>NC_086339.1:35616945-35933016 GCF_032445375.1 Bacillus rossius redtenbacheri
CGTGAGAACTATTATTATGGTTAGGTTAGCTACATTTAAAATAAATAATTTTAACACTATTTTTAAATATTTTAAATGTAGCTAACCTATTCTAACCGTAACTTACCTTTCATGTAATTTTACAATATTTAATTAAGTAAAATTAGCTAACCAACATTAAAATTGTAGGCTACTGGTAAACTGATTGCAATAACATATTAAACTTGTCATATTAAATTTGTCTTTTTTGAAGTTGAACTTTAAGGTTAATCTTTGGTATTTGGGATACGATTTTCTTTAAATGTGTACCAAAGATAATAAAAGCTGTATCTTACTGAATAAACTGGTTTTTGTTTCTTCGTCCTTGAGTTCACCTGTAACGAGATACAAGTAAACGCAAACACTTACAAATGCAAAAATCAGTATGATTTGTAAAACAAAAATTGCTGCCATTTGCATTCAGAAAGAGATAAAAAAAAAATTGAATCTGTCTTTTTGGATACACTAATCATGTAGGAATCAACAGACAAAAAAAAATCATTTGATTATAAAATGGTCAAGAAACCACCTTTGGATCACTTGAGATGGAATGAACGTGCATTGTTAAAGTTTCATTATACAGCAGTAAATTTTTTTTAAATTATATGTATTTTTCCAGGGACCAGATGCCTCAGAAAAGCCAGCATGTGGTGAGTGTTTGGACTGTAACGTAGGTACTACTGGTTCGCTGTAGGAAAGGTTTTGATGGAGATTAAAAACTGACGAAAACTAGCTTCTACTGCGCAGCTTAGGTTCCCCCCTCCCTCCTTTGCGACAGAGAATTTCCGTCACTCCCCTCTCTGTCGCAAAGAAGGGAGGGGGGAACCTAAGCTGCGCAGTAGAAGCTAGTTTTCGTCAGTTTTTAATCTCCATCAAAACCTTTCCTACAGCGAGCTAGTAGTAAACTCTCTTGTTGCTGATTGGTAGCCAAGGAGCTGCAGTGCCACTGGCAGTCTCGCTGGGAGTCGCTCGTGGGTCGTGCCCCTGGTGTCGCACCCAGGTGTCCAGTTACACTGCAAGAATCACTGCACGTGTGGCTCACCAACACAACTTGTTGTTCCGTAGCTTCCCATGACTACACATTAGAAAATATAAAACTAATATTATCACTGTACGCTTAATTATTACTACTTGTTTTAAACTTAACCATTCAAAGTGCACCAAGACAGCAAACCAAGCGCGAGAACAGAGCAGAGCATGTCTGTACGGTTGTGGCGTGTGATGAAGTTCGTTTGTATCCTGCTTTTGTATTGTGCAACATCTGTCTGACACTTTCATATTACCTGTGTAAGCATGCCTGAGATTAAATGTCCATTGTTATTGGGCCTGTAACCAACCCATGGATGAAAAATGCATAGTTAACTTTTTTTTTTGCATGGCAAATTTCTTCAGTAGGCATGTTATACCATTATTGTATAGTTTTTAAAAAATGTCATTAACCCTTTGTCATTCCTACAATAAACAAGTCCTTGATAGAAACTTTAAGATCATTAAATTAACAGCAAATATACTTTTCAATCATCAATTCTTGTACTACTCAGATATCGCGGCTTTGTAGAATGGAAAGAAAAAAATTGGAAAACATGGTTTTCACACACTACACATGAGCTTTAATAAGTCACCAGTAACTATAGTATGTATCAAGTAATTTTTGTTGCTCTTGTTTACTGCACACACAACATATAGGCCTACATATTGGACTACTTTCTTGTTTCAAGTGTTACTTAAATGCTGACCAACCTGAGACATGGTGTCTGTGGAAAAACTTGAACGCCTGCGATAAGTGTCGAGACCTTTTTGCTTTAAAGTGTAAATGTGTCTTGATATTGAGTGACATTTATTCCATAAAATCTCAGATACTTATTGCATGCAAGTTGTTGCCAAGTGTTAACACATATTTTAGGTGATACTTCTATCTCAGATAATAATTATAGTTTCAGTTCTAGGGCTTTCAACTTTTCAGAAGTGTCAGACAATTCGTGAGCATTTGTGAATGAAATGGCAAAGAGAGAATGGTCAACGAGTGATGTAGAGGAACTGGAAGTAGAAGTAAAAGTAGAAGTGCCAATGTGAGGCATGCGTGTTCCAGAGTATAGGGACAGATGCAAGACATGTGATGCCATAAAAGATCTAGCAGAGAAATATACCACAGTGAGGCAAAAAAAAAGTCTACGAAAACACACCATTTGCAAAATCAGTTCAACTGCAAGTGAAAAAAAGATTTGAGCAAGGAACTGGTGATAATTTTTTTTCCAAATGGCACCAGTAGATGCTAAAATCGTATTTGTTTTTCCATTACATTATGTTTTCCCAACCAAATAACCAGTGTAACCTAGGTGTGCTAAAATTAATATGTAAATTAATGAATATGTATGCATGTATGTAATTATAACAATAAATACTAACATTATTTTACACTCAATATAAGCTCTATTTTAAACATTCAACCTATTTTAACAATATAATACACCACTGATGGGTGTTTTAGTGTGTAAAATTTGCTTCTAATTTTGTATTTCGTATCTTGTTTAACCACATTTTGAAACATATCATCAGTTTGCCATTTTATCTCTTTTCTTCAGTTTTTCAGCCGACACTCAGGGGCGTAGGAACCGGGGGGGACAGGGGGGACGTGTCCCCCTGAACTTTTTGGGTGGAGGGGACTGTTCCCCCAACTTTCTAGACCGTGATATTTTTATTTTATAATATTATTCTGCCCAACTTTATTTGTAATTTCTTCACTCATCAAATTTTATCTTAAGGAAACAATAATATTTTTAACATCAATGTATCTAATGGTTAGACAAAAATTGCTTAAAAAGCGCTAATTTGCACTTTTAAAATCAAAATTTTCCGGTGGAGGACCTCCGGACCCCCCGTCTTAGTAAGAGGGGAATGGGTTTACATGACATCAAAATCATTATTTGCCCCCCCCCCCCCCCCCCCCCCCCCCCCCCCAACTTTATGAACACAGCTACGCCAATGCCGACACTTATTCCACTGCTCAGAGTAAACATGTTAACAACAATCTGCTAGAAAGTAACTTTTTCAGGCACTTAATCACAGATGTATCATCTGCATGTTTGCCAGGTCTAAACACTGTACGATACCTTTCTCGGATAAGTGACATTTATGTTTTGACGTAAGTTTCCAGTTTAAACACACCTTAAATCGTTGCCGACCCTGGTAGCTCACTCTTTGTGGTGGTACGTGGAACCCTATATTGCTTCCTTCAGTAATAAACACTGGCACGTTTTGGTGTTTAATTGTAATATATACTGTTGTTGATAATGGACTTGTAAGTTGGTGTTGTGCAGGACAGCGAGCTGCTAGGAAGAGCCTACAACTCATACCTCTTGGCTCTGCACTCCAGGGCGTTGCTGCAGAGGAGGAATAGGAAGATAGCTGATGACACTGACGTACGTTATGGCATATTACATTTGGAATCCTAAAATAATTTTCTCTTCAGATTTAATAATACATTAAGCCTTCAGAGTTTTAATGCACATTTCACAAGTGTAGCTCTCATCTGAATAATTTTTTTTTTTTTTTCAAAGAAATTTTTTTTAATGTTAAAATTAATATATTAGTACCTATGTCTCATTCTTAATTGGCAGTGTAACGGCCTGTTCACACCATCAGATATTCATTGAAAGCTATTTTGTACACTAGTCAAAAACTTCCACGATTTAAGTTTTTATGTTTCGAGGATGAGACTATTAGAGCAGCATTTTCACCATTCAAAATGTATTAATATTATTTTATTTTCCAATTTTAAGTTTCTATATTATATATAGTTTCTATATTATAGTTTTAAATCTGTCATCAGGATGAGCACCGTGAGAATGTTCCTCGTTATACATAATTAGTTTCATTTCTGTGCTACCATAATCTGCCTCTTTATTATGAGATGGTGTTTGTCTTGACTTTCAACTTTTTAACCTTGTGCTTTCAATAAGTTGTTCTGATGGGAAGTATAAATCATTGCAGACAACACTCTGCATGGCTGTTAGTTTCTGTGAGGCTAGTTGCGGAAGTGTGTGATGTATAGAGTTGCTTGTGAAATGAGTGTGTGTTCCAGGCGCAGAATGACGTGTTACGGAAGGAGAAAGCAGATGCATCAGAGTTGTTACAAAAACTGCAAGACAGATGCAGATGTGTTCATCATCTAACTGGCCAGTTGAAGATGTTTGACATCTGCGAGCAGTTCTGCAGTGAAGCAGGTACTGTCCCTTGCTACTGCACAAACTACCGTCACGACTCACGAACATCTGTGCACTAGCATAACACCCAACACATGAATGTAATCTACTTTATTGAGGCTGTAACAAACATAACGTTGGCTGTGGGCAAAAAAGCGATGTAAGGTTCCCTCTTTGCGAACATTATATGTTCATAGTTACTCGTGCAAAGTGTGCTAGACTTTTAACAGAATTTTGTGGAAGTTGCAGAGGTCATACTTAGACATTGATGAAAAATTAAGCGCCAAGTCAACTGCTACCATGACATTTCTGGACTGTTTTTACAGTATAATTTTTAAATTGAGTGGGTTTTTTTTTGGTCTGGAACCAGTACTAAGAATAGGTAACATTATTATGGCATTTCATCTGATGGTAACAGAGCAGAGGGCCGTAATGTAGATCACAGGAGTAGAGGGTTAGTCATGCTTCATCGTGTTTTACATGTGCGTATCGTAGAAAAATCCTTGTTTGCATGGCTTAGGGTTTGTTATCTCATCAGGGTCCTTGGCTGAACAAGGAGTCAAGCTACATGTGATTGGAAGGGGAGTATTTTTTAAGCATTAAGTGACAATGACAGATGACCTTTGTGAACTGTTGCTGTCACTCCAACAGCTGGTCTCATGTGAACACTGTGTGCAGGGTCCAGTGTGTGTGAACTGCTGCTGTCACTCCAACAACTGCGAGACCTTCTCCAGCAAAAGGTCAATTTCCTGCAGTTCAAGAATATGGAGTTCTCTGAAGATTCAGTTGGTGAGGATTCATAACTTTAGTTAAACTGTTACCTTGGCTTTAAATTGTTCATTTGTTGAGTTTTAAAACAAAACTAAATCCCTTTGAATACTGTCTGGTATTCAATGGCTATCACTTTTCAAAAGAAGAACAAGTGAGAAAGAGTGCTTTTAAGAATAAAATAAATACCTCTTTTACCTGAAAATAATTAAAATCTGAATATAATGTGACCAAAACAAGATTTTTGGATTATAATCATATTTAACTGGGTGTATTTTCTAGTGAAGGTTGTTATATTCCAGGTTGGCCCGGCGAAGCAATCTAGAATAATAATTAAGATACATACTTTAATCACTTGAAAAGTTAATTGTTATGTACGTCGATTTTGAAGTTTTTAAGTTCATCTGTTCAAGGGAGTAGTTTTATCTGCTAAAAATTTTTAAATTAAAAAAAAATATTTTTGCACAGTCTCTTATTTTATTATTTTCTTAAAACAAAACTCAGATCACGACTTACATGTCTGTATGATTTTCGTAATGACCATATATTACTGGAAAAAATGTTCTCTGAAAGTCAGGAAAGACATCACACCACCTCAAGGTTTGTTCTGATTGGCTGACGAGGTATGCCCAGCGAAAGTTTTAGTCCATAACTGTGCAGTCGTGCTGGGTTTTTCTAACAATGTACTACCTTGAGGCATGAAAAATAACTTACTGGGGACAGAGTTGTGTCCGTGTCTCACCTGTCTCTTCCTTCTTTTTCAAAACCTCTAGAATGTTACAATCTCACTAACCAGAATATGCTTCCAAATTGTAAAAACATTATTAATACACATTAATTTTAACTGATAAAAAAAATAGAAACATTTTATAGAAAAAATACTTTCATCTTTACGTAAAATCTAACCTAAGTTAATAATTAATATTTAAGCAAAAACAATAGACCTTAAATGCCTATGCATAATAGAAGAAACATGAGTATAAATTAATTATTAAACATGAAGACAAAATCAAAAACATAGCACATTCTCAGTTACAATGTTATTAGTAGCAGGGAGCAGGAATTGTGCTAGTATGGTAGTAAATACTATAACTAGTGCTTAATGCCTTGTTGGCATCGACAATAATGAGGGGTGATAAGGTGAGGATGGGATGTTGGTGGAATGCATGGCAGGGAACATGGTATAGGGGGAAAAGTTAAATCTGAACCGTCTCTCTTATCGCTGTGCGCAGGGGTTGCCTCCCCCTTTACCGCCCCTTAGCACAACGACAGTGTCTGGAGGGGAAGGCATGGCGACCCCTCCAAATCAAGGCGATGGAATGTCAGCCCGTCTTACACGAACGCGACACAGGGGTTATAACACATGAACTGCATGATGTAATCACAACTGGAAAATATACTACATCGTTAACCCATGTCCAGATCATTCAAACACATACATATTTACAAAAATAAATCAAGTTAACAGAACATCAGTATGCTAACAGTCACGCTATTTGTTTGCAGTCATAAAAAACCTTTCTGTGAAAAAACTATATTATCATAAACAAAAATGCTGCATGTGTTAAATTACTCTTTCTTTGAAGGCTTGGTTATCAAATTATCATTTGGTTAAGGGTTCTGTAAAAATAGCATTTTCCTAAAGGTAAAATACAGAACATTTGCATTTTGTCACTACTTTTTCCGTCACTAATGTTCGACGCAAAACCGCATGTTGAATATAGATACATAATTTTAAGATGCCAACGTAATATTTTAATTGTTAGATAGTTATTATAATATGTTATTTACCTAATCTGAGTCTGATGTGAAGCTGGCATTTTCCGTTTCACTAAAGGAATCTTCGTCTGTAGATACTTCAAGATTAACAATAATCTTATCTATTTCAGTATCTAATAACCTATCACTGTTCCAGTATTCATTCTCGATTTTTTTAGTTTTCCTGACAGTGTAAAATTGATGCACTATTCTCCTCACAGCACCACACGTAAAATCGTCGACTTTTGTTTTTTGCGTTCTTTTTTTTGTGCCAGTAGGTGTTGAAAAGTTCAGACCAATTTTACTTTTTACTTTCCCCTCAGCCAAAATCCTTTTTACCTTTGATTCAGACACACCCGTCGCAGCACTTGTAGCTTCAGTAACATTGTACAGTAGAACCCGTTTATAGTGAACCCGCCTATAATGAATTCCCGTTTATTGTGAATTTCCATCTCAGTCCCGGCAAAATGATATGAGGGTATGTATTAATTTATTGGATATAGCGCACAACTTTTGTCAATGTTGATACGTTTTCCCGTGTACAACGAACAAATTTTGCCGACATAATGCACATCTATCTCAAATATTTTCATATATTTACAAGTTTATTCACAAAACGTCTATTCTGAATCACATTGATGTTTTTCTCCGCAATACGCTACTCGATTGTCCACTGTTCATATTATAAACAAGTCATATTCTAGTGGTCTCGGTAGGCTACGTGTAGCCAAAAATTATCAGTTTGGTGAAAATAAAAAATAAGTTTTCCCTGCATAGTTAAAGAATGGGCGAACGTGTGTAAATTTAATGTTATCAAATTTAAACATAAATTACTGCCACACAAATACGTATGTACATTATAGCAGCAAATTCAATATTTTTACGTCTCATTTTTATCGTTCACGTTTCAGACATTTTGATAGTGTAAGGTTCGTAAGACTACCACTAGATAGAACTCTGTGGACTAAATTTTTCCATAGAAAGTGAGATAATTTCGTTTCAGCTTAAGCAACTGCGATACTAAATGATACGTAGTGATCTTTGATGGGCCGTGATCTTTGATGCGCCATACTCGTTATTTTTCGTTTATTTACTTTTGACGGTAAAAAGAATTTTGTGTTATTAAACTGCAAATGTGCTTCAATAAGAAATACGTACATAAAAATGGGTGAACAACGCGGTAAAAAACGTAAAGCATTATCTGTGCGAGATAAACTGGACATTATTGAAAAGGTAGACTCCAACACCACTGTCCCGCATGTGTTAATAGCAAAGGAACTGGGAATTGCAACATCCACATTAAGTACAATATTAAACAAGCTGAACAATCTTTCTCAAGCTGCGAATACGTTACAGAGTATTAAACAGCTGAAAAAAGGAAAATACGCCGATGTCGAAGAACCATTAATAGAAAGTTTGTGAATGTGTAGTGCATTAAAAATATCTGCATTTGCTCATAAAACTGTTGCTTTGAGTATTTTCATTCGTTCTTTTCTTGGCTTAGGCCTATGTGTAGTTAAGATTTTGTTTTTGAATATTTATTGCCAATATAAACGTTTTCCCAGATATAAAGTTTCCCCTCTATAGTGAACATATAAACTGATCCCTTCAGATTCATTATAACAGGGTTCTACTGTATTTTAAACCGTACAGCAACTTCTTTTCTTTTAGATGCGTCGCAACGTTGTATACAATTTCACGCGCCTGTCCTCGCAAGGGTCGTCCTGGAATAAGGTTCTACTTAATTCCAGAGGTTGATGGGATAGGCTCGCTTGTTGTACTGTGTAACCCAGGTCCCGGCATGACGCGCTGACACAATCCTCACGCAGCCGAGTGAAGGGCGTAACTGATCCCCTCCACTTCCCCTGGCGGCTATCATGTGATGGTAGTGTGCATCACGCCACGAATTGGGGTCTGCGCAGGTTCACAAGTATCTTGCCGGGCTATAGTATGCTAGGAAAACCCACCCATTTCTGATTTTGTACCAAGAATCCTCGTTGTCTTGTAGGAATATGTGTGAGTTAGTCATGTACAGCTGTGTGTCACTCATTGACTCAGACAGATGCTTTATGTTTAATTTTTATTTCGAACGATGTAGTTCAGACCATGATGTACACTGTGTATTTTTTTTTTTAGGTCAGACAATATTTTTCATGTAAATTCCATGATGATTGTAAGGCCATATTTTTGCAATGTTGTTTTTCCAGTGAACACTCCAATATGAAAGTAGTTTGAAAAGGTATTTTTTAATCCTTAATTAATAATGAATGATCCTACTCCTGTTCAGGTGCATTTTTGCATCATGTGACTTCTGTATTTCACCCATAAGCACTACCATCATACACTGCACATACTTGTATTCACACCTTGTTTGTGTGCAACCCCTAGGCATGTGCGAAGCTTTGATAGTACAATCAATTACAAAGTTTTTTATTCTATAACAAATGATATTAACTATTCGCATTAAACAAAGCTTTGTATCATTCATGCAATATGGATCCTCTCCACGACTTTGCAAAAATTTACAACCAAGAAACACACTACATAATTTTTTCCTTTATTTTTCCAATAATATGTTTTGCATATTATCCTATTTTAAAATTTCTTCTTAAAAATTGATGGAAATTTTATTTTTTTTTCTAGAAAAAATTTATTTCCAACTTACTAAGCTCTTGAAGATTTTAGATGCTGGCTGTCTGAGGTCCAGTGCCGTGGAAACAACCTGTGAGATTCACAACCAGATAGCAAGGGCGAAGGAAGACTTGGAGAGGTAAGTCAGTCAACATTGGTCATATGTCGACACTGTTCACACAGACATCTGTTGAAATGTTTGAGGATCACAGTAGGTTGTAAATAATGCATGTCCTGACCGCCTTACAGCATGAATGCTTATATGTATGTAGTTGTTTTGTAGCTATTTTGTGTCATGCACACGAAAAATAATAACACAGAAATTATACAAACATATGAAATTAAATCAATCATTAATGTGACAGTAGATTATCAGGAGAAAAGCATTTGAAATAATTAATTAAACTATCAGTTATGGTGAGGGGTGGAACAAAGTGATGGAACAAAAGACTGAAACAGGAATACCTAGAGAAAACTCACCAGCTCTCTGCAATGTCTGCCCTATTTCTCTTGTGCAAAAAAAAAAAGGCACATACATTTAAACAACCTTTGTAACAAATGTCTCCTTATGACAAACTGTCTCTAACACAAGACATTTTCACCTGTATATACAGTATAAGGTAGATGTACCAGTAGTCGTCATGCTAAGAAGAGTTTTATAAAAAAAAAAATTGTGTACATAACCTTGTAGGTGTATTACTGCCCCTACATGTTTGTTTTTAACCTCAAACTTTACTCTACAATGCTATCCAACACTCTTCGATAAACACAAATTATTTTTGTAGATTTATAATTTTGAAAAAAGTGTGATTTCGAGCCAGTAGTCGTCATGCAAATTTTCGTGTTTGCCAGTGTTCGTCACATGTTTGTGCCAGTAGTCGTCATGTGCGATTTCGGCTGCATTAGTTTTAATTCATGGATCCAGAATGGTAGTATTGTACTATTTGGGCTTCAAATTTTATTTGGTACTATATTTTAAACATCAAAATGGCATTTCATAAAGATCGTTGAGTAATATAATGAATAATCCTCATTAAATTTTGAATTTACTTACAGCACTCACGGAACAAAGAGGGACAGCACATAGAGCTGTAGCAAACCGAATGTATTCGTTACTGAGTAACGGGTGTGCCGTCTAGTAACGAGTAACGAAACGTTACACACGGCTGCATTTTGTTACTCGCATTTCTTGTATATTTTACGCATGTGCGCGCATATTCAATGAATTTACGATACAAAGAACGATGTTTGTTTATTAATAAAGTATAATTTGGAAATTCCTCGTCTAAGTTTTTTTACTGTTTATTAAAGGTATTATGTGTGTAGACAAAGTTTGAGATTGGAACAGAAACAACGTAACAAAGTATTTTTTTACAAATTAGAAATATGTATGTTTTTGTTTTTCACTATCGCGTATATTCACGTTTTTTTTGTTCTTATCTTAAAAGAGATATAATAAAGCCGCTCTAATGAGATTTAATTGTTTCTTGGTTAACAAAAACTGTTTAATTATCAAATATTGTTAATTGTTTATATTATATTTATTATTATTTACGCGACGTCATACTGTACGCGTACGCAATACGACTCAATTCGTTGCTGCAACATAACATAGCATGTTATGCGGTATCACAAGTAAAATATAAAAATGAATCAGGGCCCGCCCATCTTCCTACCCAAGGGCGATTTGCCTTTGTGTTTATCGGACAATGTGTTCCTTGGCACACTATTTTTTTCCGCTGCACATTTTATACTCATACCATTCGCTACATCTTTAAGAGCAGCTTCCATGGCTGACTCTTCATTCAACAGTATTTTCCGTTTTGGCATTTTGCCCTGTAATTAAAGAACGAGACACATTACAATGTTTAGTTTACTTATTAATGTCAAAATATATATCGAATGACCCCTAAATTAATGTAAACAACAATGCCTACACAATTTTTGCAATCAATAAAGTAAAGTAATTTCCGACCCAGAAGTCGTCATACACATGCAGACCTGCCAACTCTCACGATTTTGGTGTGAGGCTCACGATTTTAAGGTCCGTCTCACGCCCTCACGCCAAAATAGTGTTTCCTCACGATTTTTCGGGGCCCCAAGATTTTGTTTGTGAAAGTTACAAAACAAGTTTTACGAAAGCTTACAGTAACGAGTTTCCATCAATACTCGAGTCACGTAAAGGAAGCAATTTTGCGTTTTGTAGCGTGTGCCGTGATGATTTTTCTATCTTGCATAGTGGAAGAGGAGGAGACATTGTGAAACATGTCGCTACAAAAATACACAACTAACACGTGAAGTGTGTTGCTTCCAATAAAAAAATTAATTTTGCTGTGAACAGTGATAATAGTGTTACACGAGCAGAATTTTATTTTACATCTTTTTTTAGTTGCGGCCCTGCATGATCACTACACGACAGCACTAAATTATGTTCAACTAAATTAAATCTACAACTTATAAATTGTTGAAATAAATTTGGAAGCAGAGACCATGTAACATGTGTACAGGTATATCACTTAAATTTAAAGATTCTCATTTGTTGTTTTTTATATTTAACCTGTATTTATGGGCCTGAAAATTTTTATCAAGGACCTCACAATTTTTTAAATTTGAATGTTGGCAGGTCTGCACATGCATCGGAAGTCGTCATAGGTGACGACTACTGGATCTGATCATAATAACGTACTTTGTCTATTAACAACAAAGAACCAATATTATTTAAGAACTTTAGGGTGTAACTTAGCACAACTTTAAATAAAATATTAAATGTACCAGTGCTCGTCAGGTATGACGAACACTAGCAATACAAGGTTTTTATTGATCCGGTTTTCGTCACCCTAACTAAATCATACAAAGAAAACGAATTTTTTTAAATAAACACTTTCACCTCTTCAAGAACATTTAACTAACACATTCAGCACAAAACATCACGAATAAACATGAAAAATTACAGAATTAGAAGTAAAAATGTGCACTAACGTCCTTAGTGTTTTAGTATAGGAATTCCCCTATTTATCTTCACTGCTCTACGAACTTTTGATGCACGGACTTTTTTTGATTGAAAATAGTGTTTGTTCCGAAAACTATTGTGGTAATTTCAGCTAGAACGTCGACTAAATTTTTGTCAATACAGTAGAACCCGTTTATAGTGAACCCGCCTATAATGAATTCCCGTTTATTGTGAATTTCCGTCTCGGTCCCGGCAAAATGATGTGAGGTTATGTATTAATTTATTGGATATAGCGTACAACTTTTGTCAATGTTGATACGTTTTCCCGTGTACCACGAACAAATTTTGTCGACATAATGCACATTTATCTCAAATATTTTCATTTAATTAAAAGTATTTTTTCACAAAACGTCTATTCTGGATCACATTGAAGTTTTTCTCCGCAATACGCTACTCGATTGCAGTGTTACCAGGTTTCCCAATGCAAAAATCCCTGCAGACTACTTAGAAAATCCTTCCAAGCCTTAAAAAATCCCTACATTATTTTTTTTTCTTTTTGTTATAGGACAAGTAATAATAATAATACAATATGGTATTAATAATATGTAAAAATAGTTTTTAATGAAGTAGGTTACACCTAGTCCACACACAAAATTTTCTATTCAATTCTACCTTAAATGTATCACTTTTTTTTTTGTCCTTAAGACTTTGACATTAGATAACAGTTTCATCTTCTTCGTCTTCAGCAGCCAAGAGTCCAGCAATTTCAGATTCCTTTTGATCCTTCTTGTACATGTTTTCGTTGAACAACTCCAGCATTTTTTCAGTTACTGGGTATTCATAGCATGCCTTCTTCATGTTTTCGTTTTGCATGGCTAACTTGACACGAACAAGGGATGCCACTGTGGATGCAAATAATTTATTTCTCTTTTTTGTTTTAATGTCTGAAACCATAGAGAATATATAGAAAGACTGAATATTCTCATTAAAAGGTGTCTGCAGCGCAAACAAGAAAAGACGACGACATTCACCTCTCCGAAAATCCCTACATTTATGATCTGGTCGGCTTAAAATCCCTCCATCCCTTTCAATGCAAAAAATCCCTACTCTGAGGGATTTATCCCTCAACCTGGCAACACTGCTCGATTGTCCACTGTTCATATTATAAACAAGTCGTATTCGAGTGGCCTCGGTAGGCTACGTGTAGCCAAAGATGGTGATCAGTTTGGTGAAAATAAAAAAGTAGTTTTCCCTTCATAGTTAAAGAATGGGCGAACGCGTGTACATTTAATATGTTATCAAAATTAAACATAAAATACTGCCACACAAATACGTATGTACATTATAGCAGCAAATTCAATATTTTTACGTCTCATTTTTATCGTTCACGTTTCAGACATTTTGATCGAGTAAGGTTCGTAAGACTACCACTAGATAGAACTCTTGTGGACTAAATTGTTCCATAGAAAGTGAGAAAATTTTGTTCCAGCTTTAGCAACTGCAATACTAAATGATACGTAGTGATCTTTGATGCGCCAAACTCGTTACTTTTAGTTTATTTACTTTTGACGGTAAAAAGAATTTCGTGTTATTAAGCTGCAAATGTGCTTCAATAAGAAATATGTACATAAAAATGGGTGAAAAACGCAGTAAAAAACATAAGGCATTATCTGTGCGAGATAAACTGGACATTATTGAAAAGATAAACTCCAACCCCACTGTCCCGCACGTGTTAATAGCAAAGGAACTGGGAATTGCAACATCCACATTAAGTACAATATTAAACAAGCTGAACAATCTTCTTTCTCAAGCTGAAAAATGGAAAATACGCCGATGTCGAAGAACCATTAATAGAAAGTTTGTACATGTGTAGTGCATTAAAAATATCTGTATTTGCTCATAAAACTGTTGCTTTGAGTATTTTCATTCGTTCTTTTCTTGGCTTAGGCCAATGTGTAGTTAAGATTTTGCTTTTGAGTATGTATTGTCAATATAAAAGTTTTCCCAGTTATAAAGTTTCCCCTCTATAGTGAACATATAAACTACTCCCTTCAGATTCGTTATAACAGGGTTCTACTGTATTTAAGTTGGCGATATATTGAGCTACTTCTCTATTATTTACATTTGAAGTTGCTAGTGACGACCATTGGAGCAGTGACGAGTACTGGGGCACTTACCTTAACAAACTTTCGGATGAAAACTCCTTTATAACAAAGTGACGGAAATATAAAGATTTTTTTTTTAATGGCCCGAATTGATTATTTGATCAAATATGTTGAATGAACAAGATGCTATTTTAAACATTTAATAAATAAGAGGAATTTAGAATATCATATTTTAATATTAAAATATTCACAAAAAAAATTTCACGTCATAAATAGAACACTGCCAAACATGACAAAAATACTGAAGACTGCTGATGAAGTAGGACAGATAATCTCCAGTTGGATTCATTTCTGTTATCAAATAAATTTTCACATCACATTATCTGCTGATAGAGTGACACAATTTAATGGCAGTTTAGAGATTGACACATCTTTAATATGGATAGAATATTTCTATAAGTTCTTTAATTTTAGACCTCATTTTATGGTACTAAATGCATTGCAGTTGTTTTGACTGTCGCACACAAAATTTCGATCTTGATTCCTTTTGCTCGGGAGTGAGGAGTTTCTGCACCATTATTGCGCAAACCTACCGTGTGTTAAATGATTCATGCAAAATCTGTCGAACACTTAGTTGATTCCTGTCTTTTCAGCAAGCCTTCAGATGCTCAATGATCGATCATTGTGGATTAATTTACCAATTTTTTTCAATGATTTCGTCCGTTTTTGACGTTGAGGGCCGATTTTCTTCGGTTGTTTTCACGCCATTTAAACCACTCAAAAACTTGTGTGCTCGATAAAAATTCATTTCCGTAGACTTCTTTCAACATTGCATAAGCTTCTGTGGCAGTTTTCCCTAGGTGAACAAGAAACTTGAGGTTAACCCGTTGCTTCGTCTGACCACTTGGCATTTTTCCGATGCGTCACTAGCGCGTAGACTAATTCAATCAACTGCTACAGTAAAACTGAGCGACCTGCTGGCTTGTCTAGCGAGCTCAGGGTGGGGGAAGGACCATCAGACACAGTCATGTTCAAACATGTCGCGGCATGCTCTCAGTTTGCTGGGAGCAGCATCAGTCCGGTTATTTGATAGCCACACCACGTATGTTGGCCTTGACACCCTTGGCCTTCTCCATCTTGTATGCATAAATTTCAGTGCAAAACCCCCATATTCCATTATGATGTTGCCAGCAGCTTAATCTTTCATCACTCTTGGTACACACTTGTTGACTAAAGGGTAGCACATAATTAGACGTATCGAAACATGAAGCTAAATCTGGACAAATTGAATCATAAATATTTTAACACTCAATGTGGTAAATTAAGGAATCAGTATCCTTAAACAGAAGGTGCAAAGACTGTAGAGGAAATTTGGCTTGAATGTAATAATGAAAAGTTGTATAAAACTAACTTAAACAAATCCAAAATGGCAATGCCTGTGTACAAACGTTTGTCGAAGGTTATAGAACCTTTCTGCAGCTCTATGAGAACTGTGATTTGCCAAACCCTGAACATCGGACGACCAATCTGCTCTGCTGCCCCATAAATCGACTCATACCGATAAATAAGTAATGCAAAATGTTACCAGAAAAAATTACCTTGAATTTAGCATTAGTAATAAAATTGACATTCATGAACAGATCTATAAAAAATGATATTTAAATTATTTCTTCATGTACTGTGGCCAGTAATTGTAGATGTTGGTTTTAGTACCGTGTTTTTTCGCATAATCGTCTCACATTTTATTCTAAAATCAAGTTTGAAAAGTAAAGGTGCGACGATTATGCGGAAAAAATTTTTTATATATATATATTGGTAAAGTTATTCATAAAAACAAAACCCGTTCATGGAAAGTACGTTTATTTTAAAAAAAAGGTGGAATATACAAGAGCACGCGAAAAAATTTATATTAATAATTCATTAAACAAAAACCTTTCTTCAACTTTAAATAGAAAAACAAAATCTGTGACCCGAACGCAAGCGACTTGAAACTGTGACATGAACTAACACGAAACTACCATCATAGTACACGCCACGAAATAATGCGGGCCATCAAATGTAGTTAACTCGGCACTTGACAGAGAGCGCGCGTTGCATGCAATCGGCGAGATATCGATATTCGACTACATGCGCGCACTCTCTATACGGGAAGCAACATAACCAAACATGAATGATGCCAACTAGCGCTGGCTATCATGTTTATAAGCAGTACACTGCGGCGACGCAGGCGTTCAGATAAAGGAAATAACGTTTAAAAATTCTTTAAAAGAAAATTTACACGTCAGACAACTTCGTATTTCCGTTAATTAAATAAGTGGTAATGTCCAAATAAATATTAGATTTCTACTTTAAAATACATCGTTTTATACAAAAAAGATATCTACACAAAGCAGGACCAAAGACAACATGCGACGTTTACGTCAAAAGTTTTTTTTATCCCAATTTTGATGGCCTAAAATATAGGTGCGACGATTATGCAAGTGCGACAATTATGCTATAAAAGAGGGTATTGATTATTGGGAGATTGCTAGTGTAACTGCAATTGGTGTTGGAACAGCACAACTTTTTTTTTGTTTTTAACTTAACTGTAGTCATGTAGATCCTGGTTTTAGCAGGTGAATTGAAACAGCTAATGTAATGAATTTCAATTCAAGAATTCATTTCACAATAATTTTCTATTCTCATTTGTTTCAGGTGTGCCAGGCTTCTGAAAACTGTTCCTGCAGTAATTATACTCTTGTACACTGTTGCCTGATCACCTGGAAAAAATTTGTTGTTTGTATAATGAGATATTAAATATTAGGTTGTAATAGTTCATGAGGCGAAAAAAACCTGGAATCTGACATTTCGAGGTGTGTGTGTGTGTGAAGGATTGTTAATCATAGTTTCTGATTTTCTGGTATTAACATTACAGATTGAGAACAGATTCTATTATGCTTTCAAGGCATGCTCGTAGTGCCATTTTTTAAGGCCAGCTTAAGTGTTCTTCGAAGAGAAATATTTTGTGTTATTTAATGTGGTTTGGAAAGGATTCAACTACTTGCCATGCTTACAAACTGGGTCACATATTGCACTTTTGACCGCTCTTTGATAGCAACCAACTTGAAATATTTCAAAATAATATTACAGAATTAATTAATATAAATAACCTTATACTGCTTTTTATACACTGATCCTTAATGGTTTTTTTTTTTGTCTGAGATGCCATAAAGTTTGTGTGTTTGTGCATAAATCTTTAACACATCTTTAATACAACTGAAAAAATGGGGCCTGGCCATGTGTTGTATGTAACAGGTAATAGACAGTCAAAAGTTAATACTAAATGAAAATCTTGAAATGCAGAAAAATGACCTCAAATTGGCGGTGCTTCCCCTCCACCACGCGTGATGCATCAATCCTCACTTGGCATAACAAATTATTTGATCCTTTATATCTATTCAGTGGTGTAATTAAATTTTGGATGTAGCTGCAACACCAAACTGTATCCCCCAATTTTATCATTCCTTTTTGGAATTGTCTCCCACTGTGGAAGCAATTTTTAAGATGTATTCACATCAAAAAATGTAAATATAAAGTAATTTATTTGATTTTTGTATGGCCTAAAGTAATTTTTTGTTTGGCTTAGCTGAGGCAGATACAGTAGGCGCAGGATATCTAGAAGCTTGGGACACGTCACAGGTTTACAGTAGTGGGGGTGTGACAAAGGAGGGAGGTAACCATCGAGTCTATATTGAAACTAAAAACATTGACTTCTCACCTGACCTATTCGCTGCTCGCTGGCAATGGAGCGATGCCTTCCATTTCATCACTTGAATAACCCGTATTACAGTCGTCATCACCACTACCACTGCCGCTGTCACTGTACACACCTCCTAGGTTAATAATAATGGGATCAATTTCTATGTCGAAACGTGCATCCCGGTCGTAGTACTCGTTTTCAAGTTTTTCCACGTGCTCGCAGTATGGTCTACAGTCGTCTGCCCCCATACTATTAAATGTTTCTTCGCAGAGCTGTTTTACGTCTTGTAAATTACAGGTTACATTGTGCAATGCCACTTTGCCTTTCACTTTTGCCCATACATTTTCGATGAGATTTAAGTCAGGGTGATATGGTGGCAAACGCAGTGTTGTATGCCCGTAACATTTCAAAATTTAATCTACTGAATAAAGGGTTTGCTTCGGCTTATGCTGCTTAATTATTGCGTAAAGTGTTGGCTTGAACCTGTCATCAGCGAAAGGAATACCATGCTCTTGCAACCACTTTTGCATGTCGTGTTTAGTCGAGTTAGATGTTGGCGACTTATTTATTTTGACGTTGTGATACGGTGCATTGTCTAGAACAACAACAGTATTAGCAGGAATATTGGGTATAAGTATTTCTTTTACCCACTTTTCATAGTTTTGTTGATTCATGTTGTGATGGTAGTCTCCTGTAGCCTGTTAAGATTTCCACATCACTAAGGCATTAGGGACAAAACCATTTGCACCGCCAGCATGAACCATTATTAGTCTTTGTCCTTTAGAAACAGGTAACAGGCTATGGGTCGAGTCATCACTCCAGTATTTCTGTTGCACATTGGACGACAAAACATAAGACTCGTCCTTGTACACAATATTACGATTTTTATTTCTGAAATGATGCTTATTTCTCAAATACTCTACTCACTTCTCTCGTTTATCAGACTTTTCAATCAAAATGAGACGTTGTGACTTAGTTTTTCGCCACCTAAAACCAAGCCTTTTTTTTTAAATTTTCTGTAAAGTTGCATTGCAACCTTGGAAATTAATGTCCTGTTGCAGTTTTATTCGTATTTTTTCCACTGAGGGGACACATTTTTCAGTTACATAAATTATATACAGTTCTGCGAAGTACTACTTGGTCAAAATTATCTCGGTCGTATTTACATCTGTCTCTTCTTATCAGTGGGGATGGTGATTTTTAATTTTTGCGAAATAGATGCAAAAATATGCTAAATTAGATTTTTTTCCGCTATAAATTGCGACATCTAGACTATTCTGAGATAAATGCGAAATCAAGGTAAAAAAACGTAGATTCGTCTTCACTCTACACAATTTATTTACCGATTGTATTTCGTTTCAGTTCAGGATCAAAGAAACTATCATTTTATGGCGTATTCAGCACAAGTATCTTATTGTCACGTCATTCACAACAACTATTGTTCGTAAATATTGAATGAAGAATGGCCATCCGTGCCTCGCGATTGTAAACAAAGCAAAGAACAACTAGCTGGAAGATTATCCGTCATCTTGCAGAGTAAAAGTTTTAGGCCACCATATTGCATTGCGACATCTCTGCTTCGCCACGCTAACAATTGTATGTCCCATTTTCTGGCTGTGTTTCACGTGAAAGCCGCGTTCTTGTGTAGTCTGTGGAAGGTGGTGTGTTTACAAATACGTGCATACTCGTGAATGTGTTGTATACTGTTATTTCTGGTGGTAAAAATGGGACGAAACGTCATTTCCATTCGCGATCGCATAAATGAATACAAAAGTGAACAGTTCTACGAATATTTTAATTTGCAATTTATGTAATCGCCGTCTGGAGTGGGACATCAGGCTGCAAAAAAAAAAAGATTCACTGAGAAGTTGAAGGAAAAAAAGTCAGTAAAACAGCAAGCAACGGTTTCTTTTTTAAAAATATACTTTTCTTCAGTAATGTAAAATGAGAGAATTGGCTAAATCTTGTTTTTAAAAATGCTACAAAATGCTCAATTTCACATTAAAAATGCTAAATGTTATTCTTTAAATGCTATCAATCACCATCTCTACTTATCAGATGTAACGAAAGTACATCCTTCTCCGATGCTCAACTTTTTTGCTTCCACTTTAATTCTCTGCACTGTGCTACGAGACATGCCAGTAGCTGCAGCTGTCCTCAACTGTGCCTATTCTTTAGGAATAGATGGTTCTATAGTTTTAGCTTCATTCTCCATAAATGACAATACATTATAAATTATTTCACAGGCTTGCGAATGCAGTTTCTTCCCTTTCACTGTTGATAATATCGGTGGTAACAAAACACACAAAAAATTAATTTATTTAGCCACGCACTCAAAAGTGTTTCATAACACACGTATTCACTAGGGATGGGGCGACCGAATCCAATATCCGCCGAATCCTAGGGATTCGAAGATTCGGCAGGTCTGATATAGGATTCGTCAAAGGATTCGGTTTTTTACTATTTACGGAAAAAAAATACAGTAAAACCCACGTACGAGGTCCCGCATGGTAGGTTTTTCCGTATAAAGCGTTTAAATTGCCCGAGGTCTCATCATTTACGCCATTAAACGTGTGATATAAAGTTCGTTAAAATTTTTTCTGAAACTTCCTGTCTCAAATAATGGCGCACATAAATATGAAGAAAAGACAAATGAACAACAACATACGAAGAAATATGGATGATGTACCATAACTACAGTACAAATCCAATAGTTATTTTAAGATAATTACCATAATAATAACTATAGATTCTTTGTAGAATACCATAATTACTACAGAAGCATGATAGCTACCATATTTGCACTATAGTTACCGTAACAACCGAGATGTATATTTACCGTGATAGTAATGTATTATTTATTTATGACATAATAAAGAACATTATTGAAAAAAAAAAAAGGATGTTAAACTTTGATATGTACGGTTGGCACATGTTGCTAAGAAATAATGCGATCTGTAAGAATGCAGTACTACTACGAAAAGTGAAAATGATACTCGTGGATTTTTAGGTTATGGCAGTCTCTTTCATTTTTCAGTAATATCGGCCGAAAATTAACAAGCGTACTGTATCGGAAGTCGGCAGAAATGCCGATTCAACTAAATATTGGCAAAATCAGCTTCTTCAATACAGCTCTACATTTAATGACATGAGTATACATATTTCAGACTTCAGGATATTGAAAAAGACTAATTTACATTTAGGTTTATGTGTGTGTTTTTTTTTTGCAAGTGTAAATTGAATGATGTAAAATGCTTTTATTTTTATTACTTTCAATTGATTAAACTGACCAGTTACAGATATTTATGACACTAATTTTGAGGTTAAGCAATTTTACTAAAGCATTCCAGCCAAGCAGGTTGCCAGCGAGAGACGCTTCTCTTCTGCTGGAAACACTATCTCCAATCGTAGAGCTAATTTAACTCCTGAACGTGCAGAACAAATTATTGTTCTGCATGATAGATTAAAGAACAGAATTTAATAAGACTCTGTGACAATCTCTCTCAGAATTATTGTGCTGAAATGTTGAAACAATGTGAATGTACTTTTCAAACATGATTTTTGGTGTTAAGTTTGTTGAAGCTCAGTAAGGACTCCAGAAAAATTGACAAGGATGAAATTTTCCCAAAGATATGTTACATTTACACAAACATATACTTGGTTATGTTAGTTGGATGATATCAGTTACTAATGAACCAATGGAAATAGGTAAGATTCAATGGAAAAAAATGTTATTTTTTTCTAGCAGTGCAAAATGTAAACACACACTGTAAATAGTTACACAAAATTAATAAGCCCACTTCATTTTAATACTTTATTCAAACATTATACTAAGTTTAAGATAAAAATAATTTCCCAAAAGTGTAACTGTACCACAAAAGCTCGAGCTCGGCTCGAAGTAAAATTCTTAGGATTGCAGACCTCTAGCTTATTTATAGAAAAAATCCTAACTGCTAATCTGTACTAAAACTGAAATTTCTCAAGAAAAATTTTTTGTCTTTATATACAATTACATACCAGAAATGTACCAAACTACATGTGATAAAGTCAAGGGACTTTTAGTGCAAGCAGAATACATCTCACTTACATTAGATATGTGGACATCATCTGTTAAAAGATTCGGGTTTGGGTTCAAGATTCTGCAATTCCAGTCTAGGATTTTAGTAGGGATGGGGCGAATCCTGATTTCCTCGAATCCGAATCCTAACTCAAATCCTCGACTGGAATTGCCGAATCTCGAACCCAAACCCGAATCTTTTAACAGATGATGTCCACATATCTAATGTTAAGTGAGATGTATTCTGCTTGCACTAAAAGTCCCTTGACTTTATCACATGTAGTTTGGTACATTTCTGGTATAGCCTAAGTGTATATAAAGACAAAATTTTTTTTTTGAGAAATTTCAGTTTTCGTACAGATTAGCGGTTAGGATTTTTTCTACAAATAAGCTAGAGGTCTGCGAGCCTAAGAATTTTACTTTGGGCCGAGCTCGTGCTTTTGTGGTACAGTTACACTTTTGGGAAATTATTTTTATCTTAAACTTAGTATAATGTTTGAATAAAGTATTAAAATGAAGTGGGCTTATTAATTTTGGGTAACTATTTACAGTGTGTGTTTACATTTTGGACTGCTAGAAAAAAATAACATTTTTTTTCCATTGAATCTTACCTGTTTCCATTGGTTCATTAGTAACTGATATCATCCAACTAACATAACCCAGTATATGTTTGTGTAAATGTAACATATCTTTGGGAAAATTTCATCCTTGCCAATTTTTCTGGAGTCCTTACTGAGCTTCAACAAACTTAGCACCAAAAATCATGTTGTTTGAAAAGTACATTCACATTGTTTCAGCATTTCCACTTTTCAGCACAGTAATTCTGAGAGAGATTTTCACAGTCTTATTAAATTCTGTTCTTTAATCTATCATGCAGAACAATAATTTGTTCTGCACGTTCAGGAGTTAAATTAGCTCTACGATTGGAGATAGTGTTTCCAGCAGAAGAGAAGCGTCTCTCGCTGGCAACCTGCTTGGCTGGAATGCTTTAGTAAAATTGCTTAACCTCAAAATTAGAGTCATAAATATCTGTAACTGGTCATTAAAGTTTAATCAATTGAAAGTAATAAAAATAAAAGCATTTTACTTCATTCAAATTACACTTGCAAAAAAAAAAAACATACACACATAAACCTACATGGAAATTAAAGTCTTTTTCAATATCCTGAAGTCTGAAATATGTTCTCATGTCATTAAATGTAGAGCTGTATTGAAGAAGCTGATTTTGCCAATATTTAGTTGAATCGGCATTTCTGCCGACTTCCGATACAGTACGCTTGTTAATTTTTGGCCGATATTACTGAAAAACGAAAGAGACTGCCATAACCTAAAAATCCACGAGTACCATTTTCACTTTTCGTAGTAGTACGGCATTCTTTCACATCGCATTATTTCTTAGCAACATGTGCCAACCGTACATATCAAAGTTTAACATCCTTTTTTTTTAACAATGTTCTTTAATTTAATATGTCATAAATAAATAATACATTACTATCACGGTAAATATACATCTCTGTTGTTACGGTAACTATAGTGCAAATATGGTAGCTATCATGCTTCTGAAGTTGTTATGGTATTCTACAAAGAATCTTTAGTTCTTATTATGGTAATTATCTTAAAATAACTATTGGGTTTGTACTGTAGTTATGGTACATCATCCATATTTCTTCGTATGTTGTTCATTTGTCTTTTCTTCATATTTACGTGCGCCGTTATTTGAGACAGGAAGTTTCAGAAAAAATTTTAACGAACTTTATATCACACGTTTAATGGCGTAAATAATGAGACCTCGAGCAATTTAAACGCTTTATACGGAAAAACCTACCACGCGGAACCTCGTAAGCGAGTTTTACTGTATTTTTTTTCCCGTAAATAGTAAAAAACCGAATCCTTTGACGAATCCTATATCAGACCCGCCGAATCTTCGAATCCCTAGGATTCGGCGGATATTGGATTTGGTCGCCCCATCCCTAGATTTGAGTTAGGATTCGGATTCGAGGAAATCAGGATTCGCCCCATCCCTAGTATTCACAAAATGAAATTAACACTAGTAACAATTATTATACGACAATGTATTCAAGTCCGGACCGATTACAGTAAAACCATGTTTAATATAAATTAATCACAACACCAAAAGCACACAATGTAGCGAATTCAGATGACTAAGCGCAAACAAAATAGGACAGTCCAATCTGGCAGAATCCTGCACAGAAACTACAGAAAAAGGTTTATATTTTCTGGTCTGATAGTATGAGCCTAACCCAAGCGCTCTGCACATGCGTGGTCACAAGGTTAACCTCCTCCAAGCGCCTGCTTGCCCTGGCTGTAACGGTCACTCAGGTTTCTAGATATAATGTGCCTACTGTACTTCTTGAGGTATAAAGAAAGAAATAATTCAACTGCATCTGATAATATGTCAGACTACTGTCTGAGTAATTTAAAACTATTTTAATATGTTCTCATTTCCAGGAGTTAGTTAAATGTTTCAGTATTTATACAGACTGTTTTAAGTTTTTGGAATAGGACAAATGTTTCGTTTTATCTACTTAATAACAGTATTATTTGTGCACACCTTATTAAAATGCTTATTGTTACTGTGCTATAAAAAAATTTACATCCCAAGAAGTTGTAAATTGTACTAAAAAGTTCCAAAATTGATTTACCATGATTATGTAAACAAAGTAGCAATAGCTGAAGAAAACAGATTATCTGGATCACCAAAAGTTCTGATTAAACAGAAATACAACCTCACCTACAACTTAATTTTAATTTACTACTACAGCATGTACAGACCCAATATAAATCTATGAAGATCTAGAAATCATAAAACAAAACATTTTGTAATTAAATACTATCCAGATTAACCTAATGTACACAGCAGTGGGGCTGGATTAACAAGACTATTGTATGATGTTATGTTGTTGCAATGTCCAATTTTTATCCAGGTTTAAGGAACGAACTCATCCCACAACTCTCAAACCATATTGCATGTGTTTCTACACACTTTACAATCATGGACAAACATGACTACTAAAACACACGTGTCTTGTCTTCAACTTTTTCTTTTCTTTTTGTGTTATACATAGTGCAATGAATAAGAACACTGTACTATTAAAAGATTTTATTACAACATACAGTCACTAAATGGTGACA
Organism: Bacillus rossius redtenbacheri; assembly: GCF_032445375.1. Classification (NCBI taxonomy): domain Eukaryota; kingdom Metazoa; phylum Arthropoda; class Insecta; order Phasmatodea; family Bacillidae; genus Bacillus; species Bacillus rossius. The sequence goes on from NC_086339.1 coordinate 35,642,327, forward strand.
ACAGTATAAATGCCTCTTCGAAAATGAAAAGACAATTCTCTTAACCAACAAACAAAAATAAATAACCTCGGAAGTAATGCTGATGCGAAGGTTTCCACCACTATCGACAGCTCACTTGAAAGATCTGCTGTAAATGCACCTGCTGGAAAAACACGAGTGTTCAGTCTTGTGGGCGTGCTGCTCACAGCTCATCCTTGAAGTCCTCGTCACTGCCGCCTGCTCCGCCCGGGGGCGGGGCCCCACCCGTGCCTTGGTACAGCTTGGCAATGATCGGCTGCACTATGTCCTCCAGCTCCTTCTTCTGTGCCTTGTACTCCTCCGTGTCTGTGTCCTGGTTCTCCTCCAGCCACTTGATCTTCTCGTCTATCGCCTCCTCCATCTTGGTTTTGTCCGCATCAGTCACCTGCAATCAGCAGTACATCAGCCTCCATGTCTGTCCATTACACTGTTATGGACCATTTAAAAGCAGGGGGGAAAACTCTGCAATCCACACATTAAAATCTCATTACAACATACGCGAAAACCTCAAATTTGGTACTAAATAATGAAAGTACTTTAAAAATAACTTACTAAATGTGAAACATCAAGCCAAAATCTTAATGCAAATACATTTAAGTAGGAGTGCAAAAGCAGCATACCTCGGGAAATGAATTGCAGTGTCTATATATTATGCTGATGTATTTTCGATCAAAATTATATCCTATTCATGCAGAAACACTGAGCTAATCAAACGTAAAAATAAAAAAACTTGACACTGAAGGCACTATCATAAGCCTCGTGTTTACATTTTTTTATATTTTATAATAATTAACACACAATATATATGCTCAAATAAAAAAATACAGTGGGTACTTTAAGTGTAGATAAGATTAACTAGTAGGCCTAAAAACATTGTGAAAAACGCAACGTTTATAGTCGGCAATGAACATTTTAAATAGCAAAATATACATATTCAGGGTGTCTACCAGATCTAGTAAATTAAATTCCCTGATTTTTCCAGGTTTTCCAGGTCTAAAACTGAATTTTTCCAGGTTTTCTTTAACAAAATTACAACATTCCAAGAAACTGAAAAAAAACTGCATAATATTACATTGACGGGTTTCAAAGTATTTCAACTTACTTAAATTAGTAAAAAAATTACCTTCTTCCAAACGTGGCCAAAGTGACTCAATTGATGGCAAATAAAACATTCTGCTACAAATATTTCACACACTTCCTTTTGCAAAAAACATTAGTAAAAGGAAGCTCCCATCAATTTCGCAGTGAATCAACTTTTGCGTCTATTGCACTTACTTCAGAACGAGCCAAATCCAACATTCAAGCCTTCTTCAACTGCAATGCCTTGATCTCTTAAACTCTTCTTTTTTCTGCCTTCTTCTTGTCTGTAGCTTCCTTTTCTTTTTGTTTTGTTTGCAGGGCTTCCTTACGCCTACAACTAGCATTTCTTACATACTGTAACATGGACTTGGTGATATCAACATGCTCTACACCTCCAGAACGTTGAACAAAGTCTGTCTTTTTGCGATCAGTATTTCTTCCTGCAAGTTTTCTGTCAGCAGATTAGAATTCACTGAAAATCCTCTTTCCAATGATGCATTTCCATGGGAAAGTACCAACACCATCCTCACAAACTTTAGAAGGCCTGTTTTGGAAGCTACTGTATGTGCCTTAAGAATGAGCATCCACAAGTGATCAAGGCGCCCGTCTTCTCGAGAAAAAGATGTGAACAGTGCTGCAGAATCTTGCGAGGAACATACCAACTGATATGATCACTCAATGTTATCAGCTTCTTGTCCTGATAGCCACCTGTTTTGAAGACAACATTCTAAACTGTACTTCACACGCTGTTTCCTCACGCCCGAATTTAAAGCCACAGACGGACATAAGCAGGAAATTCCCTTGGTAAGATTGTACTTCAGGGGACTTTTGTCTTGAAGTTTTTTTTACCATAACCTTTAGACAAGTCCTATCATTTTTCTGTAACAGGACAGACTTTTCTGGTACTTTCTCTTTCTTGATGGCATGGCGTACTGCATAACCCAACTTGATATTGTTAGCAGTCAATAGATTTTCCTGGTTATCTACATCCAATCGAGATAATTGCATTTCTCCCTAAAGCTCTTCAGTACTTCTGGTTTCAAAAACTTTCCTACCAAAGCTAATAAAATGTCTACCAGTGAATCATAGAGAAAAGGTGCCATGGGTGCTTCACTTTGGAACATTGTGAGAAAAAATTCCAGCTCTGACGCCAAAAAGTGGAAGAATGTCAATTTTACTTATAGATTATCTTCAAGAGCACTTTTCACTACACTGAAAGAGAGAGATGAAATAGAAACTTCACTAACCAATTTCTTTAGGTGGGGTAACGTTTTCATGGCACGCTCAGCAACTGCAGTATTCCATCTGATTGCACAAAATTTCTTGGGAAAAAGCTCTGATCTAGTTATTCTAATGTAATCTGCCCTCCTTGCAGGTACGTGCTTAAACAAATAGTAACTGTGCCTCAAAAAACTAACGTCTCATTGTGTAGCAGAAATTCCAGTTTTGAAAGCACCATGGACCGTATGAAGCCCACAGCTACCAATTTCTAGCAACAATGGCGAATCTTCACCAAAAGTGTCTGTGATATCTGTTTTCAAAGATAACAAAAATGTCCAGTTTACGTTGAGGGCATCCATAGATACTTAAAATTAAATGCACCTGTCGGTATAATCTGAACGTGGGAAGCACATGCTGCAGCACGTACGTCAGCAGGATAACAGACCATCTTGAACCAGTTTGTATCACGTGATTTGACGACTCTTCCGAATCTGATGGTAAATAAAAGAAAATGGACGTGGGAACTGTTCGTTATTTGCCATTCAAAAATAAAAATGGGAGGGGATACACATGATGCCACGTCAATGCAAGCTGATCAATAAACAAAAAACATATTGCCAACTACAACCTACCAAACAAAAATTCCCTGATTTTTAAAAAAATTCCCTGATTTTTCCCTGATTACAAAATTCCCTGATATTTCCAGGTTTTCCAGGGTCAGTAGACACCCTGCATATTGTATAACACGAAAAGATGCTTTTATTTCTAAACATGTACCGTATTTACTCGCATATAGATCGCACCCATAATTTGAGGTCTTTAATTTGGTATTTAAGATTCCCCCCATATAGGTCGCACCGGTAATTCATTACCCATACGCATTGCACCACAGTAAAAAAAAAATTTAAAAAAGGGCCGCAAATTGATGAAAATTTACCGTCAATAGCGCTCCGTGCGCGGAGAAAGGTCATTGTACTCTATCAGCTGTTGTTACGGACGGCGTAGCCGCCGGCTGGCTCTCCTTTCCCCTAGCTGCGCATGCGCAGTATAACTCACTCAACGCTCCGCCCAGACTCGTCACCTTCCATCAGCAGCCAGCCAATAGATGCAAGCTTAGCGGAAAGAAATTAAAGCTCCACCTCCCGTGTACCAGTTTTGTCCAGTTCTAATACCAGTTTATTGGTATACGCACCAGTTTTCTCGCTGCCGTGACATGTTCAAGTTTACGTTCATCTTGATGTCTTGATACCAATAATTAATTAATTATGATCCCCAGAAATAAATTGTTAGTTTAAAAAATATGTGTCAACTGTACAATACTTCCGAAATCATAAAATACGTATAAAACAGTTACCAAGACTCAGCTCATTTTATCTTGTGAAGTTTGTCTCGTACCAGTATTTCGGCTAAGTTGTGACAAATACAGTATCAGAACTTAACTATCAGCCACGTTTATACATTCGTGAGTTTACGTTTTCCCCTCGTACATTTTAGATTGTCTCCTGCTATAATTACTCGGACTTTTACATGCCTAGGCTTAAATTATTACATGTTTAGAAATAAAAGCAACTTTTTATATTATGTTATAAAATATGTATATTTTGTGATTTAAAATGTTATGCCGACTATAAACGTTATGTTTTTCACGATGTTTTAGGCCTACTAACGTGACGTAAATAGCGGGATGGATTCGATTTTTGAGACGTAATTCGCGTGAAAGTATTGTATTGGACTAAATGGGAACTAAACAGGACCTGAAGAATATAGTGCAAATAACGGGAAAACGTAAATAACGGTAACGTAAATAAGGGGTTTCGCTGTATGTGTACATTGTATATAAATTTGCCTATACCTATATAAACTTCTTTTTCACATTTTAAAGCAAAATATTGCAAAAAAAAATTCCTCAATAATTTTAAAAAATTTTTTCTTCATATATAGGTCGCACTTCATTTTTTCCCCATAAAATCTGGTAAAATTGCTGCGACCTATATGCAAGTAAATACGGTAAGAATTTAACCGTAGGTGTGTTAAAGTCCGAGTAATTATAGCAGGAGACAATCTAAAATGCACGAGGGAAAAACAAACTCACGAATGTATAAACATAACGGGAATGTCGGTAATATTACATGGCTGCTTGCAAGTTCTGATACTGTATTTATGTCACAACTTAGCCGAAATACTGGTACGAGACAAACTTCACAAGATAAAATGAGCCGTGTCTTGGTAACTGTTTTATACGTATTTTATAATTTCGGAAGTACTTATTGTACAGTTGACGCATATTTTTTAAACTAACCATTTATTTCTGGGGATCGTAAATAATTAATTATTGGTATCAAGACATCAAGATGAACGTAAACTTGAACATGTCACGGCAGCGAGAAAACTGGTGCGTATACCAATAAACTGGTATTAGAACTGGACAAAACTGGTACACGGGAGGCGGAGCTTATATTTTTTTCCGCTAAGCTGCATCTATTGGCTGGCTGCTGATGCATGGTTACGAGTCTGGGCGGAGCGTTGAGTGAGTTATACTGCGCATGCGCAGAACAGAGAACAGAGAGCCAGCCGGCGGCTACGCCACGCCGTAACGACAGCTGATAGAGTATAATGACCTTTCTCCGCGCACGGCGCGCTATTGACCGTAAATTTCCATCAATATGCTACCCTTTTTTAAATTTTTTTTTACTGTGGCGCAATGCGTGTGTAATGTAGCCCATATTTGTTCTGAACACTGCAGGATGCGACTGTATTTTAATTAACATATTTCTTACAATTTTTCATAACTTTTTTTCCCCTGAAAATCTGTTGTACGTACGAACCGGGGGCCGTACGAGTGAGGTTTTACTGTATTTAGATATAGACTTAAGAAAAAATATTTTAATCAAGTAGGCAAGACTTTTTTTTGCATTTTCCTTTTAAGCTTAAACAAGAGAAAATAGAGGCACCTATTACAAACATTTAAAATGAAATCATTCTAAAATAAATTTTGGATTCTGATGTATCCAGAAACAATGCCTAGCAATTCTATAAGATGTGCATATCTGGTGAAATAAGTACAATATCAGAGAGATTTTGATACATTTGAATCCAGTGATAGTTTGCTAGAAAGGGTGCCAAGTATATAATCATAAAAAATGTGTTGATAATGAAAATGAAATGACAATTTTTAACCATTTATTCCAAACATCGCAAACGGCAAACACACCAACCTTGGCACCAAGTTTCTCCTTGTCGGCCAGCTGGTTCTTCAGCGAATAGGCGTACGACTCCAGCTCATTGCGGGCTTCGACGCGCTCCTTCAGCTTCTTGTCGTCATCTGCAAACTTCTCTGCGTCCTTGATCATCCGCTCGATGTCCTCGGGGGTCAGCCTGTTCTGGTCGTTGGTGATGACGATCTTCTCCCGGTTGCCCGTCCCCTTGTCCTCCGCCGACACCTGGCCAGAACACACGCATAAACACCAGCTCCTCCCACACCTAACCAGACCATCTGGAGTACATGGCTGGGCCGAGCTTTGGGCCTAACTCAAGCCACCAAATTTTTTTTAACCTTAGTTAATAATGACTACCAAAAATCATTAAAGTATAAACAATTTTTTTAATAACTCTTACAACATTTACATAAGTTATTTTCCTGATTAGGTTCGACCTTTCAGTACCCTTAACAAGACGTCATGTATCAAAAATCATGTTTATTTTTCGCTAACCAAGTAACAGATAGTGTTAATATCAAGATGTCCTATTGCAAGTATTCTGATTGTAAATAATCAATCTCAGGCTTTTTTGGGCAGGCAAAAATGTTACATGAAACAAATTTCTGTTTATGCTTCAGCAAATATAAAGATGGCTTGAAATTAACAAGCCAAAGTTTAAATTAATTTTAAAAGTTGCTGGATTTTCAAACCAATTATAAAGCACAGACTGCAGTTTTAAAACTTGCAACACTTGCTGAGCCACTCACCTGCAGAATGCCGTTGGCATCGATCTCAAAGGTGACCTCGATCTGGGGGACTCCCCTGGGTGCCGGGGGTATGCCTGTCAGATCAAACTTGCCGAGCAAGTGGTTGTCCTTGGTCATGGGGCGCTCTCCCTCGTACACCTGCGGCACACCAGACACTTCCCTGCAGTGGCCACGCCCTTCTGAGCTACATGCTCACATTCAAACAAGAGCTGGACGGGATCCCGATTGTCCAGAAAAAAAACACAGAAGGCAAGTTAGTTTTTCCCATTTTCCGTATGATGGGTTTGAATAAAAGGGAAACCACTACATATTTCATTTTTATACCTGGTTTTACGCCACTTTTTTTTTGGCAATTGACACAACATTTAAAAATATGGTCATTTCTGAAGTGGTGAAAACTTTTGCTTTATGAAAAAGTAAAAAAAAGTGAATATTAAAACTGAACTAGCTAATCTTATAATTTTACACTTTGCAATTTAGTTATTTATAGTTTACATAGAAGGACATAACTGTTTAATGGTATGAAACATTTCCTGTACATGTATTCTTTTTAACGTTGAAATTATTAGTATGTAAATCATTTAATTATTTATTAAACAGGAATACAAAGTTCTCCGGTGTGTAAAGTCTTGGACATTTTCAATTATCTGTTCCATCACCGCTGTGAATTGCATATGAAAATATAGCCGGAGATGGATGGCACCATGTTTGGCTGAGTGGTGCCTGTATAGTGTGTGCACACATATTCTAGTGTCAATATCTATAACTAGAGCCAAGATTTTATGGTGTTATGAAAAAGGACTTTTCATCATTAAGAATTGTGGATTTAGTCTTTATCGTCATAAAAAATTAAAACACATGTAATAACATGTACACACCTAGCAGAGCTGCCTTGATCAAATGCTTCAATAATTTGTGGTTAGACTTAAAATATGCACATTAAACAATACTATGTTGAGAGTACATAAAAAATTAACAACTAAAATATTCAGTATTCTTATGCAGGTAAGTACTGTTCCTGAGTTCAGGAGAAAGTCTAAATTAATTAAAATAGAAACAACAGTTAAACTTTTGTTCTATAAATGCAATATAATTAAGCTCAGGAAAAAGCCACCATTGTCAGCAGTTCAGCATTCTCTGGTTTTAGAGATCTTCTTCTGTCACAACTACAGAATACTTAGAAAAAGATCTTTCTGAGTCCACATTCGTTGCAGGTATCCATATTAACTTTAAAGCAGCAGCTGCAAATTCAGGATAATCCGCTTTCATTTTACATAGTATGTCCACCATGTCTATGTAGTTCACATGCGGTTTCTTCTGCTCTTGGGAAACCAGGTTTTGGAGTGTTATGTAGCCTGTCGCTACAGAGGTCTTCTGCACCTTGCAAAGGAAAGGTAGGTTCCCAATATGTTTCTGGAATTCTTTTTCCTCCACACGAATGTTTCCTACATTTTGAGGATTCATTAGAGCGCTGATTCCCAGAAATAGTTGACGAGATGGATCAGTGTTCACCAGATCAATCAGTTTTATAAGACTGAGTTTAGCTGTGTTCTTGAACTGCTCTTTAAGGGCTGCAGAGTTTTCATTTCAGCCAAAATGTCTTCAACATTTTCAGGAAATATTCCCTTAGCCAAGACATCAAGAGTAGTTTGCAGTTTACTCAATTTTGTGCACAACTGATGAGCAGTAGGATACTTTGTTCCTTGAAGAAAATTAATTAGCTCTACAAAGGTGTTACAGTTTTGAGCCACAAATGTAAGAGTGGCCTCAAGACATTGTAACTCTTCCTTCTGGAGTCCCTTGATATATTTAACACCAGAGTTATCTTCGCTAAGCTGCTCAAAGAATTCCATAATGTCGTGCAGATGGAGTGCGAGGTATGATACAGATTCAAACCATGTGTTCCAACGTGTAACAACTGGCATGGGGAATAACTTGACCAGAGCCTTGTTTTCTCCATGTTTCTGGAGAAGAAATTGAAGGTATGCATGCCTCCTCTTTCTGGTGTTAAGAAAGGCCATCTTTACCTTACAAACGAAGAGGTTCAGTTCTTCCAAGTTGTTTTGCCAGATCTGCCCAACAATGTTTACTTTATGGGCCCAACATTGTATGTGGTACATGTGGTCACCAAATACACCTTCAAGGGTGCCAGCAGATTTTGTCATGTACCTGGCACTATCTGTAACATACACAATTATGTTTTCTTCCTTGACTTCATATTTGGAGCATACATCAATCACTGCCCGAGAACAACAAACATCATTTGCTGCATCAAGGACACAAGAAGCCCCTAAGATATCATGTTCAGCACCTGGTTTCAGAATTTTAAACAAGATGTTGAAAACACAATTATTACTCTTGTCAGTGGTTTCATCTGCGAGTATGACCACATCTTGCCCCAAGAGCTGCTGCTTGATTTCCACTTCTTTTTTCTCTCTAAGTAGGGGAATGTACTTTTTCCTCATCCAATCCGCTGTTGGACGATCACCAGCACCACTTACATGCTTCTGCATCCATGCAGTCAGCTTGCTGTTGTCAAGTTTCTCAAGAGGAATACCTGCAGCTACAAAGGCTTCAACAGTTTCGAGAACAAAATCTTCCTTTTGTTTTTTTGCGCATATGCACCACTCCTGCTTCAGGGATTGAAAGCAGTAGTTTCAAAGTGCATGGGAATCGTTTAGCTTTTACATGTTTGTCCCTAATTATGTGCTTGTTTACCGTGTCCTTACGTACATGCTCCAAACTGCAATTACAATATTTACAGAAAAGTATTTTTCCATCACTGACATATAATCCCTCATTCTTAAACTCGTCAGCACGCGATGCCGCAGTAGCTTTATTTTTCGGCATGATTAAGAAATTTAGCTTTCATTTATGCACTTCATTTGTAAACAAAGCCCGGAGGTACCAAAAACTAGTATTTACTAAAGTTGTAGCGAAAAAATAAACCGCGGGAAGCCTACTTTTTACAGGCGAGAGAGCCATATACTCAACCCGAAGTAAAAGGTTAGGTTATGTCAGGTCAGTAAAATAAATGTTTTTATTTATTTTCCGGGAGGGTTGGGTAGGTAAGCGTTATTTAAAATATTTAATGACCGTAAAATAAATAAATCCTTGCAATATGGTGCTTTTTCATTAGCGATCGGAAAACTTCGATTATGTTACGATTTTGGCTCTCTCGCCTGTGAAGTGTGAAATGAAAATGAAGGCTTCACTGTAAACTGCTTATTCAACAAACACACAAAATTGCGTTACAGTGAAATTTCATTAAATATCAAGTGATCATTAAATATCAATGTTTGCTTTTATTTTATTTTCATACGTATTTATTTAATGAATGCAGTTTTTGTTCACGTGTATTTTTCAAAGGATACAGCAAACAAGACGCCGAGATTTTTCACGTTGTGTTTGTTAACTTGTTAATTTTAGTTTACGATCGTCAGTTGTTAATATTGCGTGATCTCTAGTGGCTAGATGCGTTTAAAAACCCTAACCTAACTCCAATAACGATCTTTTTTTTTGTTCGTGAAATCGTCAATTTTTGTGATATCTTGTAATTTTTTAAGATGAATAATTAAAGCATTAAATAACCATCACACTGCAGTTGGATGACGACCATTTCTTCTACAAACAGATACGGAATTTTTGTCAATCAACCAATAGTCGGTAGTTAACGATTTAAATCAATATTGAGGTGTTTATTTGTGGTTAGAAAACATTTCGCATTTTTCGCGGTTTGGGATGAATTTCGCGTGAAAATTCGCGATTTCGCATAAAACCATGTAATCTTGGCTCTATCTATAACTCTCTGATTGCATTCAGCACGCGCACTTGTCTAGAGCCTAATAAACTATATTTGACAGCCCGAGCGTGTGCCACGACGATAGTTATCAGTGTGCCACATTAGTTAGTTTCTTGGGGTTCCTACAGCGACACTACAGACGTGAATAAGAGCACCAGATTGGAGTGGCGCGCACCTGTATGGTGACGGTGTGCTGGTTGTCGGAGGCCGTGGAGAAGATCTGGGACTTCTTGGTGGGGATGACGGTGTTGCGGGGGATGAGCTTGGTCATGACGCCGCCCACAGTCTCGATGCCCAGCGTGAGGGGGTTCACGTCCAGCAGCACGATGGCATCCGTGTCCTGCTCCCCGGACAGCACGCCCGCCTGCACGGCCGCCCCGTAGGCCACCGCCTCGTCGGGGTTGATGCCGCGCGACGGCTCCTTGCCCCCGAAGAACTCCTTCACCAGCTGCTGCACCTTGGGGATGCGCGTGCTGCCTCCCACCAGCACGATCTCGTCCACGTCCTTCTTGTTCATGTCGGCGTCCTCCAGGACCTTCTGCACGGGCTTCATGGTCGACCGGAACAGGTCCTGCCCAAACACACAGCCGTCCGCGTGTAGACCACGTGCACAATCATCACGAGTGTTTCACGGCCAACAAGACGTTCGTAGTTTGACTCACCATGTTGAGCTCCTCAAACTTGGCCCGGGTGAGCGTCTCCGAGAAGTCGTCTCCCTCGAAGAAGCTCTCGATCTCGATCCTGACCTGGTGGCTGGCCGAGAGCGCGCGCTTCGCCTTCTCCACTTCACGTCGCAGCTTCTGGACCGCCCGGTTGTCCTTGCGAATGTCCTTGCCCTTCTTCTTCTTGTACAGCTTGATGAAGTGGTCCATCACCCGCTGGTCAAAGTCCTCTCCTCCCAGGTGAGTGTCGCCATTTGTGGACACCACCTGCAAGACACACCTGCGTCACACCGCTGCTTCCCACTGCTTCAACACCAGTAATGTATCTTTTAGTTCAGAACTAGAGCTTTGCATTTCATTTCATGTAAATGATCAAACCTATCTATAACCTCTTTTCCACTTTTTAAAGCAACTAAATTACAAAATTAAAAGGAAAAAAAAATGATTCAAACCAAAATATGCAACTTAGCATGTAAAAGATCACAATGACTTACACAGCACACAATAATGCTCAACTTTAGAGTATTATAAAATGGTAAAAAAAGTTTCTTAACAACTAATGTTTGAAACCTACTATTAAAACCCATTAGTGGGCCACAATATAAAAATTTTACTAACACAAAAAATAAACATAACTCTTCCCTCCCATACATTTAGTCATCGCAAATTCATGCAATCATTTATGTTTTATAAAGGAATTTTTTTAATCATGTTAGCTATTTTGGTTATCAGCAAATCTGCCTATCATATTGAACATGAAAAGTTGTAACATCAAATAACTGAAGTCCAGCAAATCTGCACATCTGACTGGGACTTAACTTCAGAAAAGGTATTTCCCCACAAAGAATTGGGTTTCTCCCACAGAATAGGGATTTACAGTACTGTCTGGAACTTCTTACAGAAGAGGAATATTTTTTATTAATAAATTTACTTCCTCTTTTTATTTACTGTCTAAAATTCAGTAATTAATTTAATCGTACAGGAGTATTTAGCTGGGTATAATTTAAAAACATATTTTGATCAATATATATTTTTTTATTCCCGAAAATCACAAGAAAGATCAATAAGCCGACTTTTGTTGCTATTTGAGTGGAATCAGACCTTTCATGGAAAAAAAATTTAAGATATTCTATTCAAAAATAGATTTAAAAAACACTTTTTTTTTTATAAGAACCACTTGGTTTTCCCCAAATAATTGCATCATGGTTCTTTATCATCCAAAATGTCAAAACGCCAACGCTAGTAACGGACCTCGAACACGCCGTTGTCGATGGTGAGCAGGGACACGTCGAAGGTGCCGCCGCCCAGGTCGAACACCAGCACGTTCTTCTCCCCCTCGCGCTTGTCCAGGCCGTAGGCGATGGCCGCGGCCGTCGGCTCGTTGATGATCCTCATGACCACCAGCCCGGCGATGGTGCCCGCGTCCTTGGTGGCCTGGCGCTGCGCGTCGTTGAAGTAGGCCGGCACCGTCACCACCGCGTGCGTCACCTGCCGACACACCGCGCACCAGTCCGTCCCGGTCCTCCGTCCTCTCGCCGTCGACGACCGTGAATACCATCCCAGTTGCAAGTGAATGGTTCATTAACAAAGAGGAATTGTCTTAACAAAAGTTAAATGTTTTAAAGGGTTTGTAATTGCCCTGTAAATGATTTTATTCCCAAATTTTCATATCTTTTCATGAATATACACAAATTTGTAGTAATTTAATTTTTTCTTTAATCATAACAATAAGGGCCCAAATGCATAAATAGTAATATCCTGAAGCATAGGTATTGTACATTGTACTATATGTAACAGTACACTATATGGACTTCAGCATTACAAATTGTTGTATGTGACCGCAGATAATTAAGGTAGCGCTTGAGCGGCAGTGGGAGGCAGAGTTGATACAATTAGTATTTCCGTTTGATACAGATAGCATTTGAAAATTTATACATCACTAGTTTACTGCATTTTTTTTCAACTTAAAGAAAAATTTATTGATATTCAAACCTGTTAGATAAGAAACTAGAATTTTTTAAAGCGGATCAAAATGAACTCATGTCACTGGTGTAAAGCAAGAACATAAGATGCTTGAACCTCCTGGATTGAACATATGCACTGTTTAAACCAGCAATTTATTTCAGAGACAGCCAGAAGCCAAAATCTGAATGAATAATCTGCTATGATAAAAAGAATATATACCTTCTTGCCCAAGTAAGCTTCAGCAGTTTCCCTCATTTTGCCGAGCACCATGGCCGAGATCTCCTCGGGGGCAAATGTCTTGTCTCCCTGCGCCGTAGACACCACGATGTGCGGCTTGCTGTTCTTCTCTATCACCTGCAGAACACGCACGCCATCAGTCAACACTGCAAGAAGTCATCGTAAAGAAGGCAACTTCTACTTAAAGATTCCTAAAAGTAACAAACAAACTCAATTGTGCGGATGAGGAATCTTCCAGAATGATGAGTTGTCTATCCAATAACCCGAGCGTGACCGCACCTTGAAGGGGAAGAACTTGATGTCGTGCTGCACGGCAGAGTCCGACCACTCGCGCCCGATCAGCCGCTTGGCGTCGAACACGGTGTTCTCGGGGTTGGTGGTGAGCTGGTTCTTGGCGGCGTCACCGATGAGGCGCTCGCCGTCGGGCGTGAACGCCACGTAGGACGGCGTGATGCGGTTGCCCTGGTCGTTGGCGATGATCTCCACCCGCCCATTCTTGTACACGCCCACGCTGCGGCACACACAGTTCGCACGTGAGAACACTGCCCTGCGCTGCCTGGAGGGAGGGCGCATCACAACTGGAGCTGGCCGTTTGTGTCCACGACTAACGGCATATTTTAACTTCAATAATGAATATACTCTCAGTTCGTAACTGTACGTTCCTAGTCCAGCATAACTTACACAAGACAAAGTAACAAGATTACACTTGCTTCTTGCACAAAGGTCTGCAACCGAGCATAGGAAGTCTGTTCAACAAAGTGCATACAGGTGTTTATAATACGTGCCTTGTAGTAAACACACACTAACATTCACACACACACACACACACACATAAAGGAAATATAGAATAGAATGATAAATGCTGGAGAATTTTATATTGTAGACAGAAACCATATTTTCATTAAGGTAGTAATGATTACTTGTTTAAACTGTTACATTAAAGGATACTAAACTGTATAAACATTTTAATTATTTTTCACCTAACCACCACATACAAATATTTGCAAGTGAAGGCCGCTTTAAAATGTAACTGCCTCTGCCCAGCATTCCCAAAAAAGTTGTTTATATTGAGAACTTAACTTGAGTAGGTCTTAAAAACACAGCCTTGTTGAATTCATTTTTTTTTTGCATGTTTGTAAAACCAATATTCCCAGAACACACAGCTGTCAAGGAACATAACATACCATAGCATTAAATCATCTGCCTCTAATTGGGGAATAAACACATCCGAAAATCACAGGCACACAGGCTGACGTGCACACTATTTCCCCCCCCCCCCCCCCCTTCCCCCACACACACTTTTTAAAACTTCAGGCATTATGGCTTTCTCCCATCCCCTCCAGGCTGTTCACCCAGATGGACAGATAAGGAAGAATGCAGATAGAAAGTGACATGGTCCGCACTTTACTGATAGGGCAAGAAATAGACAATACTTAGAGCAAATAAAGCAGTGTGTGACCACTGCAAGACTTTGCAGATTTCAGTCCCCATGTTTGTTATAACTGTGAACCTCTTTTGTGAACTTAATTAGCTGTATACTTTTATACTTGCACACTTGTACAAATGTTTCAGACATTTGCATTCCCAACAAATTTCCTATCCTCAAGTGAGCAGTTTCATTTTAATGCACATAGCAACCACACACACATTTGTTTAATGCATTTTCCACTAGAAGGTAAGAGTGAATTTGTGGAAAAGATGACTAATAATTTTAATCATACTGCACTTTCAGATTGTCTATTCCTCGAACTGCAGATATTTGCTACTACATCACATTGCACCCTACTAACAAACCTGTTTTTATTCCTCTAACAGACTTCCTATTGTTATTTTGTGACAAGCACTCTCTTCCATTCAGATTTTCTTTCTTTGTAGAGTCTTTTTTTAATTTTTATTTTACTTGCTCAACAGATGAGGGGAACTGAAGAGAAGGCATGTTTCCATTATTAATGGATTAATGGCTATTTATAATTCTTTATTTTTTCTGCAGAATAAATAATTCTACCCATGATGTATCATGTTAAACTAGGCATATTCACTGTCCTAAGTTGGTTTGGTCACTATGTAAAAAATTTAAAATATTATTGTAATGTTGATTTGAGCTTATAGTGTTACATTAAATGATATGAACCAATACCAGGCAGCTATATACTAGTAACACAGGTTGAGTGTGCTAACAAAGTGTCACAACAGGATCATGCCTTCAGAATCCAAGGATAAACTGGGACAAACAAAACACAAGCCATACCAAATAGAGAATATACTATTTCTGTAATCAAAGAATCCTTGGAAATACTGCAAAATTCAATGTGTTTGCATATTTCCCCAAAGAAAATGAACAACGTTAACAATTCTAATAAAATTTTAGCCTTTAATTATACTCGTCCATTTCACAACCTAAAATAGTATGTACTATAATGCAATGTAACAATACAAACATTTTGTAATACAATTGCTTATTCTAGTAAAACAAACATGAAATATAAGCATTAAAAATTGCTTACAATTGTAATAGACATTATTTAAAATAATTTCATTATTACAACATCTACATTGACCAAAGCTCAAAAAGTTTTTTTTTTAAAAATACACAGGTAAACAATGTCGGTGACAAATACACGGGTATTGTAATGTAAGCTGTTAACTGTTATTTAAAAACCAGTAGCAATTAAGAAACCTTCCTTTCAGAGTTAATTCTGAAATATATCAAGTACAATGAAAACATGCATTACTATTTTTCGTGGGTAAACAATGAATGGCGACAGCTGCATAAAAGCACAGGTATTGTAATGCAAGATAAAAATTTAATATTTTCACAAGTAGGAATTACAAAACCATACCTTCTGAATAAATTTAGGGATGTGTGTATTGTGTGAAAACAATGTAATTCAATTTTTTTTCCTTCGTTCTAAAAAGCTGCAATATCCAATTATTAACGAAATGACTAAATCTATTTAATTTGAATGAAATATATTTTGGATAGTGGAATTAATATTTGATATGGGATGTTGTCAGAAAGGGGGCACCAGGATGAGTTCTCGCCCGAGTAGAAACTAGCATAGTTACGTTCCTGTACACTGCACCTGTACACATTCGGAAAGTTACAAAAACGGGTAAATATGTAGTTGGGCTGTATTTGCGAGAAAAAAAAATGTTAAAAATCCGAAAATACTTTTATTATATGCTCTTGAACTTCCTCTTTCAATAAACCCGGCGGAGATAAGACAGTCCAAATACTTTAGGAGATATCAAATTTTTTTATTTTCATCACAATACCTGAGCATTCATGCGGCATTCAACATTGTTTCTTGTTTACGAGTATGATTTTTTCTTTTTCACAACGTAGATGAACGACTACGTCATTTTCTACTAATGGCAAAGGAATTGTACCCGCCTCTAACTTAGGTGAGTTTTTAACGTTTCAAATTTTAATTTTTTATTTGTTATTAGGATATTTTTGAGCAAGTAATAAGTAAAAAAAAATTACGTGAGTTCCTACTGTTCATCCTTAGTCCTGGTTTGTTTGGTCAGGTCAGTTACATTATAAATACTTTAAAACTAAACAACCGTTAAAATTAATTCAAATTACTTTTAATGTCCGCTTAGTTTTGTGGGCATGTGCCACTTTTGTTTACCGTATTTCCGTTTGCTTTTATGGTTAGGTTCGGTTAAGTAATTTATGGTAATTTTTGTTAATGAATTTTAATTGTTTTGTTCTTTTAAAGTTTGTATTGTGGGGGAACTTTTGAAGCTTTATTTTGTAATAAATAGGCCCCACTAGGGTAGCCAAATAAATTATGTGCGAGCCCTTTTCCCTCACGCACACTAAAACGTTGGGCTGAATAAAACTGTGTAATAAATTAGATTTATTAATTGTGTGACTCTTCACTGGCAATGTGGATATAAGGTAAGTCACAGTTAGGTGTTACTTGATTGGTTTGGAACATACATAAATATACACTGGAGTAGGTGAAATTACAAATGACACAACACAACACTTTGAAAAATAAATATGGAATTATTTTATTCCCAATGTAAAACTATTTCAAAATTTCAATCTTATTAATATATTTAATTATTATTCATAACCAAAACAACAACCTAACTTAACGGTGACATCATAGTAATTCAATAAAAGTTCAATTACCAGGAGTTATGTTGCGCACATTTAAATATTTTCAAAAGTCTTAATTCGGGTTCGTTGACACTACACAGTTTTTAATTAATGTTTTTAGGGAACTTAAATCAATTTACCTCGGCTAGTTAGGTTCGAATAGTTCATCGGCAGAGCTCAGAGCCTCTCATCTATAGGACCACTGAGTCTGTTAATTAAGGTGTAAATTCGTAAAAATTTATCTCCAAGTATTATTTAAATCAGCTATAAAGTCAATTTAATTCATAAAATCAATGTTTATAATAAGTTTCGGCGACGATGTGACGTAAAAACGGGAGTTTCGTGATTCGTGCATAAGATTAGGGCACAAAAAAATCTGGGCACTTTTGTTACTCACGTTAATCACTCCTATAATATTTATCTTTTTAGATAAATCCTATTTAAATGTTCTGAACTCCCTAATGGTTCATAATTATCATCCACTATCCGGGATGCCTGATGCTAGATAGCTAATTTTCAGGATTTAAAATCGCCGACGTCACGAAGTTGCCGCTCATTCAGCTGGCCATTGTAGAACTCTCTTTCTTACTAGTTTCCTCAAAATAACCAGTAAGACTCACTTTTAAATGGTGGCCCGTGATTGGCCAAAAGGACCGTTTCAGGTACATAATTTCTTACCGAAAACGTAAACTCCGAACGCAACAATTGCGCGGATAACAAAATTTCACTTAAAATTTAAATAAATAAATATTAAAATAATTATTTACATTATAAATAAACGGCGTTAATTTTACCGTTTACAGTTTTCAAGTCCATTAGTCCTTAGAGGGGTATCAACAATACCTCGTTCAAATTGTCCGGTAAAAATCCAAAGAATCACTTGTCCATAGACATACATAACCAAATATTGCCGTTTCTGAAAATAAATAATATTATACATAGAGCAAACAAAAATAAAATAAATCGTAAATAATAATAAATAATTAAACTGTCAAAACAAACATGTTGCAGTACAGATTTTGCCGCCCTTGTCAATTACATCGAACAGTGCTCTTTGACCTGTTCAAAACGGTGCAATGTGATTGGCACTTCCCTTTCTCCGTCGCACAATACACAACACTCTTCGTTGCCTAGCAACGCGCGCACCAAACGACAAACAAAAAAAACACTTGAGAGAGACTACCTCTCCTCGATTTGTTTTTTACCGTTGCGCGCCTGAATATCGCGCCTTTTTAAACACTTTTTGTCGGGTCGTCGCTGCTAACAGACCTGCGCGAAGAAGTTCACGGATTTTTCAGTGCAAAATCTTCGAAGGCTGGAGCTGCTGCTGCTCTCCGACTGCTTCTGCCTTGAGCCGCTCCTGTTGAGAAGGACTCGGGAGGACTTACTTACTGTGAGTATGATTCACTAAAGGGATTCGAAGGGGTGCAATGTACACGTGAGTCAACAATAGGACGTTCTCCAGGTCACGTCACGGCAGTGGGTCAACGTCCACCTGCGGTGATGACTGCATCCTTGCTGCGACTCCTACTTCCTGCAGCGGACAGAGGCGTCGAGACGGCGCCTGTCCTCAAAACGACCAACAAACCTGGCCTGGTTCACCACGCATCGACGGGGTCTGGCGTGGGGCGGTGATGCTGTACCAGACAGCACGGCATCTGGCACTGCAGCTGACGTCATCAACTGCTGATGTGGCGGCATCCAGCCGCCCTGCCTCACGACTACGCGCGAGACGGCGTCGTGGCGTCTGCGGTGCTGATTGCGTGGGGCGAGGTCACCACTTCCCACAAAGGAAGCACTCGTCTATTCCCATCACTGTTAGGTACACAATCGTTGCGAACCGCACTATGTCTAGCTCACTCTGGTGTAACCTTCGCACCTGACTTAAGTATAGGTGTCCGGGTCTTAATCGATAACTTAATCACTATGTGCGTACTTGTACTCTTGCAAATACAAGTGTCTGCAGGCAATACAACTTGTGTACTTGCCGCGGAACACTATGACGTCACCGTTAAAACAAAAATATCTTAAATTAACCTTAAAATTCCTAGCTTAACATATAACATTCACATTATTAACATCATTGTTAGAAAAAAAAAAATAAATAAATACCATTAATTATTAAATCTCAATTCTTGCATAACAATGCATGGTTATCAATAAACAATAAATTCAATATTATGACTTTGCTTGCTACTAACATATCACATTGTTAGTTCGTACTTGATTAATATGCATCACAGTGCATTTGCTTGTTTGTGTTCTCATTTCATGAGATTTCATACATTTCACCAAACATATCATTATAGCATATCATTATTAATATTAAACATCACATGTTTTGTTTTTCATAATAACATATTGATAGCTAACATAATTGCTATTCATTACTCAATGTTTGTAACTCACATGTTTACATTTCATTATTAAAAATATTTGTATTTAACTATGGCATATTTAGCTTGCAATTTACATTTGCATTTCATAACAACTGTTAACATTTTCATCAAAGAATATATATATATCATGTACATATTAACAATTAATAGTTCATTCTTATGTTTACATAGCCCATATTAGCAATTGATCATAAAACATAACATTTACATATAACTATATATATAATAACATTTACATATCATAACATTAACCTTTCATTATGTTTACAAGTTATACAATCAAAATTTCATAGTGTCTTTACACATTGTTTCCATTTTCTTCTCCTATACAGAGAAGTCGTTGGTTTACACAATTACCAACTTAGTAACTTTTCAATTTCAGTCTGTTGTGTTCCGATCAACAGCTGTAGAGGCTTTATCTTCCTCTTCTCATCTTACATTTCAGTTGTTTTCATCCCGTAGCGGTCTCGCTGGGTTGAATAATGTTCACATTTCACCTCATCTTGGTTACTATCAGTAACATGAGTCTTGTAATCTACTGAGGCTCCTGGCTTCAGTGTAGCTAAAGTTCCTTTTACCAATCAGCTGTTTCACAAACATGCTGTATTAGGATAGCTTTTAACATATGGTATCACATGTTCAATATCTTTTTTTTTTCTTTTTAAGAAAATTTTCTTGCTTTTTCAATTTTATAACTTCTGTTAGGCGAAGTTGCTTGTGGACACTTGTTTGCCGGAGTACCTTCACTTCTCGCGACAAAGGGCTTAGATCCTGAGTTTTTCAGATCCACATTCTTCGCTATTCTTCACATCATTCGAAGACTACTATTCAAGCAACTATGACAGTGCTGCGAGTGAATAGTGTTGAAGTGACGTAATCTTCTTGTATAGGGGCTTCTCCCAATAAATCCTTAAAAATCATCGATTTCAAATTTTAGTGTTTTCATTTCATAAAATGTCAATACCTTGACATCCAAAGTTTAATAAACTAAAAGTTTCAACTAAATCTGATTGGATTTGTATGCGAAGTGAGTGCATACTTTTCTAATCTGCATTCTGGGTAGAATGCAATCCTAAAGATCATTCTTTTCCCTAAATTCATCCCAGAAATGGTAAAAAAAAAATAGTGAAGTTTTAAAATTTTAGTGAGTTCTTCTATAAATATTAGAAAATTCAGTGATTTTCTATTTCTCATCATCAACATAACGACGCCTATTGGATTACTCAGCATCATCAATAAATCAAGGTAACCTGCATTATATTATTCTGCTTGTAGTTGCGAAGGGTTATGTGCTTTTAGAGATGCTTTGCATGCCAGTGTTTACCTATGTTTACACAGCAGGATGGGGTATCATACCACATAGTTACATCGACACTAAATAAGCTTAATTTCTTCTCGTTTGTTAGTACACAGTACATACAGCTTCACATAGGTATAGGCTAGTCTAGCGTTGTATATATATGTCTTTGTGACATTTGAGTTCATACTCATACGAGGAATTGCGCAAGCCAACTGATACATAAATACAATACACATTGTACACTGGTAGCTTCACAGGCTACAATAACATCTGTATGGGTGGCATTTCACTTCACCTCAAATACAGCAATATAGCGGGAATTACACTTCCGCATAACCACAGGGTAAATATCTGCATAGGTGGCATTTCACTTCACCTTTACACAGAAACCAACGGGAATTACACCTCCGCTTAACATTACAAATTACAGTGGCTGCACTACGCCTCACATGGCGTACTAGATCACATAATCACAGTGACATACACTTACTCCTCTGTACAGTTCAGATCCTTGGTCTGAAACTTACACTTAGACTGCTCTCAGCTGTTTATGGTACTATACCTTGTACCATCACGAGGCATTCACAGCTTAGGTCGGTACTGCTTACATAGTAGTAGGGCTCTTGTATTCCCTTAGCTGCGTTATATTATAACGGCCTACTGGTCGGCCTGTTGCTGGCTCTGCTAGTGCATAGCAATTCTCTTGTACTATGTCTGTGATGACATAAGGACCTTCAAATAACAAAAACAATTTCTTGGTTACATGTTCCCAGGCCTTGCTTACTGGAGTTGTTTTCTTTAGTACCTGGTCTCCAATTTTAAATTTTGCTAATTTTGATGCTGGTTTCCTCTTGCGTCTGATGTCAGCTTCTGCTGTCAACTTCCTCTTAACTAGAGCTTCTACCTCTTCTCCTGTAGGTAGTTTCTCCTCTTCATGGGGGGTTTGTTCACATCGGGGTAAATATTTCGGGTTGATCGCCACCGATCTATTCAGGCTCATGGCTTCTCCAGGGGTAACTCCAATAGAACCATGTACAGTATGGTTAATAACGCACTCTACATATGGCAACTTATCTCGCCATGATTGCTGCGAGTTATGGCATAGCGTACGTAACAGACTCCCTATTGACTTCATGAGTCTCTCCACAGGGTTACTTTGTGGATGTCGTACACTGATAGTGGTAGGTATTGCACCTAATTTCCTGACTCCTGTTTGCCACAAATCACTGGTAAACTGGGTACCTCTGTCTGACAATACCACTTTAGGTAAACCAATTTCTTCAACGAAAGTTTTTAATTTCTGCATAACTGCTTTTGCAGTTGGGTTCACAATTGCATACAATTTTGTGAATTTTGTGAAAACATCTTGCATCACAAAAACATACTTAACACCTCCCTTTGACTGTGGTAGGGGGCCAAATAAATCAACGGATAATAATTCCAATGGTGCTGTTGGAATGATTGGCTGCAACTCTCCATGCAGGTGTTGTCCAGGTGGTTTCACCTTCTGACATAGGTCACAGGCACTTGTGACCTTGCTTACATAGCGTGACATGTTAGGCCAATACACTTGCCTCTTTAATGCTTCAATGAGCTTCTTGCTCCCTACATGCCCCAAGGCTACATGTAGTTCCCAGGTGATTGGTTGTCTCAAATCAGCTGGTATCACTGGTTTCCAGTGATCTTCGAAAATGCCTCTCTTCCTTGACTGGGTGAACAAAACATTTTCTGCTGATAAACAAAAATGTTGGTGAATTTTATTATCAGCTGACTGCTTCTGCAGCTGGTTGATAGTGTTTTTGCAGTACTCATCTGCTTGTTGTTTACATTTTATATCCTTCAGGATATCTCGGAGTTTAGGGTTGGTTTTAAATATTTCTGTGGATATTGGTGCCACTAAAAATTCCTTCTGTCGTTTTGATGTAGATGGTGAACTTTCTTGTAGTTCATGCAGGCGACTTAGGTAATCTGCAGTAGTGTTGGCAGATCCCTTGATATGATGTATATGAATATCATATTCCTGCAGTAGCAAAAACCATCTCGTAAGGCGGCTACCAAATAACTTGCCTGCCTTAAGGCATGTTAACGCCTGGTGATCTGTTAACAATTTCACTGTTTCTCCGAGTAGCAGATCCCTGTACTTCTGGAGTGCCCATATAATTGCCAGAGCCTCTCGCTCTGTAACAGTGTAATTTCTCTCGGCCTGGTTGAGAGTACGACTAGCCATTGCTACAGTCTTTTCAACTCCATTTTCCTCCTGTGCAAGCTTACATCCTAGGGCTGTGTCAGAGGCATCTGTGTATAACAGAAATTCCTTCCCTTGGGTTGGATGGTAGATGACGTGTTCAGTCAGGAACAAGTTTTTCAGGCTGAGGAAGGCTTGCTCGTGCTCTTCACTCCACATCCATGCTTGACCTTTCTTCAATAGGCTGAACAGCGGAACTGCACACTGTGCAACTTGGTTGGAGTATATCCTGTAAAAACCAATTATTCCAAGAAACGCTCTCAGCTGTTTCACGTTCCTCGGTGTAGGAAATTCCTGAATGTTCTGCAGCTTGTCTGGGGCTGTCTTGATGCCTTCCGGTGTGAGGATGTGTCCTAGAAAGGGTAATTCCTCTCTGCAGAATACCGATTTTCTAAT
Organism: Bacillus rossius redtenbacheri; assembly: GCF_032445375.1. NCBI lineage: Eukaryota > Metazoa > Arthropoda > Insecta > Phasmatodea > Bacillidae > Bacillus > Bacillus rossius. The sequence goes on from NC_086339.1 coordinate 35,665,730, forward strand.
TTTCACAGTCATGCCTGCCTCTTGCAGTTTGTGCAGTACAGTGGCAACATGCTGCATGTGCTCTTCAAAATTCGATGATGTTATCAATATGTCATCGACATACGCCCTTGCAAATCCCTGACACTCGGGTCCTAAGGTTGCGTCTAGACATCTCGTAAAGTCAGCCACTGCGTTACACAGTCCAAACGGCATAACTGTAAATACATACTGTTGATTCCTGAACAGAAATGATGTATATTGGCAGGAGTTAGGTTCTAATGGTATCTGCCAATAGCCTGACGACAGATCCATGGTTGTGAGATACTTCACACCTTGATACAATCTTAAAATTTCTGCCGTTTGTATAGGACTTTCCCTGTCCTTGACTGTAATTTTGTTGAGCTCCCTAGCATCGAGACACAGTCTTACTGTTCCGTCTCGTTTACTCACACAAACAATGGGGTTAGCATAGGGGCTTGCTTCTCTCCTGATTACGTTCCAATCAATCATGAGTTGTAGGTAGGCTGTGGCTTCCTGAACGTACTTCACCGGAATGGGATAGCATTTGCGGTGGTACGGTGCCTCCTCATTTATCTTAATTTTTGCTTGGTAGAATCTGTTTCTGCCTGGCTTGTCAGAAAATACTGACTGGAAGTTGGCCAGTACACCAAACAGTTGTTGCAGCTGACTGGGTGATACACTCTTCACCTCCTGTAGTGACTGTCTTATGTCTTCAAGTGATGCCTGAAGTTGCTCACTTGCTTGTGCATTGTATATGTGCCTGTGCATAGGTTCACTGTACAATATTCCCACAAAATTTTCTCTCACATGCCACTTGCCTGTGAGTGTGACTGGGGTTTCACAGTCATTTGAATGAATTTCACATAGTTTAAAATCTATCACTACACCAAATTGTGATAGAAAGTCAGTACCTATTATTAGCGGTTTTGCTAGGCCCTTCACAACTAGTGCAGTCATGTCTTTTGGTCTGCCTAGGCCGTGTACTGTTATCAGTACCTGTCTGTTTACAATTGGACTTGCCCTTGAAGTCACTCCAATTATCTTGAGTGCTGGTACTGGTATCTTGGGTAGTATTATCCCTTGGTGTTCGAGGTAGTTCACCAACTCCTCACTGATACACGTGACTTCAGCGCCACTGTCAATTAATGCATCCACATTGCATTCTTCAATTTTTAATGTCACATGTGGACAAACTGTACAAACTTGATGAACCCTGTTTTCATCATTTTCATTATAGAGAAAGTCTCTTTCACTTTCTCTTAGCATAACAGTGCATATAAATTTATCGTAACTGATGCAGCTGTAGATTGGAGTTTTGTCGTTTTGTACCCCTGAGCCTGAATAGTGGGTTTCTGTTCGGGGCGATCCAACTGAAACCCGTTCTAGTTTAACGTGCCCTGGTTGGCACGTCCACCTGGAACACGTTGTTGTTGTTCATTGTGGTTCCAATTACTGGGTCCTGCGACGCTGGACACTGCAGCCTTGAACTCGGCTGCTACTGGGTTCACTTCCCCTCTCTGGTAGTATGCAGCTTGATGTCCTGGATGCTGCGCCTGGAATGGTGGTGGAAACGTTGCGTTCTGGTAGCGTTTGTTTCCAGAGAACTGGCTATTCTGGGCATTGCCGCCATGATTCTCTGTCGTCTGGGGGGAATAATGGTGGGGTGGCATTCGGGTTTCTTCGTGCCGGCCCTGGTATCGAGGTTCCTCCGTCTTGCGGTACTTCCTCACGTACTCTCTCTCGTCTTCAGACGAGGATCTTGGGCGTCGGTCACGGGACTCCCTGGGAGGCCGTACTTCAGGCGAGTAGGAGCGGCGGCGGTTGTCGTTGCGGTCGTCCTTCCTCTTGCGCTGGTACATCTCTTCATCACTATGGTAGTTCCTCGTATTTGACCACCAGGTCTTCCTCTTGTTGTAGGGGCCTTTGCGTTGGCTCATAGCGTACCGGCCATATGAGCTTTGCTCCCTGCCCTTGGGTTGCCAGCTCATAGTGTGGACAGCTGCTTGCCGGTTGTCCCTTGGCTTGTTGTCCCTGTTTTGCCAGTAGTTATTCAGGGGTGGCTGGCGGTTCTGCTGAGGCACCCTCTCGTGGTCCTCCTTAGGTGCTGGCGTCCTGTCCATTTTCTCCAGCTTGTCGTAGTTCAGGAGCCTCTCTCTGAACTCTGTGATGTCTCGGTATGTTAGGCCGGACAATTGCTTTTGGTAGCGCAGCGGCAACTGAGTGAGTATTGCCGCTACGAACTCCTCGTCCGTCATAGGCAAGTCGAGGTATCTAGTTTTTTCAAACATTGTTGAGAGGTGGGCTTCCAGCGTTGTGCCCTTCCTGGGGTCATACCTCTCAGTATGGAGCTGGGCACGCAGATTGCTCTGAATCCGCAGACTCCAATACTGCTGGCGGAACATGGCCTGGAAGTGATTGTAGCTACTGGTGGTTGCACTCAGCATTTCCCACCAGTAGAAAGCCTGCCCTTTCAAAGCACTGTTGAGGCACTTTAGTACCTCAGCCTCGCTGAGATTGAATGTGGCCGCGTATTCCTCAAAACGTTTCAGGAACCGTATAGGGTTCTCGGTAACCCTTCCTGAAAACGTGGGCATGGCCTCTGCCCAATGCTTGGCCGGGTGGTGGATCAGAGTAGCAGGGTCCATACTCGACGTGTTTACAAACGTCCTGCTACCTGGTCGATGAGTGATGGGGGTCACGTGTGGCTGTTCCTGGGGCTGGTGCTCAGTGTAGCACTCGGTGCCGCCCTGTCGTTTGCCTGCGGTGGGCAGTGTGGGAACAGTAGGTCCGTGGCACTCGCTTGCCTGGGCCTGGCCTACACTACCAGCTGATTCAGCTGTAGGACTTGGTTGAACAGACAGATTTTCAAACCTGTCCCTCAGCGTAGCTGTGGCCACCTCAATATCGCTGAGCCTGCTCTCCAGGTGCTGGATGTGCTCACGCACCTCTTCCCTGGCATTGGCCTGCCCTCGATGCTCGTTGGCCATCATGTTCCTTAGGGACGTGACGTGGGATTCCAACCCATCTACCCTGCAGTTGTACTGGGAGACCTGTTCGGCTATCTGTTGGATCTCCTCGTGTTGTTGTGCGAGTCTAACCTCGATGCTATGCTCGAGATTCCTGATGCTGTCACTGGTTTGATCTAACTTAGCAGTAAGATTAATGTTATTTTGTTCCAATTTCTCGGTGAGAGCAGTGTTGTTTTTCTCTAATTTCGAGTCGGTCTGCTTCATCTGAGCATATGTCTGCAGCAAGATCTGCATCAGTGACTCTAGTGTCACTGGTGGTGTTGTAGGAGTACTGTCCTGGGGTGCAACTGTGTGGATGACAGTGTCATTCATGTTTGCCTGCTCCATGATTAGGGGAGATGTGGGCCGCCCTAACCTCTCCTCACAGGTGACTACTGGCGAATTCCCTGCAGATGATGTATGATGCGACTCACTGCTTGAAGTCTGTGCAGTAGCATACTCCTCTCCTACACTTCGTGATCTTTCTCTAAGAAAGTATTTGTTTTGTTCATCTGCCATAATGGTGTGCAATGAAACAAATGACCAGATAATATTTTACACAAATAGTGCACTTGCACTCAGTACTTGGCTGGTACAGAATTTACACAAAAAAAAATGTTGAGGTGTCCCTTAACCTCAAAATCGGCCCCACCGTATGGGCTCCATTTTAATATGTGGGGGAACTTTTGAAGCTTTATTTTGTAATAAATAGGCCCCACTAGGGTAGCCAAATAAATTATGTGCGAGCCCTTTTCCCTCACGCACACTAAAACGTTGGGCTGAATAAAACTGTGTAATAAATTAGATTTATTAATTGTGTGACTCTTCACTGGCAATGTGGATATAAGGTAAGTCACAGTTAGGTGTTACTTGATTGGTTTGGAACATACATAAATATACACTGGAGTAGGTGAAATTACAAATGACACAACACAACACTTTGAAAAATAAATATGGAATTATTTTATTCCCAATGTAAAACTATTTCAAAATTTCAATCTTATTAATATATTTAATTATTATTCATAACCAAAACAACAACCTAACTTAACGGTGACATCATAGTAATTCAATAAAAGTTCAATTACCAGGAGTTAAGTTGCGCACATTTCAATATTTTCAAAAGTCTTAATTCGGGTTCGTTGACACTACACAGTTTTTAATTAATGTTTTTAGGGAACTTAAATCAATTTACCTCGGCTAGTTAGGTTCGAATAGTTCATCGGCAGAGCTCAGAGCCTCTCATTTATAGGACCACTGAGTCTGTTAATTAAGGTGTAAATTCGTAAAAATTTATCTCCAAGTATTATTTAAATCAGCTATAAAGTCAATTTAATTCATAAAATCAATGTTTATAATAAGTTTCGGCGACGATGTGACGTAAAAACGGGAGTTTCGTGATTCGTGCATAAGATTAGGGCACAAAAAAATCTGGGCACTTTTGTTACTCACGTTAATCACTCCTATAATATTTATCTTTTTAGATAAATCCTATTTAAATGTTCTGAACTCCCTAATGGTTCATAATTATCATCCACTATCCGGGATGCCTGATGCTAGATAGCTAATTTTCAGGATTTAAAATTGCCGACGTCACGAAGTTGCCGCTCATTCAGCTGGCCATTGTAGAACTCTCTTTCTTACTAGTTTCCTCAAAATAACCAGTAAGACTCACTTTTAAATGGTGGCCCGTGATTGGCCAAAAGGACCGTTTCAGGTACATAATTTCTTACCGAAAACGTAAACTCCGAACGCAACAATTGCGCGGATAACAAAATTTCACTTAAAATTTAAATAAATAAATATTAAAATAATTATTTACATTATAAATAAACGGCGTTAATTTTACCGTTTACAGTTTTCAAGTCCATTAGTCCTTAGAGGGGTATCAACAATACCTCGTTCAAATTGTCCGGTAAAAATCCAAAGAATCACTTGTCCATAGACATACATAACCAAATATTGCCGTTTCTGAAAATAAATAATATTATACATAGAGCAAACAAAAATAAAATAAATCGTAAATAATAATAAATAATTAAACTGTCAAAACAAACATGTTGCAGTACAGTATTATTGTAAATTTATTTTAAACGTTTAGGGAATTTATTGTTGGTCATGGCCAGGTTCGGGATTGCCGAAGGTCGTTAGTTATCCAGAACAATCCAATACATGTGAAGAGATAATTTATCCTAAGGTATTTTAATTATTAAGGATATTTTATGTTAAAATGTTTAATAATTAACGTATATTTCAAAGTGGGCAGAGAGACTAATATATTTGTGGCCGAGCCTACGAAGGGGGTTGTTCAAATAAACTTTGAAGTGACGAACTACTTTCTATGACACCACATTGGCGGTGCCGCACAGCGCCGCGCTGTGCGCACAGTTTATAGGTGCAGAAGAAAAAACAGAGTCGGGAACCGGCCCCGCGGCTGGGAGGTTGTGGGTGTGTGTTCCCGCGGGACAAGTATACTAGATGGTGGAACGTAATGTGGAGTCGCCGGGAGCTTGTTTTTTAGTTCGATTTTGCCTGAATGTGAGGCTGGTTTTCAAACGGTAAGCGACAAACTGGTGAAGGTTTACCAAGAAGCCTACATCGCTGAAGAATTTACACGCCCGTGTTACAAGTGTTGGCTGCTTCACTGATTTATTCCGCTACAACTAGTGCTACCAGAACGTCAACTTTAAGCAGCGGCCAAGGTCAATGTCCGCTCACCTGTATGAGGTATTGCGCCTATCAGCTCTAAGGGCGCTCGAGAAGTGCGGCAGGCATCGCGACTAGTAAAATGGTGATGTTGCAATTTTTGCCCTCAATCCCCGCCGCAAATCAAGACACCGCAACGTAAGTACTGAATCACCTGATATTCATTGTACCAAATGACTTGTGATTAAGTGAGAAGTTTTTTTTGCACAAAAAAAACTGTGTTTACGATACTATTTTTACGTTAACGGCGCGGTGAACTCTGTGATAGCACATGCAGTATTTCTTTAGTGGGCTGGCGGTGACAATTTATTTATTTCCGAGATTCTAGGAGTATTACCATCAAGAGTTAGAATTTTAATTCCTAGTGGGCTGCCCAGAAAAACAATACCCAGACTTGAGCAACGATACCACAAGAGACAGTTGGTTGTATTATTTAAAGAATTGTTTTAATTTTCTTTGTGTGTTAATTACTATTTTAGCCAAAATTTTTGTTAACTAATTTGTTTTAGCTCGGCCAGGCAACGCGCATATGCTAAAGGAATTGTAATATTAATTGGGATGTTGTTTTACCCTTATAAAAATTAATAAATTTATTTTTTACCATATCAATGGAACTAGTGTACTTACATCATGCTTGTTTTCTTAACTAGTAAAAATATGTACCAAGCTGCCGAAATAGTTTTATTTATTAGTCACCTTTTTTTATAAATGCTGGGTTTTTCCATTATTGTTTTTATTAATTTTTACTAAATTATTTGGCTCCACATCTTAAAGATTTTAGGATCAGTTAGATGTGCCTCGAGGAGACCTTGGTTTTGGAGAAAGTTTATTTAAACAGTAATGTGGTTTCCGTCTCCGAGGGGCCTGAATGTTCCTGGTGGATGTGGGGGACTGTGGTTGGACTTGGGTGCAAAAACACAGCCAGTCACAACTCGCAGTTTGAAAGTATTTATAATGTAACCGACCTGACCTGACCTTATCAACAATTTTAATTAATTAGGCATTCACAAACACATGGCAAAATAAAAAATGGCACGGTCGAATGATTGCACAGGTCTTGTATTGCAATATAAGAACGGTGATATCTCCTAAAGTATTTGGAATTTCTTGCCGGGTTTATTGAAAAGAAGTTAAAGAGCATACAATAAAAGTATTTTCAGATTTTTAACATTTTTTTCCGCAAATACCGCCCAACTACATATTTACCCAAAAACGTACATAGCGAAATGCATGACATGGCAAAGTAATGATACATGTGACGTGAGCCAATTAAATTTCAGAATTTAGAGCAGCATTACTAAGGGAAACGTCTGTGCCAGGGCCTTAGTTACAATCCCATTACATCTGCTGGCAATAGTGTGCAGTGCACATAGTATTATGAAACCCTTTCTAAAATGTACATAACAAAAAAAAATTGCATGTTTTAGATCTCAAAACAGGCAGCTCCGTAACGAACGAATTAACTTAATTGGCCACTAATTCTAATCTGTCAATCAATGGGTTACATATAACCCAAAAAAAAAAAATTGTTTGGTTAACTTTTCTTACGGTTTGCACAAATCTAGTACAAATATGAGCAAACAAAATTAACCTAATGATTATTGGCAATGTACTAAATCTGGCATAATCCACACAGGAATTCAGTGTCAACAGTTTCAACACCCTCAGCACTAGAAACTTCTGGCGTATGCTGGAACACACGTGCAGCATAGGGACACGTCAGAAGTGAAACCCCATAACCTGCGAACGATCTAAAATATTGAAAATTAGTCTAAAGCCGAAAACTTATTACAGAATACTCACCACGAGTAAGTAGTGCCCAAATCAATACCAATTACGGTACCGACTTCTTTATTCTTTTCATCTTTCGAAGACAGGCCGGCCTTCAGAAAGCATGACAACCCCAACAGTAATATCAACAGCTTCATGTTGATAGCTTCCTAGGACAATAAAAACCATTGCAATCACTATATGAAAATAAACTAATCGCATTATGTATGATTGGGATCAGAAACTCCGAAACGTGAATAAACTTCGGTTCAGTGTTTTGAATAGTTTTAAAGGATACAAAGTTAATTTAACTTACTGCTTATCTTAAAGAACTCCACTCCCACAACAAAATATTAGCTGCACACCAGTCACAAACTTACAAATCTCAATAGACTCAGACCCGGAATAAAGCTAAACTGACAGCACTGACACTCTAACGACACATAAGAACCCCACAGATAGATCGTGGCTTACTCCTATTGGCTAGTTTGTAGAACGACGCACACCAGTGAGATATCGATTGGACAATATAACATCAGTTGGCTGATTTCTATTGGTCCACGCTCTTCGCGGTAGGAGACATACATTTATAAACAAAAAACAAGTAGAGAATTCTGGAATAGACTGCAATACTACAATAATTTTCAGTTATTGTGTAACTATAACTTTTTTACAAAGAAATTTAAAAAAAAATTGAATTTTTGTTTCAAAAAGACTTCAAAATATATCGGAAAAAAGTTTAAAACTTCATAGATGCTATTTTCAATTATTTATATGTACATATAATAATTAAAATCAAACTTTGCACAATAACTAAAAAATATTATTAGAGAAAGAATTTGTTGAACAGCTTTACGTTCAAAAGCATACCTATGAGATAATGACAATTATAAATGCTACATTAATTTATTAAAATTTTCAAATGTAAGAAACACTGTACATAGTTTTAATTGTTTGCAAAAACTAAGAATTAAAACACGAATTATTTAATTAAAACTGAATTTTAGAATATTATTTTCAAAGCTTTTGTGCTAAAAGAATCAACACACATTTGGGTGCAAGTGACAAAATTTAAGGTACAGATTTTTCATAAAATGCCGCTTTGTATCTTCTCCACAGTTTGGTTATACTTAATTAAATTAACTAAAAGGCAAATCATGATTTAAAGTTTAGCATAGAGGTTTAAATTCCACCAAAAATTTATAATATGCAACTAAATGCTTGTTAATGTATTAACTTTATATTAACCTATATATAATTTTATATATATATATATATATATATATATATATATATATATATATATTAACTTTTAGTTCTTTATAAATACATCTGCATGATACACAAATCCTGCCAGGCCATATGAGGATTTCGGAACAATTACAAAGCAGGAGCGATTTTCTCTTAGGGGAGTTTCATAAGAAGTTATATTTGCAATAAAATATAGTTCAAACACAAAACAAATAATTCATTTTATAGAACTTTTGATATATTACTTGCAGTTATTTATATTCATTCCAACTAAGTTGATATTCTGCCATATTTTAACACGAGAAATGGTGTTTTGTTAGTGGTTACTGAGGATGCCAACTAGCCTAAACTGGGTGAACCTTATGGGCCAGTTCACAGGTAGAGTGTATACTCCGGCTGTTGTAACCAGGGGGTAACCACAGGGGGGGGGGGGCAAGGGTATTTTGCCCCCCCCCCCCCCTTCAGAAACCTTGAAGTGGGGGCAAACGAGGGCAAAGAAATAGCTGTGCAATCAATTTGTAGATAATAAAACTGCTTAAATAGCACCATTTTCCACCTTGAAATACTAATTTTCCCGGGGGAGGACCAAAAGGTATATTGCCCCCCACCCCCCTTTGGAAATTTAGTTGTTGCGCCCCTGGTTGTAACCACTGTGGTTGCTATATTACTGATTGAAATAGTCGCTGAATGACAACAGATATGTTTCTGCTATAACTGTTTTTATTGTCACATGCAACCTCTACACCTTGTGTTACCTTAAACTAGGACTGTCTTAGAGGTGGGTTGCAGAGTATCAATCTGCTACTTTGTAACTGAAACATGCCTGTATCAAGTACTGCAAACGAGTACACTATTCAAGCATCAAGTACTTTAGTATCAGTTTAGAATTCGCCTGGAACAAAACCATGGCCAATGTGCGCAAAACCCGATCGCAGATGGCGGTCACTTGGGCGGAGCTTGTGAAAGGGGAGGGAGAGGCACGACGAATAAGGAATAAAAAATGGAAAGAATGTAGGGGTGGAAGCGCAGGGGAAGGTGTTGAAATAGAGGCGCAGAGCGAAATTGTTACGAGTCGTTTTGTTTATTGTCCCATATCAAAGTGCGCAGTGCATGCTTCTTGCGAAGACTGAACACTCAGATTACGAAAGGCATGGAAAGAGATTACCAATATCTTTTTTCAACTACGAAGAATGTAGAATGAGAAAACTGATACCTACCTTTTTGTGTAACCTGTAACGAGAATGCTGATACCTTGTTGCTTCCTGGAACTGCCACTGCTGTAGCTGATACAGAACTATCAGCTACTTGTAACCAGTACATTACTGTATAAGTAACTGGTTGTAACAGATACCGAAAATTGCTGTAACAACCCACCTTTAGCACTGTCTTATACCTTGGGCCATGGCCCGACACGAAAGGTGCTTTTAGCTTGACGTCGTCCAACCGAAGGCCACCCTAAAGCCCGACCTGCAACCACCAGTATTCAACCCCGCTAACAAAACGCGCCCCTAGCCATGGCCCACCCGAGTCAGGCGAGCCACCAGCAACCAAGGTAGAACCCGGCCCCATGATAAACAGACCGACATTACAGCCGACCACGTTGCTAAACAACACACACAGAATATAAAAAATATTACGTATAAATTAAAAGTTGATTAACGAAAGTGCGACGTAGGAGTGCCCGGGCACTCAAATGTGTAAATGTGTCGATACGTGTGTGAGTGTTCCCCTGACTGCCTTCTGCCTAGATTAGTTAATTAACCCATGTGACATAATTATTAACCCTTGTGTTCGTTATTACCCCCCACCGGCGAGAGACGAACAGTCTCTGGTGTGACGTATAATTTAAAGGACATAATTCGTAAACATACTGACTTTAAATTGTAGAAGGGATGAGTAATGTTAATTTAGCCTTAATAATTAATATAGGAATTTAGCGCCCTTAAATTCTCTTATTAACGTGTTACATTAGAAAATAACGTAATGAGGTCAACCCTGGCGCGAGGGGCACCGAGCCTCGGCCGGACGCCATGACATCACGCCAGTACAGCACGAGTCGTGGACCGGGGCGGACGCACGTCCCACGGAGAGATGTCATCCATTGTCTGCATTGAACTCACTTCTGGTAATTATAGTCACTTCCTAGAAACCTCTTTTTACTTATCTCTCCGTGCGTACCCGGTCCAATTATCGGTTCAGGACTTAATCCGGCCGCATAACTTTCAAAACCCCCTGCACCACACTTGGTCTGCGGGGTAGTTTCAGTATACGGCACGGGCCGCCTCCCGAACCACAGAACTTGAACTAAAACCAGTCGCCCCGGCACCGACACCACCCCGTAAGGGAACTTGGACGAATTTAGCTGCGGTCCGCGCTCCACTACCGTGGATGCGAACACCGCCTCGAGACATTGATATACGGGATTAGCCGCCTCCAATCACCCCCACCCCGTTTTTGTATTACCAGGCTCAGAACCGCCTAGTGCCACGCTAATACATAACATTTAATAATTTTGTGCGACGCCTTGAAACTGGAACGTTCTCGAGTAAACTTGTGCGACGCGCCACCACGTAACATTCAGTAAATTTGTGCAACGCACCATCACGTAAAATTTTTTTTGTAAACTTGTACCATGCCTTTATTACGTAACTTTTTAAACTAACTTTGTGTAATTGTGTAACTTCTGTATTGTGTGACGTCACCCTCTGTACGACGTGGTGTGTAATCAGCGGTATTACACCAAAACCCACAGTCGCATGAATAAACGACGCATGTCATTTGTTGCACTACTTCAGCACCTAATCAATTAACCATACGACTCCCAACCACCGCCAAGTAGGGAGCTCCTCATATCCCACGCAACACTGCCGACGATCCTAGTGGGCCACGCAGGGCAATCGACCCCACGACCCACCTATCGACTAGAAACAGAGCTAGTCTGGCGCCCACCCGGAAACACTACATCGACAACAGCCATTCCCGCAAGGAGCCGCACCGGGACTCGAGCCCGAGACCCCGGACGACGGCAAGCTTGCGTAGCCTTCGTTAATGAGCAGAGGGGATATGATCTGTGCGAGGGTCCTCTGGTCTTTGTTCAGAAAAAAATGCAGTGCGGATGTACTCTGCTCTACACCTTGACCTAAAGAAATATAGTTAGTAGACGACTAACGAGGGCTGGATATTTTATATGACATGATGGAACATAACACTACAAAAAATACAATTATCCTTAAGCATGGGGGCCGTTTTTACAACAACCCACCACATGAACATACAATGCTCTATATTTACATGAAACAGGAACTTTAAGAAAAGAAAACCACTCCAGCATGGAAATTGCTTATGAAATATGTATATTTAATTAAGTGGTACCCTGCCCTAAGTTAAACTAATGCCTTGGACCATCTTAATTAAAATTTAAGTTCGTTGCACTTATTAACTACATGGTGGGCTGGTGCAGATTAAGCTGTAAAACATCTTGGAGACTACGATCATTCTTGAGGCCGAAAAAGACCAGTGTCCAGGTTAAAATGCGAGAATATCACTTATAAGAGCACACATTGTTTGGCTGAACTGCCGGTGAGTTAAAGCCTGTGTTAAAGTGGAGGCCTATGCACAAAGAATGAAGGGCTCTGCGAAGAAATGTTCAGCTAGCCTTGTTGAAAGCGGATGTCACACTGAGCGAAGAAGTGTTTTCCGCATGCCACCCCAGGCATACTTCTTGCAAAAACATGCCATATGCAAGGGATTACACCAGACGAGGTCTCGGGTGTGATCGTGCGAGTAAAGTCGAGCCCATGCGAAGACTGCTTTGTTTGGGAGCGAGATGAGCCGAGCAGAGTCGGGCCGAACATAGCCAAACTAGATCACTCCACGACATCGCGCAGCCGCGATAACGTTCGCAGGGCAAGAAGCATGAAGGCACGAGCCCTTTATCCAGGAAGTAGAGGAGGCGGCCCTTCCTATACCCATCCGCGACTTGCTATCGACGTCCCATCCCGCCGCTTGTATCAACAGTCAGCGAAGGACGATGCAAAGCTCTGTGTCCATGGAAATCAACATGCATGACCAGCAGCGCGCTGTAGAGGGTTGCTACGTCAACATGCACATGTGCGAACAAACCAAAAACTGAACTGGGCTTGGACAACGCATGGGACGAAGTGGGTGTGATGATTGTGGGAAGGGACTGACCTAGACAGCCTGGAAAAACAGTGCGATGCTACAAGTGTAGGAAAATGATGCATACTTAATACTTCATACCGAAGCATGCCAATTTCTCAATTTCTGGGGAGGGAGGGCTGTTAATCAGTGTGGTATACGAGAAAAGTTTGGACAACGCCGGCCTAGACCAACCGAGGGCAGTGCTCCGTACCGCGACCTGCATCAGTGTCATGACACGAGTTTGCGGGTCAAGTGCGCGAAGACCCATGAGCATTTATTTGGACATGCCGGCATAAGCTTGCGATGTATTCTGTTCTGCTCGAAGAGTTCACAGTCAGCGGAAAACTACTTAAGAGTGCTCGGGCATGGTGGGACATAGCATGCGAATACCAGATGACCTGGGACGACTTCGCGATGTGATTAGAGTTATAGTTCGATGATGCCAGCGCACATGCCAGCTATCAACGAAAGCTGTTTTGCCTCCCAAAAGCCATTGGAGATGACATGGAAGTTTTCATTCATGGCAAACTGCGGCTCCACCGATGTCTGGAGACCTGAAGTCACATCGCCGAGATACTGCCCATAATAGTAGAGCTTTTTCTCCCAGAATTACACCCATTCATGAATAATGTAATTAATGAGTCCTGGATGAATTCATTATAGTAGCAAGATAGATAGGACAAGATATACAGAGCTTGTATTCAGCACATAGACCTATGATGCAACAAAGAGCCAGCTCTGCTACAACTGTCATATCACTAGAGAATGCTACTGTAACGTAGATGTTATAATAAAATTTAATTGTTGGCCTTGCCTAAAATATTTTTTTTTTGTTTTTGTTAGTAATTTGAAAACTTTAGGCTTACACAATGTATAAATATAGATATCATTATTGGAACACTAAATAATATGACATTGAACCATGAAAGAATATTGAACATATTCAGCATTTTTCACGATATTTTAAGTGACGTGATGGAGTTGGAACCACAAGAATTTCTGGGTCAAAATATGTTCATTTCAAGGTCAAATAACTGGGGACCAGATAAAAATGTTTTTATGCCAAATAATACTTCTACTAGTGCTTACAAAAATGTGCAAGTTTTATTTGTGGTTCAAATTGGTTTTAAAAATACATTATTCAAGTTTTTGTTTACAATTTGAATAAAGTGTGGCGTGTCCCGGCAACAAGCGTCCAGGGCTGGAGTGGTTTGAGATGGCGGTGAAGGGCCCGCTGGTATGCTGGCAGCTGCTCCTTGACTCTCAGATGTTGGCACTTGTCTGGCCTTTTGCTGGGCATGGGGAAGAGGAGGGGAGGGGTCAGGTAAAGTGCGAGGAAGGGGAGTTAGTTGGAGCCCTAGAGCGAGCTCCCGAAGGCCGCTCCACGGAGAGGGGGGAAGTGGGGATCCTAGAGCGAGCTCCTGAGGGCCGCTCCAGGGGAGGGGAGTCTAGAGCGAGCTCCCGAAGGCCACTCCAGAGGAATGAAGAGGAGAGGAGAGGAGAGAGAGAGAAAGGAATTAGAAATCAATAACTTTTCCTCTGCAATATTCTCACTTTACCAAGTTTATGAATCCATTTTACTTAGTGAGTTTCTCAGGCTAGATAAGTTTATATCTAGCTTATATACAACTCCTCCATACAATGGTTACCTACTGATACAGGAGGTACACATTATAAAAACAGGTCATCATTTTTCCCCCAGCAACCCGCAATCAAGGACACTATTTAGTTATTCCGACCACATAGCACTGACAAGCATCTTACATCGTACATCAATTGTAAAATATATAAGCACTGTAATAAATGTCAATAATGATTGGTGACATTTAGGTTTGGGTTGTGGTACCAATCGTCGCCTATACCACAAGGCTTGTGTAGAGAAGCCTGTGGGATACTACTTTCTTTGGGAGGCGGCCATGTTGGTTTCAGGGAGGAGCATGTAGCACTCGCACAAGGGGGCCGAGGCCAAATGCAGGACACGACAAGTGTTTATTTCTCAGATGGAGCATGTGGTCAGTAGAATGGGAATTTTTTTACTAAGCTGTGCAACTAACGTTATGATGTTACGCCTTCGACAAAGAAAGCCTCATCGCGGCTTTTGTCCAGGTGCTCGTTTAACAATGCTTCTCAGACACCCCTTCTTGCTTCTTCAGTGGAATGTGCAATCTCTTTCGGCTAATAGGTTCCCCCTGCTCCATTTTCTCTCTACAGTCTCATGTGATGCAGTTCTTCTTACAGAAACTCTCTTAACTTCAGGACATCATGTTACTTTTCCCGGCTATAACTTATACCTCTCGAAAAAGCTGGATAGGGGTACGGCAATTCTGGTCTCTCGAAGACATCCCAGCACGGAAATTAACGTGTCCTACCCTCCCTCTATGCAACGCGTAGATGCTATCGCTATCAGGCTCCTCCTTGATGATGTTCCACTCACCATTGTCTCGATTTATGTCCACCCCCGATCTTCGTATACATCTCAAGATTGGGAAGACTTTTTTCAACAATTCGATGGTGCTGTGTTCATTGGGGGTGATTTTAATGCCCATCATATCTACTGGGGCAACAAATCTAATGATGCAGCTGGGATCAATCTTCTTGACTATTTACATACGTCTCCTTATATTCTGTTAAATGGTACACAACACACCTGGATGGGTCCTCCTACTGCGTCATCTACTGCAATCGATCTCTCTTTCATAACGTCTAATCTGGCTGGCAACTTTAAATGGGAGGTTCTTTCGGACAACTGGGGCAGTGACCACTTCCCTATTCTTATCACCACGTCACAGCCCACTACCTCAAGGCACTCAGAAGCACACTGGTATTATACTTTTCTTACATCACGGGCCGATTGGACTTTGTTTTCTTCGTGGCTGGAATCTCGGACCGCAGCTACGTTCTGCTCTTCCAATGATGACCTCCTTCGCTTATACTCTAGCTTCTATAATAACCTCTTCCAAGCAGCTCGTGCATCTATGCCATTCCGGTTAAAGGGTCCTGTACATAAACAAAGTAAGGCTCCCTGGTGGGATGAACACTGTGCCAGTGCCAATCGGCAGCGCTTAAACGCCCTACGAACGTACAAAACACGGTCTACTTTGGATAACTTTATACTTCTTAAGAAATCTCAAGCATTTGCTAAATTAACCTGGAAAAAGCGTAAACAAGCTCACTGGCAATCTTACTGTGAATCTTTTTCACGTTCTACCTCTCTGAAAACGTTATGGCGACAATTCAATACTTTTAGACATAGTCTCACATCCACGGCCTGGGCATCTCTGCCTCCCCATTTACTCCATGACTTCATGTCACTGGTCGCTCCTCCTACAGTTTCCCCTCCGCCTTTCCTCGCTGACGTTCCTCCGGTTCGCCCCGCGTCAAAGGATAAGGTCTGTACCTTGCTCCTACAAGACTTTTCTTTTTCAGAATTCTCTCAATGTGTCCAGACAACACCTGATTCTGCACCCGGACCGGACTTGGTTACTTATAGTATGATCCGTCATCTTCCTGTCAATGTGCAGTCCTTCTTATTGCACATTTTTAACCTCATTCTACGGCTTGGCATTATTCCACCTAGCTGGCACGAATTCTACATCCTTCCGATACTTAAACCAGGCAAGTCTCCTCTTGAGGCCACCTCCTATCGACCTATCGCTCTCCGTTCGTGCTTGGCTAAATTGTTTGAGAAGTTACTCAAAAATAGGTTGGTGTGGTGGTTCGAATATTATAACCTCCTTCGTCCAGAACAATTTGGCTTTCTTTCTGGTATGGGCACTGAAGATGCAATCTGCTCCCTTTACTCCCAAATTCGTTTAGCCTTTCAACGTAAAGAGATATTGTCTGCCATATTTATGGACATATCTGCGGCTTTTGATAATGTCCAACTTCCTATCCTGTATTCGAAACTATGCAAATTAGGACTTCCTCGTCAGATTATCAGGATCCTTTCTGCCTTACTCTCTTCTCGTACTTATACACCGCGGATGGTACGGCCTGCACCTTACACCCGACAGGTGTCCCAAGGATTAGTGCAAGGAAGCTCTCTTAGCCCTCTTCTCTTCCTTCTCTATACTCAGGACCTTATGTTTCACATTGGAACTTCGGCTAAATTAACTGCGTACGCCGATGATGTGGTGTTGTGGTATCGTGGTTCTACTATTCTTGACACTAGTACTACTCTTTCAGCTGCCATCACTCAGGCTCAAAGTTGGTTGGGAATGCATGGATTCAGTCTGTCCTTATCGAAAACGAAGATAATACACTTCACACGAAAACGGGTTACGACGCCTGCTCATGCTATTTCATTGGATGGTGTTCCCTTACCTATAGTCACGTGCATCAAATACCTTGGTGTTTTCTTAGATCAACGGATGCTCGGTATCGCTCACATTAATTATGTCATTGATAAATGCTCTCGTCGGTTACACCTCCTTAAGGCTCTAGCTGGGAAAACTTGGGGGGCTGATGTCCGTAGTCTTCGCTCGTTTTACATTTCTACTATCTGACCGAACCTTCTCTACGGTAGCCAGGTATTAATGTACGCGTCCACTTCTCAGTTGCAAAGGTTGGAAACACTTCAGAATACTGCTATGCGAATCATCCTAGGTGCGTTTAAATCCACACCTATCATGTATATGTACATTGAACTAGGCCTTATTCCGTTATCCTTATATCGCCGTATGCTATATGCCCGCCATTGGGTTCACCTTCGTATCGTAAGGCTGCCAGGTTTACGACGGGCTATGGACGACCTATATGACATCCCCACTCCAGTTCTTACAGCTGCTCGATCCATTGATCCTGGACCGTATGGCTATAAATACTGCTACTCGTTTGATGTTCTTACTTATGTCCCCTTGGTTCGTATAGAGGGTCGTAAAGACAAACCCCCCGCGGTGCTTCGGCAAATATACTTGAACCTTCTAGCTTCCTACCCCTCTGCCTCTCGCATATATACGGACGGCTCTAAACGTCAGGATGGTGTGGGTGCAGCATGGTTTGACTCCTCGCACGGTCGATCTGGACTTTACAGGCTTCCTGAATACACTTCCATCTACTATGCCGAAGCGTATGCAATACTTATGGCCTTACAATATATTCTGTCGCACGTGGTTCCCATTCCCTTGATTGTTTCCGATTCTGCCAGCGTTCTCACGTCCCTCTGCTCATCTCATCAGACCTCCGACTTGCTTCTCTTACGTATTAAACACCTCTGCCTTCAAATTGAACCACATTCGGGCCCTGTTACATTCCTTTGGGTTCCCAGCCATGTGGGCTTGGGGGGAAATGAAACTGTAGATAAGATGGCTAATTTAGCCATATCCACCGGTCACCTACTACAACCCGCCTCGTACCAGCCTCTGCTCCCTCTCGTGAAGAGATACTTCAAGGAGATTATGTTCCAGGATTGGATTGCTTATGCCCACACGCATTTATCACTCTACCCTTCTCTCCATCCCTCTACGGTTCCAGTTTACAAAACTCTTCCCCCATATGCTTCTCGCCGTCAGGCGGTCATGTCCTTCCGTCTTCGGTCCGAAAATCTTCTGACTCCAGAGCACCTCTGTCGACTGGACATGACACCCCATCCGACCTGCCCTTGTGGGGCTCCTGTTGCGGATGTTCAGCATCTTTTATTGGAATGTCCTCGTTTGAGTGCGAGAACACACCTCCTACGTACTTTTCAAGAACTGGAATTGCCGTCCCCACTTTCATACCCTAATATGGTATACACCTCCACCCACGCTGCATATTTGGCAATCATCGCTTACTTTTTGTCCAATGGTATCACTTTTTAACCCTGGGGTTGCTCTTGTAACTTCCTTGGTGACCGGCCCTCCCCAACTCCTTGTTCCATGCTCCACGGCCTACTCCACCCTTGGTAGACGGCAGGGATGTTAGACGTACCAACTTGTTGGTACACATACCATTTTTCAGGTTCTTGTACCATGTACCAAGTAGAAATTGTGCTGGTATGCACAAATACCAACTTTGTCATCGACAATGCGCGATGCGCCATGCATTAACAATTAACATTAGGCGTGGACGAAAAATTAGAATAGTTGCGTTTTAATAATTCCATCTGTATACTATTAATAAAACGGCATTTTAAGAGAAATTTTTAAGTGCTAATTTAATTGAAAGTATTCATACTAGGTGCTAACGTTTTATGGCTATCTTATAATTTCAGAAGCTAGTTCTCTAGAAATTGATCACAGCGCCATGCCCCGCCATGCCGTATTGCCGTCATGGCGTCATCTATTATCATCTAAAGTGCTAAAGATACATCATCATACATACATCATTATTTTGATGAAATATACTTGCTGGAACGGAAAGTAGCTGCAGCATCCACATCTATTTGGCTCAGAAACCCATTCGTAAAGTTATTTTATTTATTTCTGGCATGGGTTTTACCTAAGATTGTCACTATGAATGCGTTTTTCAATCAGATGCGGTTGTTGTAACGCAATTAGCTGAAAAAATGGAATTAGCATTTAGAGAGCTTTTGACAGCATATCTGGTGCAAGAGTACGTCGCCCAAACTCCGCTGAACCAAATCAATCCTGAAAATCGGGATAAATTCATACCTTTACACAATATGTATTTAGGTGTTCGTGTCTTAGAAGAGTTGAAAAAGCCCGAAATCGCCAGTGAACTGGATTCTATAGAAGATTTTTTTTTCTCAAAATGCCGCAGTTTTATGGAAAAACTTTGTACGGAAATTCAGAAGCGATTCTATTTTGATAATCCACTCTTGAAACTTCTTCCTCTAATACACCCTTAGAAAGCTTTATCCAAACAAGAACGTAACAATCAGTCTCTTCTCAAGCTTGTCGATTATATTCCAAGAGCTAAACCTAAGGATCTACTGTTTACAGAAGTTAGATGATGAGTGGCGTTGTCTTCCACTAGATGACATACCTGAAGATATTGCTAAGGAATTAGAAGTATATGTTTTCTGGCATAAGATTTCGCTGTTAAAAGATAGTGAAAATTAACAAAATACGTCGAGTTACCCCGTTTTGGACTATCTGCTCTCTCTATCCCTCATTCAAATGCAGATTGTGAAAGAGCTTTCAGCAAATACAATCTGGTAAAAACTAAAACCAGAAATAGACTTACTATCAAAAATATTGAAGGATCGATGTAGGCATCACAATGTGTCAAGTCAAATAAAAACTGCTGCACAAAATTTGAGCCTGATAAGGATATGCACGACAGAATGACTTCTGCGATATTATATAATAATAATAATAACCCGAATGCTAGAGAAGACGATAGGAGTATTAATGACCTTGATTTTACTTTTGATGAAAACTAATCAAAAAATACAAGAATTGTATGTGATATTAATGACTAAGTATCTCCAGTGAGTGCAATGTTGGTTTATGGTTATACATTTATATTTTTATTAACAATTTTATAACTTTACTTTAAATGAGATGGCCTCAATATTTATTAATGTGTTTATTTTGTTGAATGATTGAAATTATAATCACATTTATATAACTACAATATATTATGTGATTGATACCTTAAGGAGTTTCTTATGAATATTGGTATCGAAACTATTTCAGTTCAGATAAAAAATTTTTGTGCCGATTGAATAAAAAATAAGTTACCAACCTTATCATACTTTATTTGTTGACAAGTGTGTAACCGTTTACGTTTCCATAGTATACCTATATCGTATTAAATCAGTTTATATAAATATCATTATATATATATATATATATATATATATATATATATATATATATATATATATATATATAAAATCTTTGAAACAAAATCTACAGGATCTTTGTCAGTGTAAGATCTTGGAGTACCAGTTTTCTTTTTCAGATACCAGCTTTTAGTGACAACTGTACCAGGTTCGTTTAGCCACTGTCTAACATCCCTGGTAGACGGGCCTCTACCAAGAAGATGTAGTTTATTCTATAGCCTCCTCCTCTGATTAACATGCTCCCGACACTCTGAACTATGGCCGTGGGCTTCATGCTGTAGGCCACTATCCAATTAAAAAAAAAAAAAAAAATAACGTTACGATGGTGTAGGTGGATTTTTAAAGCTACTAATGGCTTTTTGTGTACAAAAACAATAAAGGAATCTACTGTCTTTGTGCAGGAAAGTGAAGTTCAAAAGGTAGTACTTCCTTTAAAAGGTAGGTTTGATGAACCTAAAAGAATTATAAGCACCACAGATCACCATTGCTATGTTTTGAAGGATAGGTCAAAAATACAAATCAGCATCATTAGTCAAAAAACATCAAATTTATATATATTATTGATGGAACCCCTTGAAGTTTTCATGTAGGCAATATATCCGAGGACAAAAATGTGTGTTTATAACAGATGGTACATTGGTAAAGTTTGTGAGGTTTCAAAGGAACAAAAATTATTCAAGGCGGTGTTCTCAGGTGGTCCATCGACAGGCTTTAGTTTGACAAGCAATCTCCTGGGTGGAGATGAAGAATGTTTAGGATGTCCTCCGACCTACAGAGTTCACTTCTATAAGAGGAAGAACATTTACAGCCTTATTCTCAGTCGATTTGGTCCGGATCAAGGCAAGATCATCCTCCGACTAACTTTTTGCGTATTCAGATACACATAATATCGCTGGTCGGTGGATCATCTTTGTTTAGTACGGACTAAATTTTAATCCATACTAAGGGTAGGATTAAAGCCGTACTAATAGATGGGAAAGTTGAAAAATGGAGGCAGTTAATGTTATCAGAGAGGTTAGGGGCGTGATAAATATAAATAAGAGACCAAGAATATATCTACAGCGGAGTATGTGGCAACAGGGCACATGGATGATCCTCCAGGGTTAAGAATGACTCTGAATACGTTACAGTTGTCCCATCGCTAATCAGGAGTAACTTTGGACTAACTCAATGGAAGATGATCCATGAATCATCTCCAGATTACACTGGGACTGAGAATAAGGCTGTTAATGTTACAACAGAAAAAAATACTGTAACTCTCACTGAAACTGTCGTGGTCTGGTTGACTAGTTCCTGACAATGCTGCTGTACTGCCGGCTACTCAGGGTTCGGTAGAGAGGGGGTTCCGGCCGCGTGGCCGAGGAACTTAGTCTCCAGAGATTAAATGAGAACAACTCTAATAAAGTTTGATGGTCCTTTATGCTCAAGACTCCGAACACTTTACATGGGGCTGCCACGTTTCCGCTTGTGACTATTTCTAGGTGGGTCGAAACCCGGTTCCGCGCACTGTTCTGGTTAAGAAAATTACGGGACGTCCCGCCCGTGATGACTATCACTCCCACGGTAAGGAATATAATTCTTATGACCCGCGCTTGATAGGATGTCTGTCTGACTGTACTCTGCACTGGCCAGAAAGAAAAGAAAAAAAACACAGAACCTATGACTGCGGATGACCAGTTTGAAAAAATGAATCGCGACTCGCCCGAATTGAAAGCAAAACACGCGTGTGCGAATAATAAAAGGAAAACTCGCGACCGTAACTGCAAATCAACAAGCTCGACTGCAAAGTTGAGAAAACGTCACCGCTCGACAAAAGTCTAGAACCTGTGCTAATACCGCGCCCGCTTGTCTCACCGTCCCGGAGCGGCGTCACCAAGACGTCCGTCGCCTCTCGTGCCGGGTCCACAACTGCCTCCCCCCTCCCGCTAGCGCGGAGCGATGACACTCGCGTGACCGCTGTCTGCCAAGTCCTGGCGACGACTGCCTCCCACTCCCCTGCCGCACCTCAGCGCCCGCGTCTCCCCCCCTTCTCCGCGAGCCCACGGAATACACTGATTGGTCACAGGCGGAAGCCGCGGCCTTGGCGCCCGGTGAACAATTAAAACTTATAAAATACAATCCTTCAATACAAAATTAATTATAATAAAAATATACAAAAAACGTAAAGCAAAAATATATTTACAATAAAATAATAAGTCATATCCTGTAAAGAAACACAAGGTCACACGTCACCGTCACTTGCGTCGCACCACACACGCAAAGGATGGCGCTGACGAGGCATAACGGCCTGAAGGAGCCGGGGAGACACTTGGGTCGACATCAAAACTACAAGCCCAATTTCACAAATAAAACTGTGGCATCTGAATTGTACAAGTGAATTTAAAATTTTCCTAAATCCTATCAAACATGTTAAAAGAATAATTTATATTTTTGACGCCGTCGTCGGTGCTCCCTCTGAGAGCACAGGCTGTTATGTGTCCTCAACACCTGATCAGTGCCGCGCCTCGAACGCGCCCGTGCGTGCAACGTAGTGCAGTGCCCCGAACGGCGTGACGTCAGTCACGGCCCCCTACGTGGGGAAGCCTACATTTCACAAAGGGTTGAGGACCAACCCGAACATGCCCGAAGACTTAACCTTCGGCCAACTTCGGGACTTTGTTTTTCTTTTAACAAGACGCGCGGGAATTTTGATTAGTGAAGGCCCACCGCCCATACTTAAGGACAGAAGCTATTCCTATCTTGCAGAATCTCGTCACTGTTCAACTATGTAACAGAACTTAACTGAATTCAACATGTTTCAGGATAATTATATTTAGTGTTGTATCTATAGCATGTTTCAATTGTTTTTCATGGAAAATTCAAAATCATCTTTATATATTTACAGCTTAAAAATTTTATTTTCTTTCCGGGAGGGTGCCAGGCTAACTTATGCAGCTGTTTGGTGGGTCGTCGGCCCCAGCTTTGTTCATTAGGATCGTGGCAGTGGTTGAATTACTAACTAGAGAAGTAGTATCACACTCCTCAGGCAGCATGGTTGGCTGATGCCTAACTTAGGTAAGGGGGCACTGGAAATCACTGTCAATTTGTTCTCGCATTTATTGGCATGCTATGCATTGCGGTGTTACACTATGCGTTATACCTTATACTTTACCCTGACAAAAGTTTCTGATTGCTTCGTTATGTGCTTACGTTACATCTAACAGCAGTCTTATTGGGGATTTGCATGGAGTCGGCCATACCCGTAAGTTTTTGAATTACGACTCGAACAGGCTCTACGAGCCGTGAATCTACAAGTGCTTTAATGTCTTTGTTTGGGCCAGCAGACATATGCACGGCTACATTAAATTAAAACGCTTACCTCTGGAGTCAGCGAGTTCCATAATTGTGACCCTGCGGCGTGGTCACGTGGCAGGGTTAAATCTAAGGCGGTTGGGATAAGCCCGGCTCCGCAAAGATGACCCAGGGATGTGTGGGTAACGAGAGAAAAAAGATTTAGAGGTGAGTAAGTCTATAAAACATTTACCACAATATTTCAAGACATGTGTGTGAAAATGCTGAGTTAATATTGTGGTCATTCACTAAAAACTGGTTTCATTATATTTGTGAGGTTAATACTGTGCAGCTATACTGCATGACTATTAAGTAAATTATATAAACAATTATTTTATGCACAAATTACTACATTATGTTTCTCACCATAAAAGTAATTGTCCATAAAGGTACATACTGAGGTTGTTTAAAACAATAGCATGTTATGAGACTTTGTAGTGTCACCTGATGGTATAATGTAAAGAGGAAATATTACTGTGTAAGCTCTGTGTTGGTAATGCTCAGTATAGAAATTCAGTAATGTATGAGACATTTGCAGCCTAGATTGTCACTAAAGAATATTTTTTTTATGAAAAAAAAAACAACATAAATATTAAAATTTTTTTTGTGTCCACATTAATCTCTTTCCATTGTATTATTTTATCCGTAACATTCCTGTATAAAAAACCCAATCATTGTGGCTTTCCTAATTGTTCGTTGGTTTACTTGATATGTACCAACACTTATTCGTTGGTTTACTTGATATGTACCAACACAGTGGGTGAATGTATCTTGAAAGCGATACCACATAAAACGTTACATGTTACATTTAAATTTATATGTTCACTTTATAAAAAAAAAATTCATTTATGTGCTGTGGAATGAAAAAAACGAAGACACATTGAATATTTAAACACTATTTTAAAGGCATAAAATCTTGCACTTTCTTTCTTGCACATACTAATAACTACAATGTGTTTTAAAGATAACTGACATGTCAAAAGGTAAAATTATTTATTATGAACGTTCAGCAAAAATCTTTACACTTTCTTTCCTTTAAATGACAGCATTATTTTTTCCATATGAATCACCCAAGTTTGGTAAGTTTTGAAGATAGACAATCATGAAATATAAGGTTGTAAAAAATACTCTTTATTTCTCCAAAAAAAAAAAATATTTCACTTTCTTAGTTACTATCAATTATCTGGCAATGAAATAAAATTCTAAGTAAAATAAAAAAAGCACTATTATAACAAAAATTCACAAAATAAATCATTTTCATTGAATGTCCAAAGAATTTAATCTACAAGAAAATGTTCTAATGTCTTCACATGCCAGCATTAAACAGAAAATAATTCTTCCTTTCTATGGAGTGTCCAAGGAGTTTAATGTTTCAGCTCATTTTCTAATTTCCTTACATACCTGCAACAAACAGAAACAATTACAAGTACTGAGAATGTAGAGAATAAGTCATATAAATGGCAATCTGGAGACAAAGTCCATAACAGAAACTGTAGAGCAATAAAGTAATACATAGTATTTAACAGAAACTATATAGCAGAAAAATAATATTCATGGCAACATGATACACACCAGATGGTCAACACATTTCATTTGGTAAGTATATGTATAATTTGATAAGCTCAATAGTTTTGGTAGGCCTATCTTATTTAAATGTATACTGTTCTTCATGTATTCACAGCTTTCAATATTTTTTTTTTTTTAATATTTGTCAAACATTCAGTTACATAAAAAATTGGAAATATTGTATACCTACATTACAAAGAGTGTTTGGTGATTTAATGCAATGGCAAAATTAGCACCTAATTACACACATTAATTAAAAAAAAAAAAAACTACTACTGCTTATAAACACAAGTGGTAACAATAGTTAACAGCACTTAGCTCTTAATGTTTCTCAGGTAGATGTATAGAATATAAATGTGTGGTGATTGTAGTAGTGACTGCATTTTGTGATACTGTATGCTGCAACACTAAGTGAGATTAATGGCAGAACAGTAAATATTTTTTGTGTAAACTTAAGACAAGCAGCCAGAAAAGTAGGTGGTTTATTTTTATAATTTTATAAAATGTTATAGTAATTAAGTAGTAGTGTTTTGTGTTCATTGTAATTTTACAGTTTATCAGATTTTTTGCAAACAAGAAAATAAAAATTACAAAATACCTTTTGCTTCCTGAAATGCTTTGGAATCATTTTGTAAGACAGCACTGTGTTACATCAAGCAGTCTACCAATAGTTTTATAGTTTTAACATTCATGATTGCGATATCGCAAGCGCCGCCATGTGCGAGTCCCTGCTGTGCTTGCAAAAAGCTTGCTTCAATAAAAACAAGGGCCTCATAATCAGATTTTGTCACATATGGAGTTATGTGTTTCTTGCTGCAAGTATTGCTCTCTTGGGTAATGACTGAAAAACATATCAGGAAGTAAAAAAAAAAACGTTATAATTTTTACTCTTTTTACTTTTGTTGATTAAAACAAACTTAATAAAATCTTGTGCAGTTTTAAAAACGATAAACAACTTAAAGTACCTCAACATTCTCTTGGGAAATATTTCGATACATGTCAGGATGTGAAAAAAAGTTTTTCAGAATTTTTTTCTTTATTCATTTAAAAGCCACAAAACAATACAATTACTCTGTGCATTTTATTTGCTGTTAGGAGAGAGGTGGGTAATAATCTTACGTTGTGGCTTTTCCACAAACTAAAAAAAAATTAGACAAAAACTTTTTTTGACACTAGTCATAGCCCTGAATTTATCCTGAAAACAGACTTTAAATTTCTACAGGTTAGCAAGTAATCAAAGTTTAAAGCTTACATTATAATACCTGTGCATTCACACATACCTGTACGTTCTTAAAGTACAAACACTGGAAAAAAAACTTTTGGACGGAGGACATTCATATGCTTCTGTTACATCAGATATATATCTTGAGAAATAATAATGAAATGTAATATATCTTCAGTATGGTGTTCTATTATACTAGTACAGGAAGGGCTTGTTCTTAAGTATAGAATATGATACCACAGGTAAAATATATACTGTAGTAGGTATGTTCTAAATCTAGAATAAGCATGGCCATAGCATAAAATACGTTACCAGAAAGCTAGTTTAATACACAAACATATTTTGTGCAAAACAAGCATTAGAATACTCCCCAACTAAAACCCCCATATAATCATGCTAGTCACATAATAATGCAGATATGGTAATGACATAAATGTGCCATGTTAATGTCGTCATTAATGTGATAATGATATTGTGATACATACTTGTCCCGAAAGTGAAATTGGTAAAAGTTCCGTATAACATATTCAAATTAATCCCTTGATCCAGAAGGCATGATCTTGTATACATAGTTCCTGTGGTACATTTTGCTTGATGTTTTGATTTGGTACATTGAAAGAACATGGGCATACTAACTTGTGTTATTACAATTTATATATGAATGTAAAACAGTTACAAATAAAATTATTTCACAACACCTGAGATAATTTGTTTGTCTTGTGATGTTCTAGTATTTGTTATGTCCATACTCTTTCGACGTAACAAATTAAAACAGCAAGCATCTTGTACCACAAAACCAAGGGATCAATTTGGACAGTGATACGAAAAAAATTACGTCAACCTAGGCTAAACTTTAAAACCTGTAGAGAGAAAATATGAACTAAATGATGATACATATCTCTTAATTTACACGCAAATCTGAAAGTTAGTTAAAGTTCAGTATCGCATATCCAAGTTTTTAGTGCGTTGAAAGATCCTGAACATAACGAATACTTGTAATATAACAGTGAATAATAATCTTAAGATTATTACTAAATATGCACTTTCTTTCTATGAATTAAACACTTAACCTCACAATTATTATTAATAAGTGTTTTTGATATTCACCAACATGGCCGTGCTGTTATGATTTCTTTTTTTTTTTTTTTTTTTTTTTCCTAACCTAACTAAAACTAAGTGTATTTTGGAGGGGTCCGGGTTAGGGAGGGACCTAGGTGCGTCTCAGGCCGAAGCCTATACGCCTAGTCATGCTGGGATTAGCCATGCAAGGAGAGGGTCGCATGCATCATGTGCTAGGAGGGGATTGGCCAGCCATGGCAGCGATTGGCGCCATGACTAACTCCCCTCACTCTTAAATCTAGACTATAACTAGAGATAGGTTGGGCCCAGGTAAAACCTGCATAGACACAGGGAAAACCCTGGGCACATTCATGCGGGATGCAAATTGGCATGCATTACGTGTAGGAGTTTACAGGAGACAGAGGATGGTCTGGATGAAGTGTTGGACAGAGTAGAAAAGAGTCTACCATGCGGGGGTTGGGAACTTGGACTCGTAGTCCGCTTTGCTTTTTATCCAGGACTGGATTTAGTGACCAGGGACGCAAGCGCCCCTGGTGGTGAGTGGTTGCACTGACCACTCACTCCGCCGCCAGTCAGCACCTAAAAAAACTAAGAAACTAAAACAGAAAAAAGATAAATGACTTACAAACTAGGCATTTCGTTACAAAATATGCAAACACCCAACTCAGGGATGGACGTGCAGTGCTTAAGATAAAACTAAAATAAGAACTAAAAATATATATATATATATATATATATATTTTTTTTTAGATTTTTTATTATTATTTTAGAAATATATATTTTTGATGACTATTACTTAGTATCTAGGACTTATTACTAATTTACAAATCTCTAATATCTACTACTATACTACTAGTTAAATACTATAGAGGAACTGTCGGTGTATAAAGTTACAGGTGAATTAAGTCAAGACCTATTCGCATTCTGGCATTGTTGCAAGCTTGTAATTCAAAATCCCATGTCTTTCAGAAACACAACCGGCACTGGAGGTGAAGCCTGCCAGGCGGGCCATGCCCATCGTACATAGGGAGTCAGCCCTAACACAACAGGCAGTGAACTCCCGGGAGCCGAACCTACACCTGCGTGCTTCGGACCATTTTGAAAAAGCAAATTATTCGTTAATGTATATAATTTAAGTTTCAACTCGCGGGAGACTGATTGGCCGATCGCTCAGCCAGCCACAGCACACTACGGAGGTCTGTGAGCCAAGATTGAATTTGGCATTTTATATTTTCCATGCAACTCTGGATCTTGTTCGCCCAGTGATGAAATATATGGGTTTCTGCTTATGGCACATTTATCATAGAATTTTTGCGCAGTTCGGAAATAATAATGTTTTAAAAGTTCGAGTTTGAGCTCTCTGTGTATAGCCCTTACGGGGCAATACACAGGCGCATCTGTCGCAATACGAATACTCTTATTCTGAATTCTCTGTAGCTTGATTAAGTGAGATTCCGCTGCTGTTGCCCACACCGGCGCTGCATACGTGATTATTGGTTTTATTAGTGCGTTATAAATTATTATTCCGTTTTTAACAGAGCTACCTAAACGTCTGCTCATGACGGGGTAGAGGGTCATGAGCCTAGTGAAAGCTGTTTTTCTTTTCGCCTCTATGTGATCGCGCCATAGTAGTTTCCTATCCATGTGTACGCCTAAATATTTAACCACATTTTTGTGAGGAATTTGCTCATTGAAAAGTGTTAGTCGTGGTCTATCTTCAAGTGGCGGGAGATGTTTTCGCGTAAAAACTATAGCTTCTGATTTAGTAGGGTTTACCTTAATTCGCCATTTTGTGCACCACTGTTCTATTGAATTTAACGCGGTTTGTAATCTGTCTGCTGCGAGTTCTAGAATACTAGATCTGCTAAACAATACCGTATCGTCCGCGTAGCAGCCAAACTGAACTGATCGGTGTGCGGGCTTAGGCATATCGTGGATATAAATATTGAATAAAACCGGCCCCAAGATGCTGCCTTGTGGGACTCCTGCTTTAATTATTTTTAAATCGGACTGTGCTCCTTCTGTCGTGACTCTAAACGATCTATTTTCTAAATACGAGGCCAGTAATTTAATATAACAATCGGGGAAGTCAGTTTTATATAATTTATAAATTAAGCCTTCATGAAGTACTCTATCAAAGGCTTTTTCTATGTCCAAAAACGCTGCGAGATTATAGCTATTCTGATTGAACGCAGTTATTATTTGTTCTGTCATACGGACCAGTTGATGCGTTGTTGAATGCGCGCTGCGAAAACCAAATTGTTCGTCCGGCAGTACGTCATTTTCTTTAATGTGAGTATTTAGTCGCTGTAGAATTATGCATTCAGCTACTTTTGACAATGTACTCAGCAGACTAATGGGCCTATAATTTTGGGGCAGTGTGTTATCTTTTCCGGATTTATGAAAAACTATCACATTCGCTTCTTTCCACTGCGATGGAAAATACTGTAGTTTAAGTATTCCATTTATTAATTGAGCTAGGTATTCCAAAATTTCATCGGGCAGTTTCTTAAGGACTACTGCCTGAATGCCATCGTTTCCCGGTGCCTTACGTGGTTTCATACGCCTGATAGCCTGTTTAACTTCCTGAGATTGAGTTAAGTAAGGTTTTGAGGTTAAAGGCTGATTAAGTTTAATTGTAAGGTCTCTGTATATTCTGGCATTAAATTGCGGGTCACAGGGTTCGATATTAGGTTGAAAGGCTAATTCAAGGGTATTCGCGAAGGCTTGTGCTTTGTCTGTCGGTGTAAAAGCGAACCCAGTGTGTGTTTGTAGCGGAGGTATTTTATCTATCTTATGAAGGAATCGCTTTGTCATACTCCAGGTGCTACCATCTTGCACCTGTAGCTGAGAGACTTTCGTCTCCCATTGGCTGCTCCTCCATAGAGTTATTTCATCGGTAATTATTTTCTGTAATTCATTAATTCTCGCTTTAATGTCGCGCTGCCTACGTCGAGTATATTCGCGCCTTAATCTATTTTTCTGAGAAATTAAATCCCTAATATACACCGGCAGTTCATCTTGCTTAAATCTAACCACCTTTTCTGGGATGCACGAGTTAATTGCAGTTTGAATTTTAACTGTAAGTTCAGTGACTGCTGATTCGATGTTATCTTTTGTTTTGAAGTTGGCAGCATCGGCTGCAGGCAAATTATCGACTAAATACGTCTGAAAGCCTCTCCAGTCAGCTTTCTTGTAGTCTTTAATTTTTCTCGGAGGACTGATGTCAGTGTCCACGTCATCGAATAGTAGATGTACTGGAAAGTGGTCAGACGACATTTCGTGAAAGACTCTGAGTTCGAATCCCGTTTGAACTCTCTTATTTAATGCAATATCTAAAATATCGGGGTTGTGCCTTAGTACTCCGCTATCGTGAGTGGGCTCTGAGGGAGCATGTACTTGATAATTTTTGTTAGACTCGTGTCTTTGCAGCAGTAGGCCATTGGCTGTATTGCTCCGACAGTTCCAGTCTTTATGTTTGGCATTAATATCGCCGACTGCTAGGAATGTGGGAGCTGAGCCATATAAGATGTCCAGCTCGTTTTCAGTTAGTGACCTGCCCGGTGGTGCATACATCGAAATAAGCACAATTTGTTGTTTATTGACTTTAAAAGTAATTGCCACAGCTTCTAATTTATTAAATTCAGGTAAATGTAATTCACTATGTTGTATACTTCTGTGGATTAGTAGGGCAACCCCTCCACTTCTGGTATCGCGGTCGCGCCTATAAATAGTGTAATTTAAGATAGTTAGACGATCTGTTGGAAGTAAGTGTGTTTCGTTTATCGCCGCGATTCTAATATTATGTTTAATTAAATGATCGGTAAATTTGATTATTTTATTTCTAATTCCTCGCGCATTCCAGTAAAGGATGGTACTTAATCTACTGTCTACGGGGGTAGTATTAATGGCAGAACCTAAATTAAGGGTGTGCAGCATTAAAGCTGGCCGCTAATGCTGTCACGAAGCCCGTGGTGGCTTTTATTTTGTCCTCTATTGACTTGGACGGATTACACCAAATAGCCATTAAAATGCACATTGGTTCCAGGACGTGTGCCAGGTTAGGGTCCTGTGTAATGGCATCCGATTGGCCTACGAGCTTCAGAAAGTCGCTCGCGTCCATCGCTGGCTTCTCCGCGGGATTTAGCTGCGGTGAAGCAGTTGGCATTACTGTTGGTGAGTCAGTCTGCAACGGGCTGGCTTGTTGTTGCCCAGGCGCGACTTTCTTGGTGGTGGAGTTGGGTGGCGCCTTAGTACCTGGCTGATCCATCACTTGACCTTGCGCCCGGCCTTTACCGTTTTTGTGCCCCGAATGGTGTTTCTTCGGGGGCCTCTGGGGCAGGGGCTGGCCTCTAGACCTGGGTGGGTTTGCCAAGACAGGATACTCCAGTTCATGCCTATCGCTCAACACTGAATATTGATTAGGGCTCTGCCATTGCGGGGGGGCGGGGTAGCTCGGGGCTCGCCACGGCTGCCTTGGGGGCTGGGGGCAGTAGCCTGAGGGGCCGGCTTGTTGTGGGGGCGGGCGGACTTGAGCCGCGGCTGTTGCTCGCTTGTTTTCGCGCAATGCACGTTTGGACTGCAGCTCTCTGTCTTTCCGCTCCTGTTGCGGGAGGTGACGCCAGTTCTCCCTCTTGTAGGCCATGCAGCCTCTGTAATTGGCGCAATGCGGGCCTTCACATCGCGCGCACTTTGCCTTCGTCCTGTCACCGCTGTTATGAAAATAAAAGCAAAGTCCCGAAGTTGGCCGAAGGTGAAGTCTTCGAGCATGTTCGGGTTGGTCCTCAACCCTTTGTGAAATGTAGGCTTCCCCCCTACGTGTGCAAAGCGCCCGGCCGGGTGTGGCACTGCGCAACAAAATAATTTGTTAATGCATTTGATAAAACAAACAAAACCTAATACTTGTAAAATAACTAATAATTAATGTTAGTTTAATAATCATTTTGTAAACTGGGATCATTCACAAAACTGGCCGAAATCATCTTCCCGCGGTCCGCAGTTTCCTGCGGAATTTCCCCCCTCCCTGGTCATGCTGGCCAGGGAGGCACTGTTGCCAGACGTACGAGAATTCTCGTATTTGTACGAGAATCTAGAACCTGTGTACGTTGTACGAGGTAAAGTTGGATCTCGTACGCTTTTGTACGAGAATTTTGAAGATCGCTATCACTGTTGGTTTTTTTTTACCCGGGTTCTAGTAAGATATATTAGTTTTATTGTATCGGTTTGTCAAAACAAGTATATAACATTTATTTTGTAACTTAATACCATTAAGTGAAGTTCCTGCCCGACAGCGGTGACTTTTTTTTTTTGGCTGGAAACACAGGCGATGCCGACTAAAAGATAGTGTTTGTTTTTTATTAGCAGGTGCCAACCTCTATTTGTCTAGCTCAGGAAATGATGACCCAGAGTCAGAATAATGTTAAATGCACAACCCCTAACTCACAATTTAGAGTATTTTTGTATGTTAAATTAACGAAAATAAAATAAACTGGATATTTTTTACGAAAAAAATAATGCAAAAAGAGTGAATGGCAGGAATAATTGCATTTTTGTGAAAATTGTTGTTAATAATGTTTTACTAATGTAATCATAGGTTTGTGAAAATTGTTTAGTTTGGATTTGTTAGGCTTGTAACTCAAATGTCAAGTATATAAAAATATTGTAGAAACACATTTAAACTTTTGCTTTTACAATACCATTGTGTACGAGATTTTTTGTGTGTCGTACGAGTATTTTCGTTCCTTGGTACGAGACATTGACATTTACTATCTGGCAACACAGCAGGGAGGTTAGTCAGTCGCCATCCAGCACTCGCCAGGGCCGGCAACCCGCGCCCGGGGAGCTCTCAACTTTCGCGCCAACTTCACCATTCACTGCAATAGGTAATTATAGTCAAACCGTTTTACTCAGCTCCCGGTCGGCCCGAATCGGCCGTTCGAGATTTCGTATGGCCCTTCAATATAATGTGTAGCCCGATACCGGGCTTTTCGTGTGCTACGTAATTAATTGGGTGACCCTCCGTGGCACCTGCGTCTCACGCTAGTGAAATCCCACCTCGGGAATTAGTTCATCGCCCACGCGGGGCGGCACTGCGCCAAACGCGAACTTAAGTTTTAAGACGAGTCATTAACTGGGACGTGCCACAGTCGCGGGTGCGATATTTTGCCGGATTCCGCCGCGTCCGTACCCAGCATAACGTGGCCCTAGCCACCGCGCGGAGTAGCCGCCATTGTATAACCACCCGTGTGGGACACCCGGACCTGGTCCAAACCCGGGACTAACCACAGTGACTGTAGTGTAGTGTTTTGTATTAAGTAATGTTGTATGACCAGTCGTCCACGTATTTCACGTTGCGTTTCGCAAACTTTCACGTAGGTAGGAACAGACTTACCGCTCACCCGATCATCCAACTCGCAACTCGCCGGGAACAACCCCTATTAACGTACTAACCACCGGGTTACCGTGTGGCCGTAATAAGTCCGCCAATAGAGGGTGGCGCGCGTGGAGCTTAGGTCGACGATGGAGCGGCCAGTTGCGTGTCAAGTGTAAAGTGTGCGACGGAATAAACCAGTTAAAAGTACGTGGGTGTTTTTACTAATACGGCGTCCTGGGAGGCCATAACAGCCCGCGGAGCCCTTTGCCGACGCGTCCCTGCCTGCAGCCACGAGGCCAGGAACCCCGCCCTTGAGATCAAAATTAATCAAAACATTTCTAATTCACGTAAAATTCAAATCAGGCAGCGGGGACGGCGTCATTTTAATGTCAAAAACCTTTTTTAAATGACATGTGAACATAAAACAACTGTTCAATTATAGTTGCTTACATACACATACAGCAATTTAACACAAGTTTCAAAACCTGTAACTTTTAAACCAGTTTGAATAGAATGAAATTTTCACAATTTGATAAGCATTAACAGAAGTATTTTTTTTTTGCATTTTAACTGATTTTAAAGATATTTTACCTTGAAATAAGCAAATTGTGAAAAGTTGATAAAAAAATGGGTTTTAACTGATACTTTAAATCAAGACAACTGTACTCTAACCATAGTTATTACATAGAAATTTTGGTCTTGTTCCAAAACTTCGTCGCACAATCGCCGACACACTTGGACGCCACTGTAGTAAGCAATATTACGCCTGTTTCTCATTCATTAGTAAAACACGTACATTCACCCATGACCAACTCTTAGAAGACACTGACACTGAGGCATTGTATGGCATGTGTTACACAGCTTGTGCGCGCACATCCCTTCTTACGCAACGCTGCCAGCCGCAGACTTACTGACGTCCAGGGCCGGCGCGTCCACACGGGCGAACTAGGCAACCGCCTAGGGCGCCAAGTAGCTGGGGGCGGCGCAGCACGACACATAACAGCTGATACAACATGTTTAACCTTTATTGAAACTAGGTGAAAATGGATTTTTGTAGCAGTTTGGAATGTTTATATTGATATAAGTAATTATTTAAAGTCCACGGTGACCTGATTATGATTTGTAATAAGTAAAAAAGTAAAAAAAAAACACAAACCTGCTTACATTTGATTGTTGACAAAATATTAGGCTTACATGATGTATTTTGAGGCAAGGAAAATTTTTTTGGGGGTGATTGGCCGGGGGGGGGGGGGGGGGGGGGGGGGGGGCATTAAGGTTTTTCGCCTAGGGCGCCAATTTACCTTGCACCGGACCTGCTGACGTCAAACCACCTTCACCTCACGTCCCTTCAATGGCACTCACAACTTGCTCACACATATACATATATAAATACTTGAAAGTGTCTATGCCTTCACTAACAATAAAATAAAAAATGTAACCATTTAAAACTTACATGAAAATTCAAACTAATAACGAAAAAAAAAAAAATTTAATAAATCACCTTTGATCTCGTGGCTTTTCAAAACGATTGACATGTCATGCTAGCTGTCATACTTTGGCATTAGTGGTGGGAGGTCAGTCTGCCAGTGGCTTCCGTGGAGGAAAGACCCGACTTTTTTTTTTTTTTAGTATTGCTCTCGCCGGGTTCAAACCGAGGACTCCATGATGTACTTTTTTAAAATAATATTTTTTTAAAAGTTGATCATTTTTTTTATAAATTTAAGAATTTTACTCCTTAAAATCGGATATTTTCAAGATGGCAGCTGTACTGGAAATTACAACAGTGGTGTAATAATCCCAGATGTCGTCAGGCTTAACGGAGGCTGTAGATGCGGGATTTAACCATCATTACGGACTTATTAAGCCATTGCATTTTTAAGGACTGAAACGGGATTTTTTTCTTCGAAAACGATAACTTTCCCTGCAAAAATGGGAAATTTTTACGTTCTAAATTTGACAAAAATTTTCCCTTCAAAAAAATTGGAAATCTGGATAGATTTTTTTTGGCAATTTTGGGTCATTTTTGACAAATTTTGAAGGTCAAGGTCATTAAAGATGGCGGTAGGCTCCTCAGCCAGAACTATTATATACTACTATGACAATCTTTTTAAGTTAAGAAAAATTAAATAAATAAATGGGATTGCCAGGCCCATACCACATTATTGATAGAGCTTTATTTGATAAAACAATTAAATTTTTTAAAATGGTAAAGCACCACACAAGGAATGTCTCCCGATCAAATCACCACTATTCGTCCAATGCTGAATTTGTAAAGGCAAGCCCAATCAGTAGGCAATTCACACTTCTTAAACCATTCTCTTTTTTTAACCACGGTTTTAGGTGTGCTGTAATTTCAATTGTTTCTTATGCCTAATGCCTTGGATCGGGAATTTATTAACAAAATGTACACAGTCCAGGAATTAAATTCCACAAATTTCTGGAAAATTGAATTCATACCTAATCATGTCTTACTGAAACTTGGATAAACAATAATACTAACTTCCACTATTTTACTGATAAATAACACTTATGTACAGATCCAACCAAAATCCAGTCCTTTGTCTACAAGAGATGGAGGTATATTAGTCATGATTAATGAACATAAATTGATCTCAGTTCATTAAAAATTTGATAAAACTATATAAAAGAAATAATTACGTACAATATTGTACTCTTTCAATTTATTGTCAAAGTCACACATTTCATGCTGATTTTTATTTAAAAAAATATATATACTGCTAGCCTTTTGCAAGTTTTACTTTCGTTAAAAAAAAATAAAATGTTATGTTTGCAGCATGTGTTGAGTATGTGTATAACTAACACTCTTGGGTTGGTTTATTGTGTGTGTGTGTATGGCATGGTAATTAAAAACTTGATTAGTTGAAATATCTCAGCAGTGCTTGAAAAACACTATGAATAGTTCCTTTGTGCTATGCTGGAAGTGCAGCTGGCCCCTAGGATAGCATTCAGCTGGAGAGGAAAATCTAAAACTAAACCAGCCAGAGTTTTTGTGTGGGCATTCTGTGGCCATGCAGCAGCATTGATGGTTCCCCTCCCTCTCCCCCTGAAAGCATCAGTGAACTGGTATCGTACAAAATCTTCATGTGTGTATTGTGATAGGTTCTTAAGATGCAACTGTGATAATCCAACATTCTTTTTGGCATGAGATTAAATATATTTTCCTTACAGACAGTGAAACACTGTTAGGACATTTTGAAATCTTAGATGGGAAAACAAATAATTTTTCTCTTTCATCTATACTAATATTATAAAGCTGAAGAGTTTGTTTGAACGCACGAATCTCAGGAACCACTGGTCCGATTAGAAAAATTCTTTCAGTGTTGGATACAGGAGCACAATCCTTTATCCGAAATGGTCGGGACCAGCAGCATTCCGAATTTCGGAATTTTTCGGATTTCGGAATTTTAATACAGGAGGCCTAGTAAAGCCAAGTTAGGTTATGTCAGATGTATTAAGGATTTCAAGCAACATAGTACACAAAACAACAAAGTATATAACATAAATAAACACTGCAGCATAAATAAATACCTGAAACAATCGCCAAAATAATTTGTTTTTAAAAATTTATACTGATACTGTAAAACATCTGGAGTATGTTTATGGTGCGTCGTCATCGCCGCCGATGTCGCCGTCAACTCGTACGTCTCGTGATCGGCCGGGAGCAGGATTTTCCTTCTGAGATGAAGCAGCACGAATGATGGCATTTTTAAATGCCTCTTGAAGTGTGACTTGTTTTGGTTTAGGCTTTTGACTAAGCAATTTTTCTTTAATCGCATACACAGACATTACTTCTTGCGCACTTACAAATGAACGTTGCTCGAGTCCTGCAATTAACTTATCGCACAGTGTAACCATGTCGTCAGTTGAGATCTTTTCACATTTTTCTTCTACGTCGTCGTCACTGTCATCTGCATTCTTGTCAGGGTTTAAAACCATTCCTGCAATTTCGGAGTCGCTCAATGAATGCACAACAGGTACATCCTCGTCAACATTTAACATTTCTTCAATGTCTGCTGCCTCAAGTTGACTGATGCTACTGTCTGGTACGTTTTTTGCATAGGAAACGAGGCTTGTCACAATAAATCGCTCATCAGTACAGGTTGAAAATCCAACAAAGTCATCGTCATCGTCTTCTTCGCAGTCAAAATCCGTTTTAGGCCAAAGCCTATTCCAAGCATTTGTTAATGTTGATTTTTCGATTAGATTCCACGCATTCGCGATAGCATACAGCGCGTCTTTGATACTGAAATGCTTCAGGAATTCTTTAATTCCCTCTCCTCTATTTACAGCAGCTAGCATGCACGTCATGAAGTTGTTTTTATACTTGCATTTCATGGAGCGCAAAATTCCTTGATCACAAGGCTGTAATAAAGACGTCACATTGGGCGGTAGGTACACACAAGAAACATTGTTTTTAACTAGA
Organism: Bacillus rossius redtenbacheri; assembly: GCF_032445375.1. NCBI lineage: Eukaryota > Metazoa > Arthropoda > Insecta > Phasmatodea > Bacillidae > Bacillus > Bacillus rossius. Next base: position 35,704,370 of record NC_086339.1, read on the forward strand.
AGTTCTGCCGGTGGATGTGCAGAGTAGTTGTCTAGGAACAACACAACAGGACAGTTATCATCCAATCCTACTTCACCACAATGAGCTCGTGCTGATGGGACAAAATGGTTGTTAAACCAGTCGGTGAACAACTCACGAGTGACCCACGCTTTTTTGTTCGAGTAGTAATTCACTGGTAAATTATGCACACCTTTTAAGCACCTAGGATGCTGGCTTTTTCCTATAACTGCCAACTTCACCTTGTGTGTACCTGCTGCATTAGCACAAGCAAGAATAGTTAATCTATCCTTAGCATCTTTATATCCAGACGGCGCATTCTCATCAGCCGGCGCCAGTGTTTTCCTGGGTACATAGCGCCAATACAAAGCCGTTTCATCAGCATTGTAGATCTGTTCAGGGCTGAGGTTTCCATCTGCAACAATCCTGGCAAATTCATCTATGTAATTTTCGGCTGCCTCGTGGTCTGCTGAAGCTTTTTCGCCACATATTTTCAAATATTTGATGCCGTGACGTTTCTTGAATTTTTGCAGCCAGCCTTCTGAGTACTGACACACGCCTTGAATTTCTAGTTCTTCGTGAAATTTTTTCGCTTGCGTCATTATCATTAGGCCATTCAATGGCACGCCTTCACTTCGCCGTTGCCGAATCCATTCCATCAACACACGGTCAACATCTTCATTTTGTGCCCTATGCATTGTTTTCCTACACTCCATTGCTTTTCTGTCGTCACTTTCACTAAAAAACGTAAACAATTTGTCTTTTTGTTTCTTCAAATCGTACACAGTTGTAGTTCCAACACCGTATTCTTCTGTTAGTTGTCGTACAGGCACGCCGCGATCAAGTTTCCGCAATAATTCCACCTTCTGAGTTATTGATAATGTTAAGTGTTTTCGTTTTTTTTCACTACCACCCATCTTCATATCGGAATGCCTTTTTGCCATTGCCGTCTTCAAATATGGCAACACGTTCGCGTAACAACACGGTTAACTACTAAACGCGATAAAACTACTACTATCGTAGCCAAGCAGCAAGCTGTAACTGGCGCTAGTTTGCCGGACAAACGGTAAACACAGTGCCTCGGCGTTGCCAAATTGCATGCTGCCTTGCTGACGCAGTGCTGCCAAGTCACTCGCTCGCACTAGTCACGCGATCGCGACTTGAGTTTGCCACACAACTGCGAACAATAGCGCGGACGTTGAAGTTTCGAACTAAATTTCGGATTTTAGAGCTGTTCGGATTTTGGAATTTCGGATAAAGGATGGTGCACCTGTAGTACATTTATCGAGGAAGGCTATAGGCTATATTATATTATCAATAGCATTAGGGATCCTTACTAAAAGTCCAATTTAGAATCAAATGCGTTGGGGGGAGTTAGATATAACATGCTGTACACATACAAAGTGTGTGTTGACGATGCCGCAGGCGCTAGAATTTAACGACTACTTCATTGTTAGTGCAGTCATCACCGTTGAAATTTTGCGGGTACTTTAAATATCAAAAATTGCCCTTTTTTTCAAGTATATATATTTTACAGACTTGAAACTTCACAGTTATGTTACGCAGGATGACATATTCCAAAAATTAGATCCCATGGGTGGTTAAAACCAGGCAACAGTGGGTACTTTGTCTGCATGAGAACAGGATTTTGCATTGTTCATGCCTTCTGCGTCTCCATGGCAACGGGCATCGCGCGGCAGTGGCGTACACACAAGGAGGGGCATGTATAATGAGCGGCGCTAGAGTGATTTGCCCGTAGACTGCCGTAGCGAAGTACGGGTACATTAGTTGTACGTTGCGTGCACGAGTCGGGAAATCAATAAATCAATACTGCAAAACTAAACAAAAATGATAAAGTATTAACTTGTAGAATCACCAACCACAAAAAGTGCAGGATTGACCACCCCTAGCTGTAAACCATGCCTCCATAAGTCAACACAGGAATGGCCGACCTCTAAGAGCCTCCCCTCCTTAAGTCTCAACATTTCACATTTCAAATGCATGACATTGAAAACATCCTGTTAAGTTACAAAATCACCAAAATGTGTTCATGAAACTATGATCATTCTTTAAAAACATGACAAGATCACTAAAAAGATAAGACACCTAGTATGTTATTTTACATTTGTTCAACTGTATGTACATGAATCCATTAGCATCAAATTAACATTCCAGGAAAAATGAAACGAAAAGGAATGTTTCTACTGTAAAGATAAATAATAATTAAAAAAAAAAAAAGAATGCAAAGTTTTTTTTTATTGTATGCACTGCAATGATATCTTTACCATAAAAATACATTACAATGACTACATTCAACTTGACTGATGGAAACAATGCTTCAAACAAAATTTGTTCAAAAATTAACACCTTCAAATAAATACTAAGCCATGAAACATTTCCACGAAGGAAAAGTAAGCATCCAGCTGTAATCTGCCAGTGCCGTTCTTCGGCTGAGTCAACTTCTTCCAGTCCGCCAACTGAAACAATTAGGTTATACACATTACAACTATTATCTAAAGCAAATTTATTATAATATAAATAGCGATGTCAGTTATTGAAATCCTAGTACAATATTCTATTAGGTTGGTAAGATGTGCACTAATGCATTCATAAATGCACAGAAACTGAGATAGTATAAAAACAGCCACAGACAACGCCTGTCTAAGGTCCAAACACGGAGCTTGTCGACACCTGGTACAGCTGGAGGTACCGCACCCTGGTGACAGTTCCCATACCGGGGAACAGCCGTGTGATCGTCTCTCCTACCAGCTTACAGCGAGCACTCTCACCTGTGCTATGCACCGGGGTGAGGGCAGACAATTCGGATGTCAATGTGTCATCACGTAAATCTACAATTTCAAACGGCGCTCACCAGTAAGAAACATAACTAAGAAAAATCGAGACATTGATGCTATAGAACTTAAACAGCGACTTTCTCCCAACCCTGGCCCCAGGTATTTCCCACAGGGTGGTCCAGCTTGCATCATCTGCTGTACAGGCAACATCCAGGCAAGTGAGGACATGACACATGGTGGAGTTACGAGAGTATACAAAGTATCTTTAGATAATGCTAAGTCCAAAGCACAAGCTCTGGAAAGTGGAGTGTTCAGATAGGGGCGAAAGACCATCAGTCAATCAGATGAACTACGATATCATCACTACACAACCACTTATTCCAAATATTTAGCTGTAGACTAACACTTCAGTAACAGAAATTACACACCCACCCATTGTCATAAATGTTGCATCAATGTCACCAAAATTGCAGACATAAATTTTTCTTCATAAGAGTACAATGTTTTAAAAACAAAAAATAATTAGAATGCTGATAAAAAAAACACCCCAACATTAAACAATTATTCACACACAAGTAAGTTTGATGTGGTATCTTTATTAAGCACGCTTCATAAAAATATAACCTTGGCCTACCTAGTTCACTCAGCTAACCAGACACCTTTGCCGTTATCAGTATTGGTGGTGCCTACCCCAATCCACCACATCACTCTGGGACCCCTCAGTCACCCAAAAAACCTGTGGTCCAACTGTGGCACGAACGTGTGTATCTGTCTATGACTATTACAACTAAGTTTGACACAGCTAACACATCACAGTTACTTATATTTGAGTAATTACAGATGATATTACGGTGTAGTGTATGTTAAGGGTAATGTATGTTAAATGGCTGGCAAAGTATGGTGGTTGGCTGTACTCGTGTACGATTAATACCAAAACTGATAACATTTAATAATTAAAGCAATATAAATTATTAAATGTATATAATGGATATAATTGCAACACATAGATATGTACAACACTTGGACTGAAAATTATTGATCTGAATAAGTTTGACTAGAAAGATTAGGTTCAGATTATCCTAACGTTGTACCAGCTTTTAAGTAACCTACCAAATACATGACTTGATGTAAGTTTTTGGACATACGCCATTGCTAAGAACTTTTTCTGTTGAAGAAAAACTAATAAATAAAATAAATAAAAATACACAAGAAAGACAAAAAAAAACACAAAATTAAGCAAACAATTGCTGTTGTCAACAAGAATATAAACACCACAAAATATTCCGAAACAGAAATATGGTCAACAAACAAAGAAAAAACAAAGAAAAAAGTACTAAGTGAATAAAAAAACAACACACAAGTGATGACAACACAAAAATATTTAAACCAAAATTATTCAGCACAACAGTTGAAACGAGACAAAAACACGACAAAACGAAGACAAAAAAAAAACAATAGTTTTACCAAAACAGAAACAAGCGACGTTTCGGGAACTGCTATCTGCTCCCGTCCTCAGGCAGAGACGCACATGGTACGGAAACACAGGTGCGACTGAGAAGGGGCTGGAAAATGTTTTGGTAAAACTATTGTATTTTTTTGTCTTTTCGTTTTGTCGTGTTTTTGTCTCGTTTCAACTGTTGTGCTGAATTATTTTGGTTTAAATATTTTTGTGTTGTCATCATGTGTGTTGTTTTTTTGTTAACTTAGTACTTTTTTCTTTGTTTTTTCTTTGTTTGTTGACCACATTTCTGTTTCGGAATATTTTGTGGTGTTTATATTCTTGTTGACAACAGGAATTGTTTGCTTAATTTTGTGTTTTTTTTTGTCTTTCTTGTGTATTTTTATTTATTTTATTTATTAGTTTTTCTTCAACAGAAAAAGTTCTTAGCAATGGCGTATGTCCAAAAACTTACATCGAGTCATGCACTCCCATTGCACAAATCTTTTAAAGATAACACCAAATACAGATAGCCAGACATGAATGGATTCGGGTCCAGTTTCGATACTACACTGTCATTACTGAATTATCAAGGTTTGCAACTACAGGTACTAGCTCAATTTGTGGTAGGGCAGGTTCTTCGGCCATTCAGGACTGCTGGGTAGATTGGTGTATGGTCGCAGGAACTTGTAGAAAGGGACGCTGCAATAGAGTTCTAATCCACTACGACTGCCGTAGGCTACGACTCATTGACTGGATCGGCGACACCAAAATGGTCCTGAAAAACGTGGTACAAGGAAAGTTCTCACCACGAGATGGCAGGAATCAGATGTAGAAGTCGCGATGCTGGAAGCACTCGCGAAACGCCTCGTATGTCGTGTTAAGGCGTATACCCTGTATTCTGAGGTAGATAAACTCAGAATTCTCCTATTTGAATACTCAGTTTACACTAGAGTATCTAATTATCGTAGCGGACACGATCTTCTTGTTTCCTTTGCGGACACCAGGTTTTTGGCGACACATCGCAAGGGAAACGTTTTCTCTCGAACATGGCGTCTTAGAATCCTCTCTATTCCTTTCCTTTTTAACCTCAACTTCCTCGGATTGTTGTAGCAACCAGCGAGCTCGCAACTAGCAGGAAGAAATACTCAGTAGTTGTAGTAAAATCCAATGTACGGTAATTAAACCTGTGTTTAACTCATGTAAAGCTTGCAGAAAAAGGAATAGGCGTCCAAAGAATAATTAAATGAAGACAATAAATTATTAAACTGCTGCAATTTCCAAAGACTAAACATACTGGCTGGCCTTAGCTATCCATATTAGTGTGATTGCTGGTACAACTTATAATACAAATACATATTTAAATATAATAATTAATTTACAATAAACATGAGATAATGAAATCAACCTGTAAACGGTTGACTGTTTACACAACCTCTCCTAACTGACCAGGCTAATAACCGCACTGTATCGCCGCTCACTGTGTCAGCTCTTCACAAGGCTAGGGAATCCTTCTCTTCAGTTTGCTCTGATCGGAATTCTCTGCACTATGACATCAGCTTCTATAAGCATTTGTCAGTGTCACAAACATAACCATAAATGGTGTCAGGATTGCCGATTACTTAGGACAAGATTTTATGGTTTTACATTTAAGTTGATTTCGAACAATATTTCGGTGTTATTGTTTTTATTCCTGGAAACCTGTGAATTATTCATCATATTTGAATATACACACACACCATACTTACATTTTCATACCTGCCAACCTTACAGAAAAGCAATTAGTACAATTTACAAAAGAAAATAGTACAATTATAGTACAATCATTGAAAGGCAATTTTTATACGTAATACAGGCGCGGCAAAAATTATTTTGTTTTGCACATATAATGTTCACGAAAAAAACTGTAAAAAACAAGATGGTAATAATTTGGTTTTGGAAACATACCTTTTTTTTAATGATTCTAAGTGCATGTAACTGGATACATATCATGGTGCTTGAATACGTTATTTATTTTTTCTGCAGCAGGGATACATGTGTGGCAGATTTAGCTTTCTTGAGAAAAGTTTCATCGAAGTCTTGTTCATAACAAATGCTGTTAGTACGTTTTGCCAACAATATATTGTTTAAAACTTTGTCTGACATTGAAGCTCTGAAAGTGGTCCTATTTTTTTTAATGCTGCTAAAAACCCTCACACTCAGCATTGCTATGTGGAATAACCAACACTGATAGCATTGCATGAGCAACTCTGTCATACTTAGGAACACCAACACCACTACCTATTTTCCCTATGTAAGACCACAACTTGTCTATTCTCTCCACTGAATCCAGTGGGATGTCATTGTCCACCAGCAAAGAACAAAACTGTTGTTGAAGAATGTCTAGTGCCTCTTCACGTGTCTCCCCATCCTTGACAAGTAGAACAGCAGGAAACATGTCCACAAAATACTTCACTGAAGAAAATGATGAGCTCTCAATATTTTTCACATTAACCACTTCAGCATGCTTTAAAATTTCATTTTTCAAGGGAAATTTCAAAATAATGTAATCACATGAGAGTTTAAAGAAATTCCTAACTGATGCGTAAAACTTAGATTTGTCAGACTGTGTCAATGTAGCCACTACTTTTGATGCATTGCAACCCACAACTAGGTCTTCATCGGACTTCTGGTTTGTAGCACTATTGTACAGAACATCAAGTACTGGTGTTGTCTTGATGACATGAGGTTTTACAAATTTCACAAGCAATTCTTTTAACACGTCTGTCAACAATCCCCTAAGAAGATGTATGTGAGGTGTTTGAGATTGCAGGATAACATTTGTCTTATCAAAAACAGGAATAACATGCCACAAAAAATAACAAACTGCTTTATTTAGGTCATCAGTGAGAAACATGAAAACTCTCTCTTGACGTGACAAAATTGGAATGGTTTTTTGCTCTTCTGGTTCACATGACTGCTTGATCTTCTTGCCATAACAAAAGTTATCTGAAGTTGAAGTTCTTTTTAAGGAACTTTCACCTGAACACAAGCCTGCATTTCTGTTTTCATCTGAAGCTCTGCAAGAACTTTCTTTGACTTTACCTGGCAACTTCTTAGGGATTTTGTACAAATGTAAAGAACCTTTTGGACATTCAAGCTTACTACCTACTTCTTTATAAAACCACATTAAGGGTTGCCACAAATCTATTAACCTACCGATACACTCTCCCAGGGATAGCCACCTAGTGGAGACATGTTTCAAGAATTTCTTTGATTTTTTGTCACAGAGGATTTGCAAATTCTTGAGCTGCTCTTTACGTTTAGCACTTTTATGCAAATAGTAGTAAATATCAACAAGGATTTCATCTACACGAACATGAAGCCCTGTGGAACCCTTTTCTGCTGCTAAGTGCAGTAAATGGCATGCACATCCCAAAACAATAATATTTTCATTATGTTGCTGAAGTTCTGCGGCTACACCATTTTTGTGGCCAATCATGACGGATGCATTATCGGAACCTAGGGCAATGCAATTTCTAACAGGAATGGAATGCTTTTCTAAACTGTTGAGTAACATTTTCCCGATGTTTTTCCCAGTTGCAGCACCCTCTAACGGTACAATTTCAAGCAAATCCATTTTGATTTGAGAAACTTTCTCACTAAAATAGGTCACTACAACTGGGTAAAGCTTAGAATCATCGTTGCTCCCATCTGTAGCAATTGAAAATGGAACTTTTTTCAACATATCTGCTGTAACATTTTGACGCTCACTTGCCATTTCTGCAATTATTGCAGTGGTTTTGGTGCGTCCACAACTGTATTTCTTAGATTCTTCGCTCCTGGGAAACATTTTTCTCAACAAAGGTCCAGCATGATCTGCTACTGACACCGGCAGGTTATGTTCCAGAATAAATGATGTGAAATAACATTCTGCTCGAATAACACTAAAATCGTCACTTTGAACACTAAAAAAATTACTAATTATGGTTGAACTTCCAAGTGAAGCATTCCTTGTGTGTTTCACTGTTCCTTCGTGAACTTTCAAGTCATTTCTACCCCCGTGCGAAATATTTATTTCACACGAGCAATAAGCACAGAAAGCATAATTGACGCCAGTTTTTGAACGCCTAACCCACGGAATTTCTTTACTATAACAATCTAAAAATACTTGGTTATAAGATTTCTTTTTCTGTTTACTCGCCATTTTTACAGCGAATTTCCGCGCATGCTTGAAAACAAACAATTCCCGTACGCGTATGCGTAGCTTCTCCCAGTAGCAAACACTGTAATTTTCCACTGCCAATGGCGTTCAAGGTTACGTTCGTACAATGAGTGAATATTACGGTACGCTGTAGTGAAAATATGGCATAACTACTACAAATGGAGTATGATAGTTCCGAAAATACAGTATTACGAGCTTTATTTATTATCTACTAAACGTCTTCTGTTGTGTACGATCTTGATACCGCATGTCGCATGTTCGATACCGTAATTGTATGACATCAGTATAGATTTACTGTTACGAATCACCCAAATGAGACAAAAATTGGAAAAAGCTTGGAAATCGTACAATAATTTACACCAATAGTACAATCGTACATTAGGGCGCAAAATCGTACATTGTACGGGAAAATCGTATAAGTTGGCAGCTATGCATATTTCACCAAAATAGTCTCATTTTGAATGACACACTTTGCACTTATTCAATATAACTAATAAAGAAAACAATTCCCACACTAGGCTAAAATCCCGTACATCTCCCAAACTACCCGTTCAGTAGACATTCTGAACGAAATTTGTAACTCAACAGCTACGAGAAGGGCAATACTTCATGTACAATCACTTGGTGGAGGGACAGGCCTATAGCCCGGCAAGATACTTGTGAACCTGCGCAGACCCCAATTCGTGGCCTGACGCACACTACCGTCACGTGATAGCCGCCAGGGGAAGTGGAGGGGGTCAGTTACGCGCTTCACTCGGCTGCATGAGGATTGCGTCAGCGCGTCATGCCGGGACCTGGGTTACACGGTACAACAAGCGAGCCTATCCCATCAACCTCGGGAATTAAGTCGAACCTTATTCCAGGACGACCCTTGCGAGGACAGGCGCGTGAAATTGTATACAACGTTGCGACGCATCTAAAAGAAAAGAAGTTGCTGTACGGTTTAAAATACAATGTTACTGAAGCGACAAGTGCTGCGACGGGTGTGTCTGAATCAACGGTTAAAAGGATTTTGGCTGAGGGGAACGTAAAAAGTAAAATTGGTCTGAACTTTTCACACCTACTGGCAAAAAAAAAAAGAACGCAAAAAACGGTTAGAAGTCAACGATTTTACGTGTGGTGCTGTGAGGAGAAAAGTGCATGAATTTTACACTGTCAGGAAAACTGTTCCAACTTTAAATAAATTAAAGACGGCTTTGCGAGATGATGGTGTTTTGGACTGCAGTAAAGAATTTTTGAGATAGACTGGGATTCCGTTGGACGAAGTGTCAGTCAAGGAGAAGGATTTTGATTGAGAAGCCTGATATAGCAGTATGGAGGGGGCGTTTCCTACAAGAAATGCGCAAGTTTCGAAGCGATGGTCGTTCAATCGTTTATGTAGATGAAACGTACATCCATGCTACCCACAGCGTTAGTTCTTGTTGGCAATCGGACAATGAGCTGGGTGTTACAGAGCCAATCGGGAAAGGCCAGCGTTTAATAATTGTGAATGCAGGAGGAGAGGAGGGATTTGTACAGAATGCATTGTTGATATTCCGGTCAAAACAAAAAACGGGAGATTATCATAATGACATGAATTTCGAAAACTTTTCGAAATGGGTTACACATAAACTGCTTCCAAATTTGCCTGAAAACTCCGTCATTGTTCTCGACAATGTAAGTTATCACAATGAACAGACAAATAAGAAGCAGACTTCCGCTAACACCAAACAAGTGATTCAAGAGTGGCTAAAAATAAACAACGTAACTTTCTCCTCTGACCTAACAAAAGCCAACCTACTATTACTTGCGAAACAAGTGCCCACTTCCAAAACTTACAAAATTGACGAAATCATTAAAATGAACTCCCACGAAGTAATCAGGCTTCCACCCTATCATCCGGACCTCAATCCGATTGAGCTAGTGTGGGGATATATTAAAGGAAAAGTGTGCAAAGAAATATCATCCTCACTCGAAGACAATATGTGAACAGCTGTTTAGTAGCTACTCTAAAGAGCAATGGAAAGAATGCTGCCGGCATGTGGAAAAAATTGAGAATGAATACTGGAACAGTGATAGGTTATTAGATACTGAAATAGATAAGATTATTGTTAATCTTGAAGAATCTACAGACGAAGATTCCTCTAGTGAAACAGAAAATGCCAACTTCACATCAGACTCAGATTAGGTAAATAACATACTATAATAACTATCTAACTATTAAAATATTACGTTGGCATCTTAAAATTATCTATCTATATTCAACATGCGGTTTTGCGTCGAACATTAGTGACGGAAAAAGTAGTGACAAAACGCAAATGTTCTGTATTTTACCTTTAAGAAAATGCAATTTTTACAGAACCCTTAAACAAATGATAATTATAATAACCAAGCCTTCAAAGAAAGAGTAATTTAACACATGCAGCATTTTTGTCAGCGTCAACTCAACTATGCGTAATCCAGAAACAGGCAGTAGCACTATACTTTCTCTGGCAGATAGTTGTCACTTTTTTTTAATACAATATGTGTTACATAACATGAAAAGATAAAAGTAGTACATATTTAGTCACGACCTGTGATAATGACATTAAACCAGACAAGTAAATAGCAATGTCAGTGCTGTCAGAATGCCAGACAACTATAGCCGACACATGGGTATAGGAACCACGCGTGCAGCAAACTGGACACGGCACCATCAGCTTTTTCTATCACCCCTCCCTTCCCACACCTTTATTTTTTCACAGGGGAAGTTGCAGCAATGTGCCATACATGTACAATGTGACATTATGCCAAAGGAAAATGTAATACATCTCAACCCCTCCACCCTTGTTATGCTCCTTTGGTCTATGTCTACTGTTGGTTTAACTTGATTACAAATCTCCCTGAGGTCAGTCATGTTGACAGATTTCTTCTCCCAACCCTGGCCCCAGCTATTTCCCACAGGGTGGCAAGCTTAAATCATCTGCTGTACAGGCAACATCCAGACAAGTGAGGACATAACGCATGGAGTTACGAAAGTAAATACAGTATCTATAGATGATGCTAAGCCCTAAGCACAGGCTAAGGAAAGTGGAGTGTTCAGATAGGGGCGAAAGACCATCAGTGATTCAGCTGAACTACGATATCATCACTACACAACCACTTATCCCAAATATTTAGCTGTGGGCTAACATTCCAGTAACTGAAAATTAAACACCCACCAATGGCCAGACATGTTGCAGCAATGTTTCTTGCCCTAGAGGAGGGCAAAATAGAAGCATAATTCTTAACTGCGATCAGGGCCATATTATATAAAACTAATTTCTCAGTGTCCAGTTAAGGCCCGGTGCACACGTGCGGACATTGTCCGCGCGGTGCCGCTGCGGCGGCGCAAGGCTTGACTGATAAAAAATAATGCACACTCAGCTGCGGCGCAGCAGCAGCACCGCACGTCCACTGTGCTTACATTTTGGTCCGTAGATCCCACAGGAACGCTGCGGCCCCGCACGTCCAACTACGTTCCTTAGTACATTGGTGTCAATCGAGCAGTGCACACGTGCGGTATGTTGCCGCAAAGTGAGATGGCAGCATCACGTGAATTTGAAGACATATCAGATGTTGAACTCTTCATCGCAGAAGTTAAAAGTTATCCAGAGATATGGAACGTAGCCGTTGAAGGATACCATGATCGTAATAAAAAAAGAAGTGTGTGGATCAACATGAGCCATAAATTTTGTAATCGTTTGACGAAAAGGATGACAAGGAAAAAAAACGAAATATGTAAGTATACATTATACCGTATTGGTCCGAATATAAGGCGACCATTTTTACATAAACGAAAGATGCAAAAATTGGAAGTCGCCTTATTTTCGCACCCAAGACGTCAGAACCGCAAACATTAGTTCCAAGCTGAAAGCTACAGTAGAAACATTGTTTAACAAAACGTTCACAATTTTTTATATTAACTAAAACTTTGTTACCTCACACGGGGAAAAACGATAAATCCACCTAATATTGCAGTAATTCACAATTGTTTGAAGTTGAAAATTAAAATATTTGTTCTTGAGTAAAAACGTGAATGTTGAAGCATCTCAAAATGGCAACCTTTTATTTCACAATTCATATTTGTACTTTGTGTACAATCGCGTGTTAACATTTACGGTAATTTATCTTCAGATTTTTAACGGAAATATTTGTACTAAAATATCACAGTTATTTTCAGAACGATTGTTTACGTTTACAAACATTTTGGATGTAATGTTTGGAAATTCACGGCTGCCAACTGTCTTTCCACAATATTTCTTTGTTGTAAAACGAACATTGCCGAACACGCACGAAGACGCCATATTAACAGGAATTTGGTACGTTGCTTCAAAAGCTATTTTAATAATCCACTCTTTATTTATGTAAAAACCTTTCATAATTATAATAGATTATTCTTTCAAATTCATAGAACAGACTCTCTGTCTGTAATATGGACAAATATACGCGGTCACGTAACCGAGTTATTCATGGCCGTATGCTTCATCATGTCAGCTAGCCACTTGTTTTGTTCCGGCAAGATGCATTCTTTGTTTGCTTTTTTTACGTTTAACACTACTAAATAGTAATACGCCTTGTTCTGTGGTAATACGTAGCTTAAGTCAAACGGAAAGTTAAATGCTGTATTTTAAGAGTGATTAATAGCCATTGTAAAATTTTTAAATTCGTAGATACAGTAAACTGTGAAAAATGAACAATCACACATCGGTGGAACGGCGGGGAACGAGCTCTAGACAAATAAACAGCTCTGAAGATGACAATTATGCAGCTTCATTAGAGTAAACATACGAAAAAATTTCTAATGTAATACTTAAAAATGTAAATATTTTCTAATTGTTTTCTTTTGACTTTTAGGGTAGGCCATTCAAACTTACTTTAAATAAGTAATGTGATAAATATAAATTAATTGTTATACATAAATGCAAAAACGATTTATCAACACAAAATGTATGTCTAATGAATTTTCACATTAATTTCTACCAAAAATTATTTTTACATTTGTTTGGCCTCCTGAAACTGCAGGTCGCCTTATATTCGGGGTCGCCTTATATTCGGGCCAATACGGTACTTTATTTTAATGAATGCCTATATGTTAATCTATATAAATACAGACAAGATAGTAGTGTATCCAATAAACATTTGTATACTAGGTACAAAAAGAATACCCGTTTACGTTTGTACACATCCATCTCGTTAGTTGGCATCATTCAGAGTGTGCAGTATTTGTCCGTACTGTGTGAATGTGTTTCTGCGGCAACATTGCGGCGCCGCGCGGACAATGTCCGCACGTGTGCACCGGGCCTAAGTCAGCATCTTTTAACATGACCTGACCTCTGCCCAGTTGTACCTTAAGTTAGCTATATCTAGCCACCCCAGTGCCATAAACAACCTTACAGTCTAGCAACTTCGCATCATATCGTGATATTTTTTATTTTTCATTATTGCACAATAACTATAAAAACTTCTTTATAAATTTATTTTAGTAGCTTAAATTTATCATAAACACACAAATTTAATAACAAGAGGCGTACAACGAACTAGAAATGTCATGAGAAATATTAGTTTGGTAGATATTGAAGCTGAAAAGGAGAAGAGCACATCTTACTACATGAACCAATAATGCCAACACACAAGTCATACAATCCTCAAAAAGCAGTATCAAGCCCCGCCCATTAATAAATTCCTGACTCCCTCCAGTCGCAGGGAGCTAGACTCTCTCCCCTCCATGTCGGGGAAAGAAGACACAAACAGTGACGAGTTCTGCAGGCAACGAAACAGCACCAGAAAAGTTTCCCATAACTAATTACGTATCTTTGTTTTAGAAATTCAAACCAAAAATTGTTGTATTAAAATTAAATTATTTAAAACTCCAGTATATCTTCCAAATCAACAACCTGCCTGCATTAAAACTATTTCAAGCATATTGTAACCATTATCTAATTTAACTATAAATCCATACTTACCCAGGCTTATAAACACTGCAGCAATATCACCGCCCAGTCCTGAAAAAATAAAAAATTTTAGATTTCAAAAACATTATTTAAAGAATCAAAATAAATAACCCTCATACTAAATTCATATTTAAAGTAAATGTTAAGACAATTTTACCATATTTATTTTTAATTTACGTGATGTCTACCAAGTTCCAAAAGCAAAAATCTGTGAATTTTTTTAAAAAAATTACGATCTGAAATTTATCAGTATACGTACTGTATTATGCATTAACTTTTTTTTAATAGGGTACACAACAAAATTTTTAAGGTTTTAACTATCATCTGAGTTAAATCTTTTACATTAGGTTAATTACTGGCACTAAAACAGTTAATACACTTTTCTTGAGTTTTTTAATTCCATCTCTTTCTAATAGTTCTCCTTTTTTCTCTTCGAGCAATTTTCCCCTTTTCATTTTGAGTAAAATGATTTAATGTGCTGCTCTTTTTCTTGCATCTAATGCCTCATCCTGTTAATTCTTTTAGATTTTTTGGCTTTCCTTCTTTCCTTCCAAAATAAGATAAGATTTACATTGGGTCCATCAGTAGATGATTAAATTATACTTTCTAGGGAAAATTCAGCTTCACCAACACACACTAGCACTTTTTCGAGTAAATCTACAGCTGTACAATACTCAAGAAAAGTCAATGCTAGGTATTGAGTACATGATATACTGTTTTATGAATCCTAATATCTGCTTTTTTTTAATTTTATTTTTAACAAATATCATTCAGACTTCCATCAATAGAGTGCACAAAAAAAACCCATTTCTGTACACTATCAGACAATAATTATGCAATATGAGACCCAGGCCGTAATGACCATTCTTTTCCAGTTATCAGTTTGCGCAGGATTTCTTTAATATAAATGTACATTATGATTAATTTTTTATCGCTTTCAAGAATCGTTAACAAGTATAAAATGTAAACAAAAACTGTCGCAACGATTCATAGAATCAGAGTACAGTACAAAGCGCCATTCTTCCTCCATGGATCTCACACTTTAGTGCACAAGATGATCTAAACAATTGATTGCTGTCTCGCCCCTCTTCAAGATGATTGTTTTTAGCTGCGCCATCTTTTGGTTATGTAGAGCACATTTTAAAAGTTTTAATATATGCAGATATGTACATTTGTAGACACAAACATTAAATAAAAATTATATTTTAACTAATATAAGAAATAGAAAATCCAATGATGTTAATTTATGCGGGTTAAGTTTTGAATTGTTTGGTGTCACAACATGGCCGACACGCTTTAATTGTGTTGCCATGAAGGTCGAAATGTCGCCTGACACAGCCATGCTCGCGACGTGCGCAACTAGTGTGGTGTTATTGTTATCTATGGATGCGAGGTTTGTTTATATTTGACGTGGCGCGAGGCAAACAATATTGTTGATTGAATATTTTAATCAGGATGGATGGCCAAAAAGATAAAAAGAAACTCAAGGAGTTCACTTTGAAGGAAAATGTTGAAATTTCAAAAAAAGTTGACAAAGGCTGGAAAAATGCAGATGTGGCACTGTCGCTTGGTTTGGTGCCCACTACACTGTCAACAATAATAAACGATCGCGAAAAAATTATTAAGGGGAGCGAGTACCTTTTTTTATTGAAAAAATCAAAATTTCAAATTTATTTTATAAAAAAAACTTAATTTCCTGCTGTTTTAAATGATGTATAACACTTAACATTTTGATATATATTTTTAGACCATAAATGTATTTGAAACATTGTGATGTTTCCATTTTTTGAGATACTGAAGGCCTGGAACCTTACAATGTTTGTTTTATGGTTTTATTTATTCACTGACAATTTTTATCACTATATTTATGTCTGCATTATTTCTAATTCCTATTACAAAGTTGGCAGCACATTCCTCAATATTATCCTAAGTTGGCAACACTTCAAAATTGGTTTTCTTTTGTTTGGGTAAACAACTAACCCATTCATTGTTGTGTTTATTTGTGTTGGTGTAACAGTCATGAGTTTTATTTCATTTTATGATTATCTTGTGCTAACTGGTTAGTAGGACTACATTGTGTATTATTGTATCTGGTTACAATCATGGCAAGGATAAGGAAATTCAATCCAAAACGGACTTTCAGAGGTAATCAACATACAAAGGAACATAATTCTAAAAGTAGGTGTTCAGCATCAACATATACAGATTCTGTGCAAATAAGTCCAAAGAAGTCTTCTAGTTCGCAAAAACTGAAACATTCCAAACTTCAAAAAGATTTTGATGAAGAGACTGGTGTGAATGTCATTGTTGATTTAGAACTTATTTCTAGGTTAGTACAGTCTTCAGCAAAGTGTAAATATTGTGGTAGTGAAAATAGCCTTGTGGTGACTCTCGATGAACAGTTCAAATGTGGTTTGGCTCATAGAATTGTAATAAAATGTAGTATTTGCGACGAAAATGGACAAGGAATGAGTTCAAAGTGCATTAGAAATATGTATGAAATAAATCTGAGATATGCATATGCACTTCGTTCCATTGGCAGAGGTAAAGCATCTGGGAAGATTTTTTCAGCTGTAATGAATTTGTCAGCACCAAACACAAAATTTGAAAAATACAACACAAAGCTTCTTGCAGCTGTTACTGAAGTTTGTGACGCATCTATGAGAAATGCAGCAAAAGAGGTTGTTATGGAAAATGAAGGAAAATCAGATGTGGCTGCTGCTTTTGATGGTACATGGCAAAAGCGGGGGCACACATCTATGAATGGAGTGGTGACTGTAACCTCTTTTGACACAGGCAAAGTGTTAGATTTTGAATGCTTCTCTAAATTTTGTACTGGCTGTGTTCACAAAACAAATGTACAAAATCCAGAGAAAATGGAGGAGCACAAAAAGGCATGTGCGGCAAATTACGAGGGCTCAAGTGGAGGTATGGAGGTTGCTGGAGCCACTACTCTATGTGCTCGATCTGAAAATAAACTTGGCCTGCGTTATGTTCAGTACTTAGGAGATGGAGATTCTAAAGGATTTGCTGCTGTTCTAGGAAACAAGCCTTATGGAAATCATATTGAGATTACCAAGCTTGAATGTGTTGGGCATGTACAGAAACGTGTTGGCACCCGACTAAGACGGCTGAAACGTGATATGAAAGGACAAAAACTTGGTGATGGTAAAGGGGTTGGGGGAAAAGGAAGACTCGCTGATGCTGAAATAGACCAGTTGCAGCGTTATTATGGCCAGGCCATAAGGAAAAATCTAACTGATACAGAAGATATGAGGAAAGCTATTTGGGCAACTTATTTTCATAAGAAATCAACAGATGCAAACCCTCAGCATTTCCTTTGTCCATCTGGTGCAAATTCAATAGTGCTAAAGCAAAAAATCAAGAAAATGAATACAGACACCAGAACTCACTGCCAGAAGCAGTTATGGATGCTATAAAACCAGTTTTCAAAGACTTATCCAAAATAGACCTCTTGAAGCGGTGTCTCCACGGGAAAACTCAAAATCCCAACGAGAGTTTCAACAGCACAATATGGCAAAGGCTTCCAAAAACAGTCTACATTGGGCTCCAGACCATGAAACTTGGGGTCGCTGATGCAGTGATTTGTTTCAATGAGGGTTCTGTTGCCAAAGCCAATGTTCTGGAGAGATTGAACATCAAAGCTGGGAAATTTATGATGAATGGTCTCAAGGAAATAGATGCAGAAAGAAGAAAAAAGGCTGACAAAGAAGTTGTAGAAGAAAATAAAAAGAAAAGAGTGAAAAGAAGGCTGGGAAAAAGGAAGAGGGAAGACAGCGAATGTTATTGTCCAGGAGGGTTTTGAAATGAAAAGGTGCACCTTCATCTTAAAACTTGATTTTCCGAAAGTGTTGTTTTTTCATGTTAAGGTACATGTTTCTCAAAAACTATTTGAGCTACAGACTTCAAACTTGGCACAAATATTTCTTTTTGCTATATAAGGCTATGTTACCAATCTGATAAAAATTAGTGTTATTTTACTATTTTAAAAAATTGATTTCTCATTTTAAAAAATAATAATAATTACTCTAAAATTTAAGATTTTTTTTTCTTGTGAACTAAAGGTGCTAATTTTACTATTCTGGTAGGGAAGTTGTAATGATGTTTGCTAAATAATTAGTAAAAATCGCAAGTTGGTAGGACCAGTGTAATTCAAAATAACTGTACCTAATTAAGGGTGGTTTTCCCATTTAAAATACATATGAACCAAAAAAGGTACTCGCTCCCCTTAAACTGTACAGTCATCTTTATCAGCTCGTCGCAAGAGACTTTGCCTAGGAGATAACAAGGACCTGGAAATTGCGCTGAACAACTGGCTGAAGGATATGAGTGCACAAAATGTTCCAGACACAGGACCCAGTCACAGGAATCATGTAGCAGGCTAAAGCAAATATTCGCTTCCATGCTAATGTAACATTTGATCCCTAGTACTTTATTTTTAAAAATTCAAAAATACTATGTTTTAAAGGTAACTATATAGACTTTCAGAATAAAGTACTTTCATTACTAAGTATAAAAGTTGAGGCTTTATTGATGTACTTGATAACGAGATTCTACTCTATATGTTACTTTGTCCTTTTGTAATTTTAGTTTTAAAGCTTTAGTACTATCTGGAAACAAGTGGAAAAAGTTCCACTGCAGCTGCTCCTGAGCAGGTTGAAGCAACCATATAGACGTGATAAGCAGCGCACACTAACTCTGCTTTGGTTGCACTGTCACTAACAATGAAAGTGGAGAACGTCTGTTCATGATGTGTTTCTCCTGGGATAGTACTACAAGATGTATGCCGTAAATTGGGGCTAGGTGCAGGCTGAGATGAATCATAACATGGCAAGCTGGGCCCAGGCTCTTATGAACTAGTGGTGGGCCTAACAAGTTGCAGGTAACCTTGTAAAAAAAAGAGAGCTTTTGATGTCTCCTGACTTGTGAACATTATGTCAATTTCACAATAGTTTACTTATTATTTGCTTCTATTACTGTTAACAGCACAGCCATCATCACAGGTTGCTCAGGCTCGCAATGCCATGTTGGCAATATAACGCTTCACGACCCACCATGCCACACAAAACAAAACATATTAGATATTTACATACATTGATTTCAGTATTTGTTTAGATCCAAGTATGTTTGTTTTAGCTGAGAAGTTGAAAAACAAAACAACAAATTTTAATGTAAAATGAAGCTGTAACATATGATACAAAGAAAAAAAAACCTGAGTTGCACCCACAGTTGTAGATTGAAAATTATTTCTCACATTGTAACGGAAAATAAAGTGACCAATATGGGCCCTTTCATGACTTATCTGTGACCATGACATCAATACCGTGACTTTTTCGTGACTTACGTGACCAGTAGACACCCTACCAACAATGCATACAAACTTTAACTTTTAATTGAATCAAAACTATTACGTATTTAATTAAGTTACAGATGATGCTGAGCCCAAAGCACAAGCTCAGGAAAGTGGAGTGTTCAGATAGGGGCGAAAGACCATCAGTCATTCAGCTGAACTACGATATCATCACTACACAACCACTTGCATTCCAAATTTTGCAGCAGTAGGCTCACACTTCAGCAATGTTGATGTTTAGCATGGCTGAAATTCTGGACACAAATGTTAGTTAATTTTTAACTTGTCTGTGAATAAGTCTGATAGCATAAAGTTTAATAGACTTTGCGTCATTTTGCTGAAGGCATATTAACTTTCACTCTAATCAAAATTATTACATATTTAATTAAATTACACATAACGCTAAGCCTAAAGCACAGACTCAGGAAAGTGGAGTGTTCAGATAGGGGCGAAAGACCATCAGTCATTCAGATGAACTACGATATCATCACTACACAACCACTTATTCCAAATACAGTACAACCCGGTTATAACATTCCCGTTTTTAACATTTTCCCGCCTATAACACCATAATTTCATGGTCCCGTCATTTCTCCATTTATCACAATGCTTTAATTTCCCGCCTGTAACAATATTAAAATTTCTACATTCCCGCCTTTAACGTTCAAATTTTCTTTGATAACTGCCACAATTTGCAGTATCCCTTCCTTCAAAGTCATAATTTAGAGCGAAACCATAGCTAGAAAATACAGCACGCATATACAAACATCAGATGTTTACATTTGAGTAGTTCACCATAGACGTGGTACACACGCACTCCACAACTTGCACCGGATCGACTATCAATATGGCGTCCTGTTCACGCTTGTTAGCCTATGACTTGTTCCTTTATACTTATGATGCGCATTTTGTGCACTGATACATGGTCGGAAACAGTGCTACTGTAGTCTATGGTGCTGGTTTTTGTTTCAAAGGTTTAACACCTTGAAATGGTTAACTGTCCTATGGATATATTCACGGCTTTTGTTTGTGGTTAACCTTTACCGTAATTTTTTTTTTTTACTTATTGTAGTCACGGTCGTATTTAATTAAAATACGCCGTATTGAAATTTTATTCAGGTTTTTGTACGGTTATGATGGCCGATAAATATAAGCGAAAATATATTCTGTAGCTGAAAAAATTCAGTTTATTAACCAAGTGGACAGGAACCCCAACAAAACGCGTGTTGTGATTGCAAAAGAGTTGAATATTTCTGTTTCGACTCTGAACTGTATCGTACAAAACATTTTTTTTTCTTTAGCATATTAGGTATTAGGTATTACCTATAAATAAAATTAACCAATTTTCCACTCTATTGCTGTACTTAGTGTAATACTCCTGTATTTTGTGTTGTTTTACCTAAACTTTTTAATTTAATCAATCCACGCGTAATTTTTACGAAGTGAAGATGATTTCCTGCTTATAACATTTTCCTGCTTATAACATTTTTTTATGTTGGTCCCTTGGAGAATGTTATAACAGGGTTGTACTGTATTGTAGCTGTAAGCTAACACGTAGGCTGACATATTCATAGTCATGTCTTGAGCAACGTCTTGAGACCGTCTTATTTCTCAAGGCAATATTTCATTACAATCAAACCTCTATCTATCGTTTTTCAGAGGACCAACAAAAAAATTCAGTAGATGCGGCCATTCAATAGATGTGGACTTCACTCTAAGAATTTTTAAAAAATATTTCAACCTCAAAATTAGTGTCATAAATATATCAGTTACTTATCATTAAAGTTAATCAGTTGAAAAATAAATAAAAATGGAAGTATTTTACTTAATTCAATTTACACTTGCAAAAAAAAAAACATACGCACAATAAATCTACATGGAAATTAAAGTCTTTTTCAATATCCTGAAGTCTGTAATATGTTTACTCATGTCATCAAATGTAGAGCTGTACTGAAGAAGCCGATTTTGCCAATATTTAGTTGAATCTGCATTTCTGCCGACTTCCGATACGCTTGTTAATTTTCGGCCGATATTACTGAAAAACGAGAGACTGCCATAACCTAAAAATCCATGATTACCCTTTTCACTTTTTGTAGTAGTACTGCATTCTTTCAGATCGCATTATTTCTTCGCAACATGTGCCAAACGTACATATAAAAATTTAACATCCTTTTTTTCAATAATGTTCTTTAATTTTAATGTCATAAATAAATACATTACCGTCACGGTAAATATACATCTCGGTTGTTACGGTAACTGTAGTGCAAATGTGGTAGCTATCGTGCTTCTGCAGTAATTATGGTATCGACAAAGAATCTTTAGTTCTTTTTATGGTAGTTATCTTAGGATAACAATTGGGTTTGTACTGTAGTTATGGTACATCATCCATATTTCTTAAGTTGTTGTTCATTTGTCTTTTCTTCATATTTACGTGCTCTATTACTTGGCTGCAGATTTAAGGTTATTTTTACTACTGTATACTATCGTTACTGTTTTTATGACTGTTTCTTTCTAAGATATGGTTATTTCTACAAAATCTTTATGGTTAAACGATCATCTATTATAATTTATAGTGACGGGACCACATATTTTGTACGATCAATGCGGACAAAACGATAATTCGAACATCGGTACAAGCGAACTTTTTTAACCTTAGTTATATGGCAATTTTGCCGGGACCGTAGAAAGTATACGATAAACACGGATAATTGATACATGCGAGTTCGATAGATAGAGGTTTGACTGTATCTATGTTTCATAGTCCGTGGACAAAATGAGTTTCATGAAGACAGCATGCTCAAGCAAGAGCTTATTTGATGTACTTACGGCTTGTTACTTGTGACAGCCGAAACACACAAGCATACACTGCCATTTTCCCCTTTCTTGTCTCAAGCGTAAACACTGACTGACCTAGTGTCAGAGAAAACGAACTTCTGCGATAATTTTCGAGACTTTTATACTCCCAAGTGTAAAATACTTCTTGATATTTAGTGTCCGACATTTATACCACAATATATCAGATACTTATTGCATGCAATTTGGTGTCAAGTGTAAACACATAATGAAGGCAATATGTAATTGTATCTAGATATTTATAGCTTCATTTCATAAGGGCTTTCAACTTTTGAGTTAAGTGTCTGGCAATTGGTGAGTGCAATGCCAAATGAAGGATGACCAAGGAGTGATGTAATGGATTAGGCAGCATGATTTTTTGGAAAAAGAAGAAAAAATACAATGCATATTTTTTTTAAAAGACAAAACACAATCTGTGAAATCAGTTCAAAAATGATAAGAAAAGTCAGCACAAGGAAATAGTAATTGTTTCCAAATGACAACTGTTTAACTGAAACTTTTTTCCTTCATAATCTATCAACTTTAGCCAATAAAATTATAAATGTAAGCTATGTGTACTGAAAATAAATATATGACAATGTAGTACTTATAAAAATAAGTACCAACATGATTTTACACAAATGTTATGATCTTTATTTGAAATTTAGATTTTTTAACAATATAATACACCCTATAATGTTATTTTAGTATCCTTTGCTTAGATACATAATATTTATGTTATGACATTTAAGTGTCCAATGTTTATGTACCTTTACAAGATCTTTGCCTAGGAAAAAAATATTTTCAGATGACTTGACTATCTGATTACTAATTACTAATCTAAACAACATTAAACCATTAATTGCAGTTGTAATTTTCCCAGCAATATAACTTTTTTATCATAATGAATTTCACAGCACCACATATTCAAATTTAATTTCCTTAAAATTAGGTCCAGGCCCTTGTTTCCCAAAATATGTATTACAGTGTTTTCTCACATAATTTTCACACATTTTAGTATAAAATCAAGTTTGAAAAGTAGGGGTGCAACAATTGTGCGGGAATTTTTTTTTGTTAGATAAAGTATTCATAAAAACAAAACCCATTCATGGACAGTACGTTTATTTACAAAGTGAAGTATAAAAGAACACGCCAAACAATTTAAATTAATATGTCATGCAACAAAAACCATTCAACTTCAAATAGAAAAATAAAATCTGTGATCCAAATGCAAGCAGAACGAACGAGTAACTATCGCCGTAGTACACACCACGAAAGAGTGCGGGCCATCAGATGTAGTAAACTTGACACTCGACAGAGAGCGTGCGTTGCATGCACTCTGCGAGATATCGATATTCGGCTACATGTGCGCGCTCTATAGGGAAGCAACATAACCAAACAGTAATGATTGCAATGAGCGCTGGCTACATTTTTGTAAGCAATACACCGCGGCGATGCAGACAAACAGATGAAGGTTATAACGTTTAAAAAGCCTTTAAAAGAAAATTTACACTTCAGACAGCTTCGTATTTTCGTTATTTAAATAAGTACACTGTAATTTCTGAATAAATATTATATTTATAGTATTTATACTTTAAAATACATTGTTTTATAGCAGGACCAAAATCAACCTGCAACGTTTACGCAGAGGTTTTTTAAATCCAAATTTTGACGCCCTAAAATATGGGTGAGACAATTATGCGATAAAACAGGGCACACAATAACTCAGAAGCTTCTCCAAGAGATATAAAGCTTGAAATATTTCCCCAATCATATTGGCTGAAAAGAGGGGGGGTGGGTGATGGGGAGGGGAGGGGGGTTTGTCTGTAAAGTCGGTGTACGGACAATAATTTTACGTGATAACGTCAATCATTAATTATTAAATTAATAGCTATGCATGATCATTTTTTTCATTGAATACTAAATAAAAGCAGTTGACTTTTTAAATGATCGTTTATATGAGATAATTTGTTAGTCAAAATTGTAACATAATCTATTAATACTACACTCGCCGACTGATGGTACTTTTTTTTAATAATCAACGAACAAATATATGAGATTATATCGTTAATCAAATTCTTAAAATGCAAGAATTCATTTCCTTTTTCACAGCAATTTTTGTTGTAATAAACAATGGAAACCACATTAACTTTTCACTTCACTTTATAAAGCGTTGACAAAACAGTTCAAGTGTAGGTTGTGTGCTGCCGCTGTCTCTCTTCTACTCGGACACATCGGCCGATGGAGTGGAAGAGAGATAGATGTGCCACAAGCCGAACACTTAGGCCGATCGTGCCTCTCTATCGCTTGTTCCGAGCTCTCGCTTGCACGCTGTACATCGATTTATAAGACGTTATCACGTCAAAAAGTGACAACAGTGGTGTGCAGTCCTCTCAGATAGAGCTAATATTCAAAGACATTCATGTTTACATCATAAAGAAACAATCATCACAGAAGACTGCACACAATCCCTACTAGCTACCAGTGCAATGCCCGGGAGTCCCGTGTCTGCATCGTCCTACACACGCCCATCTGCAACTCCGCAGCCTCATGCTGTCCTCACTAGTGTCACAAATAAAAAAATACGATACAACAAATCTGGTTGGTATACTTAAGCTGTAGAACCATAAACAGTGTAGTTAGCTGCATTTAACATCAGTAGTAAAATTGTAAAGATAAACTATTTTGCTAAATAAAACCTGCATTTCCATATATTTTGGTAAAAATAAATAAATATTAATTAGTCTGTTACACACTTTAATACACACAGAGAACAGTTATCATACTGGTATTTAACTATTTATTTCCGCCAAGTTTAATGAAAAGAGGAAGTTAAAGAGCATATATTACAAGTATTATCGGATTTTTAATAATTTTTTTTCACAAATACCGCCCAACTTCATATTTACCTTCTGATGTAGCATACGTAATTGTACTTTTAAGTAGTTCAATTGTAACATACTGCAAACAAAACAAGGAAAAATTAGCCGGGAGTGGCACTCACGCTGTAAAATCAGCCGGGCTCAGCCGGCGGGCTTGGAGCACTTGGCCTGGACGAAGACGCGGGGGACGTCGATGCCATCCTTCCTGTTGACGGTGCGGCGCTGCACGTAGCAGTTTGTGTGCACCTCGAGGCCCACGCTCGCCAGCAACTGCCCCAGGCGCTCCTCAGAGAAGTAGTAGGACCTGAGGCAACATCGCCCCGTGCACAGACCTATTGGCACCCACATGCAACAGGGTGTCCACACAAATCTGTACAAAAATTTCCATGTCCATGATGAAATTTACAAATTACCTCGATTTTTTTTTTTTTAATATTTTACCTATTTCGCAATTTTCCGAAAGAACCGAAGACAATCCAGCCTTCCCATACCTAAAGCTGTACTATTTTCAAACAGAACTTTGAATATGCCATTTTACAGCGTGTGTGTGACTATGCACTAACACTTTTTTGAAAATTAAGTGCTTTCACAGTCTGGGTGACGGCATACCAGAGCGTGACATTTCTCCTTCCAATTACGATCACTAAGGAATTTCCATGACTCTTACAGGTTTTAAAAAGTAAATTTCCTGATCAATTTCTTAAACTTCCCTGACTTTCCATAATGTGGACAGCCCGTGTAACTGGCAATTTTCCCCCCAAGTTTTAACAGAAAAAAGCTAGATAATTGACAAAAAGGAGAAAAATCAAAGGAATTTCACTATATTAAAAATTTGAATTTTTTGGAGGCGTCCAAATGTCAATGAAAGCAGAATTTTCGTTTCACTTTTCTTAGTACAAGAAGAAATTGGTATCACTATGTACCTGCTCTATCTTAGAAAGTTCACGCCTAGTGGGTTTAAATAAATAAGGTTTGTTGCAGATACCATGAAAATCACACATCTGAGACTATTACAGCCTCTGGTGCAACCTGCACGATGATTCACACTCTAGTTTTAACTTTTATTGATAGTACACACATGTGCGACTGTCGCTATGTACCTGCTCTATCATTATCTTCACACATTTTCTTTTGTAAAAATATAAAAACTCTGCCGGAAATTACCATAGTTGCGTGGAATGATTTAGGCTGTTTTTGTCCCAAGCTCTCTGTCCCGGGCGGCCGGATAGAGCTAACTTCAGCCCAGTAAAATATTTAATTTATGAATAAACTGTGAATAACATGTTAACCATGCTGCGAGAAAAAAAGGTCACGAATATAAAAATACTACAAACTACAGCTTTTTGTTTACTGCATATTAAAATTCAACCACGAATCACCAAAATCAATTCTACTTTATAAACAAAACAAATCGGAAACTGCTGAAGAAACACACACAGCAAATCCTCCTCTTTAAAATAAAATATAGGTACATTATTAGATTACCATCATCACTCAATAACAAATCTTTACTCTCCTGAAGTCAGATATACTAGTTTCTCACCGTAGCATGATTCCCATTTAATAAATTTTAATCATTTTAGGGTTTTTACAGCCACATTCAGTAATCATTACAATGTCTTTCTCACAAAAAAACACATTTTCAAACCACAAGCAATATGTCATGTATAAGTAACAGCAGATTAACAAACCTTGTGCTATACAATTTTGCCATCCAGGGCTGTCAAGTTTTAAATAAGCTGTGCATCGTGCTTTTTTTAAAACTCATTTTACAAAAAATTGTGGGAGGAATTATTTGGGTGAATATCGTAATATACACACACAATTTTGAACTGCATAACCCTTGTTTATTCATTTTGAATGGCCATTGAAGAAACCATTAACTATGAAGAAACGGCTTACCTTAAAAATTTCCCTGATCAAGCAAAAAATAGAATCAAGAAAACAGAACAGCAAAAAAAAAAAAAAATTGTTCATGAAAAAGTCTCGTCTAAGCAACTGAAGCACGACGTATTTCCATCGTTATATTTACATTACAAATATTTACTATAATCTTACACCAACCATGAACCTGAAAAAGCCATTTTTCTCATGTGGCTACACTTAACCTAAAATCTAATTAAAATTGTTAGCATTGGAAAACCACCTGTTCAAATGCAATACACTTTTACAGAATTATTTGTGAAAAGTTTATTGATCATCACTTAAAATATATATATATATATATATTTTTTTTTTTTTTGGAGAAAAACTGAAATACTTAGCATTTACCATTGATAGTTGGTTCCAAACAACCTATTATAATGTAGCTAAAATAACAAACAGTCTAACAACTTTAATTATGACTGCCGCCTTCTATGAAGGAGAGTCACTTTTCACCATAAAAATTGGAATAAAACTTTCAAAATGATTTTCATTATCTAACAGGGTGTTGTGATACTTCAAGTAGTTTATCAATAATGGACTATTTTTGAGAGAGTTTTATAAAAGGTTCAATAAAAAAATAGGTAGCATATCATGAGAATGGTGGGTTGAATGAAAAAAAAAAAAAAAAAATATTCTAAGTGTGGAAGGTGGATTAGGTTAGGTGCATTCACAATAATGTAAAATAGTAGAAAACAGAAATGGTTGGTTCTAGGTAAAGTACAATACATTTGGTAAATATGTAGTGTACGGATTATCGTCAAACAAAATTTTAAAAATCTGAAATAACTTTTATTATATGCTCTTTTACGTCCTCTTTTCATTACAGCCTGCGGAGATAAGAAATTCGAATTACTTTTGGAGATATCGCTGTTCTTATTTTGCAATACAAGACCTATGTAATAATTCGACCGCCGCAATTTTATATTTTGCCGTGTGTGTGTGAATGCCTAAATATCAGAAATTTTCCATTAGGTAAGGTTAGTTACATTATAAATACTTCAAAATAAATGGAAATTAAAAATAATATCAATTAATTTTACTTGTATAGTTTTAAGTATTTATAATGTAACTGACCTGACTTAACAAAACGGGACAAAGGTAGATTAGGTCAGGTCAGCTACATTATAAATACTTTGAAACTGAACAGACATTAAAAATAATAAAATTAATTTTAATGGTTGTTTAGTTTTTAAAAGTATTTATAATGTAGCTGACCTAAGCTAACAAAACGGAACAAAGGATTAACAGTAGGAACGAACAAAATTTTTTTTTTGTCGCGCAACAATAAATGAATAAATCATCACCTATTGGTTCATTTGAATATTGGCCTATCACGAACTATCACGTGACAACATTATCCAATAAAAAACAATTGATACTCGTAAACAAAAAACTATGGTTGAAAGCCGTGTGAATGTACAGGTATAGTGATTAAAATTTAAAAATTCGTTATCTCCAAAAGTAATAGCAATTTCTTATCTCCGCAGGCTGTAATTAAAAGAGGACGTAAAAGAGCATATAATGAGTCATTTCAGATTTTTAATTTTTTTTTTATGATAATCCATACAATACATATTTACCTTTTTTTGCTTAACTAGCATAGACGAGACAGTTTTCAACTAGATACCCCTGATCCTGGTGTTGCTGCCCTGATTACTTGATACTAGCTGCAACATTATACTGTGGGTTCATCATAAATCCTTAAACTGGAGTCACAATGCCACAACAGTCCCAACACTCAATAGCCAATGAAATTGGTTGCAGTGACCCAAAATCATACAAGTCATTGAAAATATCTCAATGCACCTTAACAAAATTCATGCTCAACACAAAAAGGAACTATATAAATTCATTTTCGGGTGTTTGTTTTTAGCGTGGCACTCCTACAATAGGAATTACCATTTTTCCTTCAAAATTACCAACTAAAAAGTAATGCCGTCATAAGACTTTAGTACAAAACCCTCGGTAAGCTCTCTCTATAAACCTTACATTACCATTCTAGCTTTCAGGAAAGCGTGAATCAGTAAACTACACTTACCGCGTGCCATCCTGCCTCATATAGAAGTTATCTGCAATTTTGTGACCAGGCTTAAACCGTAGCTGCGCCATGTCATACAATCCATAGTCTCTAAATAAAAACACACCCCCTGGCTTTAGCAACTTAAAAAGATTCCTCAATGTCTTTTCAAAGTTGTCTGGGTGGATTGATGACAAAACAAATATCAGAGTAATAATATCTAAAGAATTAGTTGGAATTACATCGAAAACATCATCAGTTGTTATGTCACACTGAAATGCCTTTACAGCACTGTCAGAATACATTGGATTACTTTTAAGAAGTTCAATTGCCGAATGTGAAATGTCGCACGCATATATGAACATATCGGAGCCCTCTTCCAATAAAGGATAGATAAGATTGCCAACACCACAACCTACTTCGAACATTTTCCTGCACAGTCTTCCAGGTTCAACAGACTCACTATTGTTCAATAATTCCTCAAACTCCCTACGCGTCCAATGTCTATCTTTGAAGAAATGGTTTGAATTACGTTTATAAAAAAGGTCCCAATTCTTCTTAGCTTCTTGCTCTAATTTTCTAGATTGATAATCAGAAACAAGTCTTGAATCCTGATCCTTAAGCTTCTGAACATCTTGGTCACTTAATTTTCTTGCATAGTGACCCTCTAATAATTCATTTGCCATTGTAGTTGAAAGATTTATTTCATCCATTGCACAAGCACATGGAAACAACGAATGTAATTACAGCACAGAACTAAAAATATCTACGTAGTATTACAAAAACACTACAATTCAAAGGCTACTTCCCAAACACAAGTTTCATACCAAATGAATACACACTTATAGAATTCTATCATAACATAATTTCGAAAAAGGCTAGTTCCTACCTTGACTTCACTAGACCCACACCTTCACGACACCGGAAACAAGAAGACGGATATGACGGATGTGAAAACAAAACTTATCATAAAAACAAGAAACATAGTTGTATTTTTTCTCAACATTCCTACGACCATAATATAGAACTGACTTCTAAAAAAAGTTTACGATTGAAAAAATTAAAAATTATAATTTTGGGGCAAATTACACCACATCTAGGTTGAAAATCAAAGTTTACCTAATTTGGCCAAAAGATACTTCAAAATTTTAAAATTAACTTACGAATTTTCATATCACAAGACATTTCGTGTATTCCACTAATCTTTGTAATTGAAAAACTTAATTGTTGTTCCTTAGAAACATAATAGATGTATTTTACTCGCATTGCCGTATTCACCAACCTCTCCTAAACATACCCTCAACAAGGGAATGCTTAATCTTATGCGTTCCTTAAAGTTTTATATATATTTGGTTATCGGCTTCTACCCCCATCCATAACTATAATCATGCAGGTACAGCTATTGAGCCGACCGCCAATGCTCCTCTATGTCGCATAGACTGCTATGCCTCATTAACGTCTTCTAGAAGCGTGTGCACCGAACGCGCCCGTGCGCGCAGCTAAGTGTAGTGCGTGCGTCGAGGCGATCGCCGTGCAACGAGTGCTGCGCCGGCGGAAGGATCCGGCCGGGTGTGGCATATCCTTCCGCCGCACTACAACAAATTGTTATAATTATGTTTTTCCACAGGATTTTATTAAACATTATTTTTCATTAATTAATAATTCAGTCTTTGCAAAACCATGTTTCACCGTGCGATTTGTCCCGAACCTGGCCGGTTCAGTTTCCCGCGAAATTCACACGTTTCCGCGGGAGGGCTGGCGGGGGAGGGGGGTCGTGCGCGGCGACACCTGCAGTGTCCTTCCGGGAGCTCGAGAGGCCGGCAGCCTGCGCGCAACGCGGAACCTTCAACCTTTGCATTCACCGACATGTAGTTTTTTCCATAGTGTAATTTCTTTTCAACCTTTTGTACAGTTCCGCGGTCGGCCTAAATTTACCATGAGGTACTTAACTTAATTCAATCAGTGCTCCGAGATGAGTGTTTTACGTCATACGTAAGTACTGTGGGGAGAGTATGTGTTTTTATGTCGGCGCTTCACGCCCAACCTAGCCTACAGGCTACTTAGTTTTGGCCCGCACGGGGCAGCCAGCAGGCGACACGTGCCATCCAACTTAATAACGATTCAGTCCCTGGGACACACCTAGACACCACGTAGAGTCGCCGGAGACACGGGCCTACGTGTTGCTAGCCCAGTTTATCAAGTGTAATGTGTTAGTGGAATAGTTGTTCGCCTAAGTGTAATTCGTCATGTCAGGGCTTATGTATCACCATCGTACGGCAGTGCGCCACCAAACTTAATAACGATTCAGTCCCTGGGACACACCTAGTCACAACGTAGAGTCGACGGAGACACGGGCCTACGTGTTGCTAGCCCAGTTTATCCAGAGCTAGGTATTAGTGTAGTGTATTGTGCTTCAAAATATCGTGTGCCATGTCAGTGTCTTTTGTAACTTTCGCGTCACGTATACGAGTCTGCCCCTCACGCGCATAAGAATCGTGAGCCGCCACTGAGGAAGTGAGCTGCGCGTGTGACTAGTCGCGTCGGGCAAACCGTTACGGCCAGAACGGGCAGCACCATGTATTGGGCTGTGCTGTATTAAATTCACCAACTATCTGAAGAGGTTTTGTGTTATTATTCAGGCGTCCCGAGTGGCCTCAACAGCTTGGGGGGCCCTACTGCGTTGACCCCTACCTCTAGCCACAAGGCCGAACCCTCCCTGAGAACACGAACCGGACAAAAATCACGTCTATATAATCGGAGGTAGCGGGGACGGCGTCAAATTGGCGCCCGACTAGTGTGGCTTTCATTTTCTAAAAATTAACTTCAAAATTTTGTTTCAAATTTTTCAAATTTTTTCTCAAATTTTTCAAATTTTATACTTCAAATTAGTGTACCAGTAAGGGCTCGCGTAGGAAGTCGGGAATCGCGCGGAAACGGACGCGACGCGCAGACAGCCAAAGGAGCGGGCACCTGGCGATAGGCGCGCGTCAAGTTACACGCCAGATGCGCATCAAGTTACGCGCCAGGCGAGATAACGGCTGTGGGAGCGGAAGTCCGCGCGCCTCGCACACGGATCAGGTGGCGCAGCTGCGCAGCTGCTACGCGCCGAACATTAGCACGAACATGAGTCGTGACGAAGCGGCGAGCATGCATAGTGGAGCAACGTCACAAGTCACCACGAGTCACTAGAAATGAACGACTTCCAGGAGGCCTACAAGGCATGGGCAAGCGAGGGCTACCCATGCCCAGGGGACAACTGGGAGTACGAAGAACAGGACGAATGGAAGGAGGACGACACCACAGCAGACACCGAGGGGCCGGACGTAATCCGGACACCGCTACGACAGCACATAACGCAGCCCGCATCGCCGCTGCCACACGCGGCCAACCACCACGCCACGGTAACAGCCATGATGCCGCCCGCATCACTGACAACCCAGACGTCCGTCCTCAACAGGACGCCGCCTCCGACGCCGCCCCCGCCATATGGGGTGGTGACGACCTTACCGCAGATGGAAGACGTCACACCCGTCCAACCACTGTGGTACGATTGGCACGCGGAGACCGGGTGGACACGTCAGGCCGACTCAACCACGCCACCTCCAGCACCTCCGACGCCGCCCCCGCCATATGGGGTGGTGACGACCTCACCGCAGATGGAAGACGTCACACCCGTCCAACCACTGTGGTACGATTGGCACGCGGAGACCGGGTGGACACGTCAGGCCGACTCAACCACGCCACCTCCAGCACCACCGACGCCGCCCTCAGCCGCTGAGAAAGCGACAGGCGCGGCCGTGCACACCGACACAGCCACAGGGAGATGCAGCCTGGCAGGCAGCCAGGTCGCCGATCACATGCAGCGTCACTGCGGATCCACCACGCCACCTCCAGCACCACCGACGCCGCCCCCAGCCGCTGAGAAAGCGACAGGCGCGGCCGTGCACACCGACACAGCCACAGGGAGATGCAGCCTGGCAGGCAGCCAGGTCGCCGATCACACGCAGCGTCACTGCGGATCCACCACGCCACCTCCAGCACCACCGACGCCGCCCTCAGCCGCTGAGAAAGCGACAGGCGCGGCCGTGCACACCGACACAGCCACAGGGAGATGCAGCCTGGCAGCCAGCCAGGTCGCCGATCACACGCAGCGTCACTGCGGATCCACCACGCCACCTCCAGCACCACCGACGCCGCCCTCAGCCGCTGAGAAAGCGACAGGCGCGGCCGTGCACACAGACACAGCCACAGGGAGATGCAGCCTGGCAGGCAGCCAGGTCGCCGATCACACGCAGCGTCACTGCGGATCCACCACGCCACCTCCAGCACCACCGACGCCGCCCTCAGCCGCTGAGAAAGCGACAGGCGCGGCCGTGCACGCAGACACAGCCACAGGGAGATGCAGCCTGGCAGGCAGCCAGGTCGCCGATCACACGCAGCGTCACTGCGGATCCACCACGCCACCGCCAGCACCACCGACGACGCCGCCTCCAGCCACTGGGAGAGTGACTGGCACGGCCGCACGTCTCAAAGCGGCCACATCGCGAGACAACCAGGTTGCCGACGACATACCACAATGCACTGGGGGCATGTCACCTCCGCCCGCCGCGCACGTCAAAGTGGGCGTGTCACCTTGGCCCACCGCGCACGTCAAAGTGGGCGTGTCACCTCCGCCCACCACGCACGTCACAGAGGGCGTGTCACTTCCGCCCACCACGCACGTCACAGAGGGCGTGTCACTTCCGCCCGCCGCGCACGTCAAAGTGGGCGTGTCACCTCCGCCCACCACGCACGTCACAGAGGGCGTGTCACTTCCGCCCGCCGCGCACGTCACAGAGGGCGGGTCACTTCCGCCCACCGCGCACGTCAAAGTGGGCGTGTCACTTCCGCCCGCCGCGCACGTCACAGAGGGCGTGTCACTTCCGCCCGCCGCGCACGTCAAAGTGGGCGTGTCACTTCCGCCCGCCGCGCACGTCACAGAGGGCGTGTCACTTCCGCCCGCTGCGCACGTCAAAGTGGGCGTGTCACTTCCGCCCGCCGCGCACGTCAAAGTGGGCGTGTCACTTCCGCCCGCCGCGCACGTCACAGTGGGCGTGTCACCTTCGCCCGCCGCGCACGTCACAGGGGGCGTGTCACTTCCGCCCGCCGCGCACGTCACAGGGGGCGTGTCACTTCCGCCCGCCGCGCACGTCACAGGGGGCGTGTCACTTCCGCCCGCCGCGCACGTCACAGTGGGCGTGTCACCTCCGCCCGCCGCGCACGTCACAGGGGGCGTGTCACCTCCGCCCGCCGCGCACGTCACAGGGGGCGTGTCACTTCCGCCCGCCGTGCACGTCAAAGTGGGCGTGTCTCCGCCCGCCGCGCACGTCACCGAGGGCGCGCTGCCGCCACGCACGCCACTGTGGGCGCGCCACCGGCGCATGCCATGCGCGCTGCTGAAAGCACCGCGCCGCCTCCGCACGTCATGCGCGCCGCTGAAGGTGCCGCGCCGTCGTCGCCTGCCACGTGCGCCGCCATGGGAGCGCCGCCGCCTGCCGCTGAAGGCGCCGCGACGCCGCCGCCTGCCACGTGCGCCGCCATGGGAGCGCCGCCGCCTGCCGCTGAAGGCACCGCGCCGCCGCCGCCTGCCACGAACGCCGCCATGGGAGCGCCGCCGCCTGCCACGTGCGCCGCCATGGGAGCGCCGCCGCCTGCCGCTGAAGGCGCCGCGCCGCCGCCGCCTGCCACGTGCGCCGCCATGGGAGCGCCGCCGCCTGCCGCTGAAGGCGCCGCGACGCCGCCGCCTGCCACGTGCGCTGCCATGGGAGCGCCGCCGCCTGCCGCTGAAGGCGCCGCGACGCCGCCGCCGCCCACCTCGGCCGCCGATGATGCTGACCCACAGGTACCCGACGCCGCCCCGGGTGTACCAGGTCAGTGTGCCGGCGTATCTTTAAGTGTGTGTGTGTGTGTAGTGAGGCGTTGATGCACATTGCGGTCTCAGAGAAGGGGGGGCATTTGACGCCGACCGCCAATGCTCCTCTATGTCGCATAGACCGCTATGCCTCATCAACGTCTCCTAGAAGCGTGTGCACCGAACGCGCCCGTGCGCGCAGCTAAGTGTAGTGCGTGCGTCGAGGCGATCGCCGTGCAACGAGTGCTGCGCCGGCGGAAGGATCCGGCCGGGTGTGGCATATCCTTCCGCCGCACTACAACAAATTGTTATAATTATGTTTTTCCACAGGATTTTATTAAACATTATTTTTCATTAATTAATAATTCAGTCTTTGCAAAACCATGTTTCACCGTGCGATTTGTCCCGAACCTGGCCGGTTCAGTTTCCCGCGAAATTCACACGTTTCCGCGGGAGGGCTGGCGGGGGAGGGGGGTCGCGCGGCGACACCTGCAGTGTCCTTCCGGGAGCTCGAGAGGCCGGCAGCCTGCGCGCAACGCGGAACCTTCAACCTTTGCATTCACCGACATGTAGTTTTTTCCATAGTGTAATTTCTTTTCAACCTTTTGTACAGTTCCGCGGTCGGCCTAAATTTACCATGAGGTACTTAACTTAATTCAATCAGTGCTCTGAGATGAGTGTTTTACGTCATACGTAAGTACTGTGGGGAGAGTATGTGTTTTTACGTCGGCGCTTCACGCCCAACCTAGCCTACAGGCTACTTAGTTTTGGCCCGCACGGGGCAGCCAGCAGGCGACACGTGCCATCCAACTTAATAACGATTCAGTCCCTGGGACACACCTAGACACCACGTAGAGTCGCCGGAGACACGGGCCTACGTGTTGCTAGCCCAGTTTATCAAGTGTAATGTGTTAGTGGAATAGTTGTTCGCCTAAGTGTAATTCGTCATGTCAGGGCTTATGTATCACCATCGTACGGCAGTGCGCCACCAA
Organism: Bacillus rossius redtenbacheri; assembly: GCF_032445375.1. Classification (NCBI taxonomy): domain Eukaryota; kingdom Metazoa; phylum Arthropoda; class Insecta; order Phasmatodea; family Bacillidae; genus Bacillus; species Bacillus rossius. The sequence goes on from NC_086339.1 coordinate 35,740,665, forward strand.
ACTTAATAACGATTCAGTCCCTGGGACACACCTAGTCACCACGTAGAGTCGCCGGAGACACGGGCCTACGTGTTGCTAGCCCAGTTTATCCAGAGCTAGGTATTAGTGTAGTGTATTGTGCTTCAAAATATCGTGTGCCATGTCAGTGTCTTTTGTAACTTTCGCGTCACGTATACGAGTCTGCCCCTCACGCGCATAAGAATCGTGAGCCGCCACTGAGGAAGTGAGCTGCGCGTGTGACTAGTCGCGTCGGGCAAACCGTTACGGCCAGAACGGGCAGCACCATGTATTGGGCTGTGCTGTATTAAATTCACCAACTATCTGAAGAGGTTTTGTGTTATTATTCAGGCGTCCCGAGTGGCCTCAACAGCTCGGGGGGCCCTACTGCGTTGACCCCTACCTCTAGCCACAAGGCCGAACCCTCCCTGAGAACACGAACCGGACAAAAATCACGTCTATATAATCGGAGGTAGCGGGGACGGCGTCAAATTGGCGCCCGACTAGTGTGGCTTTCATTTTCTAAAAATTAACTTCAAAATTTTGTTTCAAATTTTTCAAATTTTTTCTCAAATTTTTCAAATTTTATACTTCAAATTAGTGTACCAGTAAGGGCTCGCGTAGGAAGTCGGGAATCGCGCGGAAACGGACGCGACGCGCAGACAGCCAAAGGAGCGGGCACCTGGCGATAGGCGCGCGTCAAGTTACACGCCAGATGCGCATCAAGTTACGCGCCAGGCGAGATAACGGCTGTGGGAGCGGAAGTCCGCGCGCCTCGCACACGGATCAGGTGGCGCAGCTGCGCAGCTGCTACGCGCCGAACATTAGCACGAACATGAGTCGTGACGAAGCGGCGAGCATGCATAGTGGAGCAACTTCACAAGTCACCACGAGTCACTAGAAACGAACGACTTCCAGGAGGCCTACGAGGCATGGGCAAGCGAGGGCTACCCATGCCCAGGGGACAACTGGGAGTACGAAGAACAGGACGAATGGAAGGAGGACGACACCACAGCAGACACCGAGGGGCCGGACGTAATCCGGACACCGCTACGACAGCACATAACGCAGCCCGCATCGCCGCTGCCACACGCGGCCAACCACCACGCCACGGTAACAGCCATGATGCCGCCCGCGTCACTGACAACCCAGACGTCCGTCCTCAACAGGACGCCGCCTCCGACGCCGCCTCCGACGCCGCCCCCGCCATATGGGGTGGTGACGACCTTACCGCAGATGGAAGACGTCACACCCGTCCAACCACTGTGGTACGATTGGCACGCGGAGACCGGGTGGACACGTCAGGCCGACTCAACCACGCCACCTCCAGCACCTCCGACGCCGCCCCTGCCATATGGGGTGGTGACGACCTCACCGCAGATGGAAGATGTCACACCCGTCCAACCACTGTGGTACGATTGGCACGCGGAGACCGGGTGGACACGTCAGGCCGACTCAACCACGCCACCTCCAGCACCACCGACGCCGCCCTCAGCCGCTGAGAAAGCGACAGGCGCGGCCGTGCACACCGACACAGCCACAGGGAGATGCAGCCTGGCAGGCAGCCAGGTCGCCGATCACACGCAGCGTCACTGCGGATCCACCACGCCACCTCCAGCACCACCGACGCCGCCCCCAGCCGCTGAGAAAGCGACAGGCGCGGCCGTGCACACCGACACAGCCACAGGGAGATGCAGCCTGGCAGGCAGCCAGGTCGCCGATCACACGCAGCGTCACTGCGGATCCACCACGCCACCTCCAGCACCACCGACGCCGCCCTCAGCCGCTGAGAAAGCGACAGGCGCGGCCGTGCACACCGACACAGCCACAGGGAGATGCAGCCTGGCAGGCAGCCAGGTCGCCGATCACACGCAGCGTCACTGCGGATCCACCACGCCACCTCCAGCACCACCGACGCCGCCCTCAGCCGCTGAGAAAGCGACAGGCGCGGCCGTGCACACAGACACAGCCACAGGGAGATGCAGCCTGGCAGGCAGCCAGGTCGCCGATCACACGCAGCGTCACTGCGGATCCACCACGCCACCTCCAGCACCACCGACGCCGCCCTCAGCCGCTGAGAAAGCGACAGGCGCGGCCGTGCACGCAGACACAGCCACAGGGAGATGCAGCCTGGCAGGCAGCCAGGTCGCCGATCACACGCAGCGTCACTGCGGATCCACCACGCCACCTCCAGCACCACCGACGACGCCGCCTCCAGCCACTGGGAGAGTGACTGGCACGGCCGCACGTCTCAAAGCGGCCACTTCGCGAGACAACCAGGTTGCCGACGACATACCACAATGCACTGGGGGCATGTCACCTCCGCCCGCCGCGCACGTCAAAGTGGGCGTGTCACCTCCGCCCACCGCGCACGTCAAAGTGGGCGTGTCACCTCCGCCCACCACGCACGTCACAGAGGGCGTGTCACTTCCGCCCACCACGCACGTCACAGAGGGCGTGTCACTTCCGCCCGCCGTGCACGTCAAAGTGGGCGTGTCACCTCCGCCCACCACGCACGTCACAGAGGGTGTGTCACTTCCGCCCGCCGCGCACGTCACAGAGGGCGGGTCACTTCCGCCCACCGCGCACGTCAAAGTGGGCGTGTCACTTCCGCCCGCCGCGCACGTCACAGAGGGCGTGTCACTTCCGCCCGCCGCGCACGTCAAAGTGGGCGTGTCACTTCCGCCCGCCGCGCACATCACAGAGGGCGTGTCACTTCCGCCCGCTGCGCACGTCAAAGTGGGCGTGTCACTTCCGCCCGCCGCGCACGTCAAAGTGGGCGTGTCACTTCCGCCCGCCGCGCACGTCACAGTGGGCGTGTCACCTCCGCCTGCCGCGCACGTCACAGTGGGCGTGTCACCTCCGCCCGCCGCGCACGTCACAGGGGGCGTGTCACTTCCGCCCGCCGCGCACGTCACAGGGGGCGTGTCACTTCCGCCCGCCGCGCACGTCACAGGGGGCGTGTCACTTCCGCCCGCCGCGCACGTCACAGTGGGCGTGTCACCTCCGCCCGCCGCGCACGTCACAGGGGGCGTGTCACCTCCGCCCGCCGCGCACGTCACAGGGGGCGTGTCACTTCCGCCCGCCGTGCACGTCAAAGTGGGCGTGTCTCCGCCCGCCGCGCACGTCACCGAGGGCGCGCTGCCGCCACGCACGCCACTGTGGGCGCGCCACCGGCGCATGCCATGCGCGCCGCTGAAAGCACCAAAACTGGCCGGCATCATCTTCCCGCGCTCCATCGTTTTCCCGCGGGTTTTCCTCCCCTCTCTGGCCGGGTTGCCAGGGAGAGTCGTCAGTAGCCTTCCAGCACTCAGAAGTGCTGGCAGCCCCGCGCACGGGGAGCATCCAACTTTCGCGCCAGATTCCACATGTAACGTCCATAGGTAATATTTCTGAATCTTCTTTCTACAGCTCCACGGTCGGCCCTAACCTGGCCGTACGATATATCGTATGGTCCTTAATTACAATGTGCGACTCGACTACGAGTCTTTCACATGTGCTACGTAAATGATAATGTTTTAGGCAGTCCGCCGAGGTGCCTGCGCTTCACGCCATTATAACTCCCTACGGAGAACTTGTACATTGCCCACGAGGGGCGGCATTGCGCCTAACGTGAAACTGAACTTCAGAACGCATCATCTCCTGGGACGTGCAATGGTTGCGGACGAGATACCACATCGGGCTCCGCCGCGCCAGTTCCCAGTTACTATCAGTGAATTTATTTGGCCCATTACCCCAGTCCTAAGGAGGGGTAAAATATATTTTTGTGATTCAGGACATATTCACAAAATTCACAAGGCTGTATGCTATTGTAAATCCCACTGCAAAAGCAGTCATGGGTAAATTAAAATTATTTACTGAAGAAATTGGTATGCCAAAGATGGTACTCTCAGATAAGAGTACACAGTTTACCAGTGAAGTGTGGCAGCAGGGCGTACGCAAGCTAGGGGCTATCCCTACTACCATTTCTGTACGCCACCCTCAAAGCAATCCCGTTGAGAGATTAATGAAAACTATTGGAGGCCTACTACGTATATTGTGTCACAAGTCACAGCAATCCTGGAGGGATAAACTACCTTATGTAGAGTGTGTAATAAATCATACGGTACACAGTTCAGTAGGAGTCACCCCACACGAAGCCATGAGTCTGGATAAGTCCGACGTGATCAACCCTATTTACTTTCCCCGACTAAGTCAAGATCAAGAGGAGAGAGATTTACCCACCGGTGAAGAAGTAGAAAATTTTATAAGCAAGAAGCTTACAGCTGAAGCTGCAGTCCGGAAGAGAAGGCACCCCACATCAAAATTATCAACCTTCAAAATTGGTGACCTAGTGCTCAAGAAAACTAATCCAGTGAGCAGAGCTTGGGAGAATGTTACCAAGAAATTGTTTTTGTTGTTTGATGGTCCATATGTTATAACTGGAACCATTCATGAAAATTGCTAAGCTTTAGCCGAGCCATCAACAGGCCAGTCAATAGGCCGCTACAACATTACACAGCTGAGGGAATATAAGAACCCTACCACTGCAAAATAAGTTTGGTCGATGCACAAGTTAATGTTTACCTCATTGTCATGTGAGCGAGTATGCTGGAGTAACAGCTGAGAGCAGTCTGTATGTGATGGCTATCACAAGAGCCATGTAATCCCCGTGTTTATGTGTTATGTTGTTATGTTTATTGTACGCCATGTCATGTCCACCAGTTTGGCCTCGGCTGGTATGATAGTACAAGCCCCAAGTGCGCCACCCATCCTACACAATCTATGGGGAGGAAAGTTAGTTCGCCACCCGCCCCTAGATGGCAGACAAAGGGGAATGTAAATTAAGGGAACTTTGTCTACCTGCCCAGCCTAATTCAGGACAAATATGTAAATACCCAGTGTTGTATCAAGAAGCCTTTAAATTGTACAAGTGAATGTAAATAGTATTGTAATTCGAATATGTATGCACAGGAAGGGTACAGATGTGCCCTCCCTGATGAATATGTACATACATTGTATATTTACTCTGGCTGAGCTAAGCCAGGCGGATAGCTCTTCCCAGTAATTTCTAGGTAGATGGAGTGCGCTGGTTTCCCTTCAAAGGCATAGAATTGTTCAGGGGAATTTTTGCAAGCTATTTGAAGCAAATCAGTGCACTTTCGGCTTTATACTAACTGATTTCCTTTCAGCAATTTTAGCGAGCTGCCGAGACTTGCTGCTGCATGTTTCTGAGTCGACCACCAGGGGTGCTCTTGTCGTAGATTTAGCTCTTAGCACCTAGATGCTCTTCTTGTGAGTGCTGTGTGCTACCGAATCGTAGCCTATAGGGGTGGTCGAGGGGGGGATCTGGAATGGATCCCCACCCGACGACGCCGAACCTGGGCGGAGGCGATCTCGGTCCGAGGCCTTCGGCCGAAGCCACCCTGTTGACCGACCGACCAACGCCGACGAAACCTTATGGACGACCAGCGAAAGCAACTGCATCTTCGCAACCATCGACGACGAAGCTGACCGCGCCTGGTGTGGCGGCCTCTTCCGCGTCGGGGGGGGGGGGGGCTCTGCCTTCGCCCTCGGCACCGGCGGGGGTCCGCCCCCAGAGCGCCAACATCAAGGTCAGCGACTCGAAACACCTCGCCGGCATCGACCTGTCCACTATTCCGACTGCTACCTCGTCTCCTACTCTGTCTGTCTACACCACTACCACCACCACTGCCTCTATCACCTCGCCCATCGTAACTGCCGCTCCCTCCTTACCCGTTCTCGTCGTTGACGCGCCTGTGGACCCCATGGACACCGCCGCTCCAGCTACTTCAGACGACGACTTTGGGTTCGTGAAGCCTCGGAAGACCACCAAGCGGCCTCTCCGCGACGTGCTCTCTTCGGATGACGCCGTCCCAGTGGAAAACCGCTACGGATCCTTATCCTCCTTGCCTGACTCTGACATCGACGACGCCGCATCATCTGCTCCTCCTCTCACCGCCAAGCCTCGTCGTACCCAGCACCCGAAGAGACATAAGACTGTTGCCGCGCCGCCCCAGCCTCAACCTTCTACATCTGTCTCCCCTCCGCAACCTCAGCCATCCACGTCTCAGCGGCCGGCCACCTCTGCTCCTCCTGCACCTAAGCCGCCTCGCATGCCACCCATTGGCATTCGCTCCTCGCCGACCGCTCAACCCTTCCTCCACATCAAACACTTGCAGTCCTTGCTCACCGGTCCACTCACCGCCACCTCCATTAACGACCGTACGTCTTTCTACACTGCTAATCCTCACGACCATCAGTTCCTCTACGACCACCTCAAGAGACATGGCTACCAGCCCTACACCCACCTGCGTCCCGACGAGCGCACCGACCGTGTTGTGGTCAAGCGCCTGCCCTCCTCCACCACCGCGGACGAGGTCAAGGAGGCTCTCCTGGACCTCGGCCTCCCGGTGGGCACCGTCTTGCCGCTCCGCACCTCCGCCGACTCAACAACCCGGCCCTTCCTCGTCTGCACCAACGGTCTAGGGGAGGCGACGCGGTTCCTCAAACTGAAGACGCTAGGCTGCTGGGTGGTGACCGTAGAGCGCTACCGGGGCTCTGGGAGGGTACCCCAGTGCTATCGGTGCCAGTCCACCGGACATCCATCGACACGCTGCGAGCGGGACCCCAGGTGTTTCAAATGCGCTGGGCACCACTGGTCGCGAGACTGCACCTCTACGACTAAAAAGTGTGTCAATTGCGACGGGCCGCACTTTGCTACCTCGACGGACTGCCGTGTCATACAGGCATACATCCGACGACACCCGCCGCGACCTGCTGACCCGACGATGACGACCGACGCTCCGCGCCCGTCTGCTCCGCTCCCTTCTGACGTTCGGACTTTCCCGGCCCTGCGGACTCCTGCTTGGCAGGGCCACGACCCGCCTTCCTCCTCTTCCCGGGCACCACCTCTTGCTCACCTCCCCACATCCTCTTCACAGAGGCCACCCGCCACGTCATCCACTTCCACTCGCCCCGCCGATGCCGACTCAGACGACACTTCGCTGACATCCATGTTGAGGGAACTCATCACGCTCATCCGCCACTACCTGCCACTCATCCGCCAGGTCCTGACAGCGCTTTCCCGTGCCCAGACCCCATCGGAGAAATTTGAGGTGCTCCTCCAAGCCCTCCTCAATTTCTTTGATGAATCACGCCCCACCCCTTAGTATCCTTATCTGGAACACCTTCTCCCTTCCTCCCAAACTTCACGATCTTCTCCACCTTCTCCGGGTGCATTCTCCCGATGTCGTGTTCCTCGCAGAAACCTGGCTCGACCCCCCCACACCCCTCCATATTCCGGGGTACGCCGTTCACCGCGCCGATCGTGATGGTCGGGGCGGAGGGGTGGCGTTACTCGTCCGCGCTACCTTGTCCCACCATCGTCGTCTCGTTCCGTCTTCCCCCGCGGCCGAGGCTGTCGCCGTGCGTTTGCACGGTTTTCCGTACTCCCTGACTTTGGTCTCCCTCTATCTCCCGCCCCAATTCCCCTTCCCTACCGACGACATTGTGGCCCTCGGGCGGCTCGACGCCCACGTCGTGCTGGCCGGGGACTACAATGCGACCCATCCTTTTTGGGGCTGCGCTGCCGCGAACCGGCGGGGCAGCTCCCTCCGTCAATTCCTCCGGCGTACTCACCTTTCTCTTCACGCACCACCCACACCGACCTTCTATCCGGCCCAGCGCCATCGCCGCCCCAGTGTCATCGACCTCGCTCTCTCATCACCCCTTCCCGTCATTTCTCACCTTCGCACCATCACCGCCGGTACTTCCGACCACTTGCCTGTCCTCGGCTCGCTCCACTTCTTTCCTCACACCAACCCTCACCTCCCCCGGTACGACTTCATCCACGCCGACTGGTATGGCTTCCAGGATTCACTCTCCGCTGCTCTGGACCTCACGCTTCCCTTCGCCACTCCTGCTCAACTCGACGACCGAGTCCTCTACTTTTCCGACGCCATCTCAACGGCCGCTTCTTCTCACATTCTGCTCGCGCCTCCGCGCCCTCTCATCGTCCCCTTCCCGCCGTATCTCCGTGACGCCGTGTCCTTGCGCAACCGCTTCCGTGGTCGCTGGCAGGCGAGCCGCTCCCCGCTGCATCGCCGAGTTTACCTGGTGCTCCGGGGGTGGTGCCGCCGGTTGATCGCGGGGTGGAGGGCCCGACTGGAGGCGCGGCGCCTCGGCTCCCTCACCGCTACCTCTGGCTCTCTGTGGTCTTACGTCCATCGCCTTCGTTCCGTCCCCACCTCCATCCCTCCCCTCACTCTTCCTGTCGGGGTGGCGGAGACGGCTTCGGAGCGGACCGAGGCGGTCGCCGCCTACCTCGCCACCACCTTCGCCTCCGCCCCCCACCCCACCTTGTCGTCGGAGTCCTCGGACGATGATGATGCTCCTTCCCCCTTGTCCCGTCACATCACTCTCCCCCTCCTCCCTGATGTCCTGCCCTTCCCGCTTGCCACGCCTTCTGAAGTCACCTCTCTGCTCTCCCATCTCAAGTTTCGTTCGGCCCCCGGCTCCGACTCCATTCCCGCCCCCGTTCTGCGCCATCTTCCCCGTAAAGCCACTGTTTTTCTCACTCGCATCATTAACGCCATGTTCATCCTCTGCCATTTTCCGTCTCCTTGGAAACTCGCCATCGTCTCGCCCATCCCCAAGCCCGGCAAGCCTTCATCCTTACCTTCCTCCTACCGTCCTATCTCTCTTCTCCCCATCCTCTCCAAGATCGCAGAGAGAGTCATCCACCGGCGCCTTCTTCTTCAAGTCAACACCCTTCACCTGCTCCCCCATCACCAGTTCGGTTTCCGCCCCCGTCATTCCACCACCCACGCCATTGCTCGTGTGGAACTCCTGGTGGTGCAGGGGTTCGCCAGGCGGCAACACACGGGCATGGTGCTCTTGGACCTGGCCCGTGCATTCGACTCCGTTCCGCATTCCCAACTCATCTCTCGCCTCTCCACCATCGGTCTTCCGCCGCACCTGGTCCGTCTCCTCTGCTCGTTCCTGGGGGGTCGCTCCTTCCGGGTTCGAGTAGAGGGGACGCTTTCCGCACCCCGGCCCATTCTCGCCGGCGTCCCCCAGGGCGCCATTCTCTCGCCTCTCCTGTTCGCCCTCCACATTTCCGACTTGCAGCCCCCGCCTGGGACCTACCTGGTGCAGTACGCCGACGATACCTGTCTCCTCGCCTCCTCCGTCTCCGAGCGGCTGCTCGGCGACCGCCTTGCCCGCGGACTCACCTCACTCAACGCCCAGTTCCTTGCGCACGGCATTAGCTTGAATCACTCCAAATCACGCTCTATCATTTTCTCCCGTCTTCATCCTCACCAGGACCGCCCCCCCCCGCATCTCCACCGTAGTCGTCCCTTGGTCGCCCACCCTCCGCTATCTCGGGGTCACCCTCGATCGTTCGTTCACTTTTCTTCCGCACCTGGAATCCGTCCGCACCAAGTCCCGCGCCATCTTGGCCCAGCTGGCCACCGTACTCAGGCCGTCCTCTGCCGTTCCGCTCCCAGTTCGCCTCACCGCATATCGCTCATATGTCATCTCACATTTCATCTACGCCTGCCCGGTCTGGGTTCACTCATCTCGTTCCAACCTTCGACCTGTCACGTGCTCATATTTTCTTGGTGCCCGCCTTCTCCTCGGCCTCCCTCGCGCCACGCTCCGCCAGACACTGTTGGACAGGACGGGACTTCCGCACCTCCACCACCTGCTCTGTCAGACGACCGACACTTTCCTCCGTCGTTGCCGACGTAGCGACAATCCGTACATTCGGCAGCTGGCGGAGCCGCCGCCCGACGCACCGCACCCACGACGTCCGCTTTTCAGTTACGATCACTTACTTAACGAAGGACAGCCGGACGACGTAGGCGCGGCCGGTGGACCAGACAGATGACCCTGGGGCCTCCACGCCGACTGGTAGCACTGTGGGAACCCCATCCTCCTCGGCGCCGCCATGATGATCTTCTCTCCGCTGTTCCGCGCCGGCCCATCAACGGCGCGGCACCATCCGAGCCCTGAGGACCCCCCAGCAGCCGTGAAGAACTCGCCCATCAATAAGTAGCTGAGCATCAAGGACGACCTCGTCGGGGAAGCTCTGCTTTGTTGTTGAATAAAGACTATTGTCACCTTGCAGGCCTTGTGCCCATGTACCAATCTTTTATTGTACCTTGTGCCCTTTTTTATTAAATGATGGATTTTTTGGTGGGTGACTCCCTTCAGTGGGAGTCCCCTTTGTAAAAAAAAAAAAAAAAAAAAAAAAAAACTTGAGCAGTATTATTTAGGCAGCCACCTCTCTGGAGGACCACTCCTCCTTCCTACCTCTCCCTGCCCTTGGGCAGCAACCCCTGCTTCGGGGACCACTCCTGCTTCCCCCCCCCTCCCATTGACCGATCACTCCCTACTCTTGGGCAGCGACCCCTGCTTGGGGACCACTTCCGGTCCCCCCCTCTGCCCGACCCTCCCCTGCCCTTGAGCAGCGACCCCTGTTCGTGGGCAAGGATAGCCAGGAGAGGCGTAATATAGCGGTCGAGTATATCATTGTGTAAGAGCGGAAGTGTAATTCCCGCTAGTGTCCTGTGACGAGGTGAAGTGACATACCACCCGCACTGGGATTTGAGTAGCCAGTGAAGCTATTATGGGTATAAATTATTTATAATGTATTTGAGTATTTTACGGCTGATGTATTCTTCGATTTGGGTACTGACCCACTGACACTAACACATATTGGGAAGCACTAGACTCGCCCTATTTACTGTGAAGAGTATGAAATTACCTAGCAAGAAGACATGAGCGTAACTGTGTTCGACAAGATACATGTGTGATGTTATTTAACCTAGCTGTGTACACATGTGTAAACACTGGCATGCAAAGCAGTTCTACAAGCACAAAACACTTTGCAACTACAAGCAAAATTATTCTAGGTTACCTTGTTATGGGTTATTCCAGTTGATATTTCGTTGCACTGTAACACTTTTTCTTGCAGAGATCAACACAATTTAAAATGAGAGAGATATTATTTTTGGTTGAATATGAGAAAACTAATAAAATTTGAAGGAGTTATCCTTTTTCTGATGTTTTAGGTTAGTATCACTTGGGGATACTGATTAGAAAAGTATGCATCCATTTCGCATACAAATCCAATCTATTAGTGGTGTTGAATTTAATTAGGTTTTATTCCTATATTTGTTGTTAAAGAAAAAGAAAGGGGTATGCTAATCTGCTATGAAATGATAACAAGAAAATTGCAGAAGACATCTATACTAATTTTTATTGTGAAAAGGACCCTATACAGAAAATTTATAAATTTTCACTATACGAAGCACTCGATTTTCGAAGTTTGTTTATTATGTATTTGTCAATGAAGAATCTTGATGTAGGCTTACCTGAAAACCACTGTGTAGAATCCTATGTCGCGAGATGACATGCTCTTGCAGTGAGTGTCCACAGGCCTCATGTAAACAAACTTCAAGCTAATGCATTCTCCCAGCAAAAGAGAAAAAAAATTCAAGAAAATATAATTATTTTTAAAATATTAATTCAACTCTGAGAAAAGAGAAAACTAAAAATTACTACTCAGCAGGAGCTGTTGCAAGCTATCCTGACATACATGTTTTGTTTACTGTTGATATGATAACATGTTGCTATCTGCACCGAGGCCAGGAGCCTCAGATGCTTTACAAAGCTCAATTCCTATAAGGAATTGATTCATGAGAGATGATCGTGAAATTCCAGTCCAGCGAGACCGCTGCGGGCTGATAAAACACGCTGAAGATGAGGGTGAAATGAAAGAGCACTGAACAGCTGATCGGCTCTGATAATCACAGTGTGAAATCGGAGGCCGCCAGTAAGATAAAAGAGTTCAAGTTAATCACTCGTCGAGATGTCTGAGAAAAGGATGAAAAAAAATAAAAAAGAAAAGAGACAAGAGAATTCGCCTGCTGCTGTAATAAAAGAGGCAGATAAAAACTAAACAAGGAAAGAAACACACCAGTGAAATGAAAATCGACAAGTATTTTCCCAAAACAGGGTCTATATTATTTGATTATGTGTAAAGGCGGGAAAGCCAGTAAATAAACAAGATGGCTGAACGGCCTAGTGAAGTACTACTGATCTGTGTTATTTCCTTTCCTAGCATAAGATAACAGTACATGGTGGCAGCGGTAGTTCTTCGGACCTAAAGACGAGTAAGGAACACGTCGTTGTAGCAACCAGAATCGTGGAGAACACTTAAAGAATGGAAAGAGAAGGGGGAGACCAGCAGGCTGGGCGAACGCCTAACCTCCATCCACCCCCAGCGTTGGATTTTGCAGTGCCTGCAGCGTGGGAAGCTTGGGAGAGAAGATTTTCTAGATACATGTCGGTGGCAGGCCATAGTCAAAAAAAGGATGACGAAAAAATTGATCTGTTGCTTTACATCATGGGTGACCGAGCAGAGGAAATATGGGCGCAGTTCCAACCTCAACCTACAACATATGATCAGGTGTTAAAGGCATTTGAAATGTATTTTAATCCCAGGAGAAACATTATCTTTGAGCGTTTTCAGTTCAATTCGAGGTCACAAATGCCAGGAGAGACAGTAGCAGATTTCATCACCGCATTACACAAGTTGGCAGACAATTGTAACTATGGCCAGTTGAAACCAGAATTAATAAGGGACAGAATAGTCGTGGGTATGGCGGATACCAAAACAAGTGAGCAGTTACAGCTGAGGCCATATTTAACACTGGAGCAAGCGATTCTAGCAGCAAAGCAAGCGGAACTGCAGAGTAGCCATTCTGCGGTGTTATACAAGGAACAGCAGAATCGTCGTGGGGAGGTTCACCGAGTTCAAGTGGACAATAGACATCACCAAGTGAACAATAGACATCAACAGCCCATTTCCTTTAAGCGTCAGTCAACAGCCAGGGGTGAGATCCGGCCCTCAGGTCAGTGCCAGTTTTGCGGTTTGAAAGACCACGAGCGTTCTAAGTGTCCAGCAAGAAATGTCAAGTGCTTTAAGTGTGATAAAGGCGGTCACTGGGCGGTGGTATGTAAAGCAAGCAAGCCAGGTGGCAGTTCTCAAGTGCGTCTGGTGTCCGAGACAGGCACAGTACCGGAAATGGAGAAAGAATGTTTCTTGGGTAGTTTAGCACTTGGGTCTGGGGGCACCAACAAGTGGACTGCCTCGGTTAGCATCACTAATTTTAAGTCCACAGTAGAATTCCTAATTGACACTGGGGCAGACATAACCTGTGTTCCTCCAGAAACAGTTCCAGAAGAGTTCAGAAAACGGTTGAAACAGTGCACGAAAACTCTTTCAGGACCGGATGGCAGTATGTTGTCGGTTCTGGGGTGGTTGGTTCTGGAACTACAATGTAGCAGTAAAAAATGTATGTCAGAGGTTTATGTAATAGAGGGGTTAAAGACACCTATCTTAGGAAGAAGGTCTTTGATAAGTCTTGAAATTGTTCAGTTCACGGGTGAGCAATGCATGTTATCACAAATATCGGCACCCGATAAAGCAGTATACACTGAAGTACAGGTGTCTAGGGAGTTTCCAGGAGTGATCAAGGGACTAGGGAAAATGAAGGGGGAAGTGAAGTTAGCAGTAAAAAAGAATGCTCAACCTTTTGTACAGTCACTACCAAGGGTGGTGGCTTTGCCCCTATTTGATAAACTCAAAAAGGAGCTGGACAGACTGATTAAATTAGACATCATAGAACAAGTAACTGAGCCAACTGATTGGGTGGCTCCTATTGTGGTTGTTCCCAAGGGTGACTCAGTGCGCATTAATTTGTGGTGATTATTCAGAGTTAAATAAATATGTCAGTCGTCCTCATTTTCCAATAACAGGGGTAGAAATCAAGCTAGCACAACTCAAAGGGGCAAGGTTTTTCTCAAAAATTGATTGCAACTCCGGGTTCTACCAAATGGCGCTAGACAAAGAAAGTCAGCCTTTAACAACTTTCATTACGCCATTCGGAAGGTATATGTTCAAGAGGCTCCCATTCGGGCTTACAAGTGCACCGGAGAACTTTTCTCTAAAAATTGCTCAGGTGTTAGAGGGAATAGCTGGGGTGGTCTTTCACATGGATGACATAATGGTATTCGCGGCAACTATAAGGGAACACGATAACATTTTGAGACAGGTTTTGGGGAGGCTGGAGACAGAAGGAATCACGCTAAATACCAGCAAGAGTTGTTTCGGGGTCACTAAGGTGAAGTATTTAGGATTTTCGTTGTCGGCGGAGGGTATTCAAATAGACTCTGAAAGAGTCGAGGGTATAAGTAACTTCCCTCAACCTACTACAAAGAACGAACTTCAGCAGTTTTTAGGGCTAGTAAATTTTTCAGCGCAGTTTCTTTCAAACAAATCGCAGGTGTTAGAGCCATTGTTCGTACTTCTAAAAAAAGATGTGGATTTAGTGTGGGAAGAAGCCCAGAAAACGTCATTTAGCAAAATCAAGCAAATGCTTTCCAATGCACCCACCTTGGCCTTTTTTAATCCCAACATGCAGATCATCTTGAGCGCAGATGCCAGCTCTTTTGGGCTGGGGTGCTGTGTTCTTCAGCAATCGGGAGATTTACGCCAGGTTATAGCGTATGGTTCGCGTACACTCACAGCAGCAGAAAAACGGTACTCGCAGATAGAAAAGGAGGCTCTAGCTTTGTCTTGGGGGGGGGGGGAAGTTCAGGCAGTACCTGACAGGCATACCCATTATTTTGGAAACTGACCACAAGCCGTTATTACAAATCTTGCATACGAAACCCTTAGATGAGTTGTCACTTAGATTGCAGTGTTTTCGTATCCGCTTAATGTGGTATGACTACACAGTCCAGTATGTGCCAGGAAAAAATTTAGTGGTAGCTGACTCCTTATCCCGTAATCCGGGGAATTCATCCCAGAGGGAACAAGAGCAAGAACTGACACATGAGGTAGAGGCTTTTGTAAGGTACATGATAGAGACGTGTCCGGTAAAGGACGAATTTTTGCAGGTTATCAGACAAGAACAGGTACGGGACCCCACCTGTAGAAAACTACGGCAATATGCTGAGACAGGATGGCCGGAGAAGAGGGAAGTATCGGAAGAAATGAGGTCATATTATCAGTTCAGGCACGAGATTACGGTAGAAGATGAGTTATTAGTGAAAGGTACCCGTCTGGTTATACCACTCCCTCTTCAGCAGAAATGTTTACAATTCATACATGTAGGACATCAGGGAATAACAAAATGTCGGGAAAGGGCCAAAATGTCGGTGTGGTGGATAGGATTGTCCACGCAGCTAGAGGAACTGATAAGAAGTTGCCCTAGATGCATAGAGGAAAGGGTGAACCCAAGGGAACCATTATTGCAAGAGCAGTTTCCGTCCAGGGCATGGGAGAAAGTGGGGATTGACTTCTTTAAGCAGCAGCGATGGTACATGATAGTTACTGACTACTACTCGCGTTACTTTGAAATCATACCTATGTCTTCATTGGGGGATGAATTGGTCATCAAGAGTCTCGCGGAAGTCTTTGCAAGGTTTGGTATCCCGAACGTCGTTAGAGCGGACAGTGGATCACAGTTTCTCTCAGAGAAATTCAGAAAATTCAGCTCCTCAGATAACTTTAGTATCATCACATCATCTCCACACTATCACCAGTCTAATGGGGAAGTGGAGTCGGCGGTGAAAGTGGCCAAGCAATTAATAAAGAAGAATGAGGATCTTACTTTGGCACTGTTGGCGTACCGTACAACGCCATTAGCTAATGGATTCAGCCCAGGCGAATTACTCATGGGACGGTGCTTGCGATCTACCCTTCCGATGATGCCATCTAAGCTATCTAGGCAGATCAACCATGAGCAGGTGGTACAGAAGGAAAAACAGAGACAAATCCAACAGGCGGACAGTTATAACCACAGGTACAAGGCTAGAAAATTACCGGACCTAGTAGTAGGAGAGAGGGTTTGGGTTTCGGATCGCAGAGAGTATGGGGAAATTGAAGCAGTGGGGCAGGAACCCAGATCTTACATAGTGAAATTAGGCCAGCGAAAGTATAGGCGAAAAAGAAGGTTTTTAGTGCCAGCACCATTCCCAGGGAAAATTACACAGGCAGAGAAGGGACGAGAAGGGGGGTCGAACATAGAGTTCAAGGAAAATCAGGGGCCGAACATAGAGTTCAAGGAAAATCATAGGGAAGTAGTACAAGAGCAAGAGGGACGAGAAGGGGGGTCGAACATAGAGTTCAAGGAAAATCATAGGGACGTAGTACAAGAGCAAGATAAATCCAGCAGGAGGGACGAAAGGGAAGGAGAAGAGGAGTTTAGAGGATTTGGGGAGGACTTGCTGGGGCTACAGGGTGAGAAATATGGGCCACCCAGAAATTCACAGAATCATGCAAGGGGGTTAATAGAGGATAATTCTGGAGGGATAGAGTTAAGGGAGATGGATGCAAGGACATCAAAAAGACAGAGGACTATGCGACATCTGTTAGCAGTGTTAGTAAATAAACATATTAACTTTCAAAATAATGATAGTACTATTATTATCTCGACAATTTCTTACCACAATATGGTTAGTAAAAATAAACATATTTCTAGTCCCGCCAAAAAAAAACACCCTGCTCTTCTCTCATTGGCTGTTGTGCTATGCGTACTGTTATGATTCAACCTAAAGATGATCTTAATTATTTACTATTCTAAGACAGGGTGATAGGGGGCTCAAGACTAACAATGAAAGGCAATTCAATATAGAGACTTGATTTAATGTCACCTACTATTATAGAGTTAGCGGTCACCAAATTAGACAATTATCGGGGAGCCTCGCTACCACACCTCGGCAGGTTCCTTACCCACGCTGTGCTGGGTCGCGCTCGCGGCAGGAATTCGACGACGGACTGCGGCGGCCGAGGACCACGGCGCTCCGTGGTTCCGGCGTCACGACTTCAGCCGTCCAGTCGCCGGTGACCAGAAGAAGCCCCTCCTCGACGGTGGCTGTCGTTTTTATTCTTCCGTCCGCGTCCGTGTTGATGTTCCGTGTTGTCCTCTTTTCTCTCGCAGCGGCGGTCGGCCTTCGGCGACTCGCGTCGCTGTTTCGCTGGCGGTGTTGAAACTGCTGACACCTCGTGTTTGACTCAGGGCGAGCCTCGAAGCCGCTTGCCAGAGTGCTCAGAGCGAGTCATAACACTCTCCCCCTGGTTGGATTAAGAGGCTGTCCTCAGCCTAGTTCAAGAGGACACTGGAACTGCATCTTGGAGCGGGAACGTAGGTGTCTTGATGCATCGGCCGCGGACCCGATCTTCCTGTAGGTGCCTTCATGCTCGGAGCGCCGCGTGTCCTTTCTTCTCTCGCGGTCGGTTACGCGGATCGACTTGCATGCCTGACGTGGTGTGACAGCGAGACTTTCTATAGTTGTTATAACATTTCTATTTAGTATTCTGAGGGTACCGATTTGTGATTACATTGATTTTTTTTTTTTACAACCGATATAACATAACAAAACACAAATTAATATAATCAACGTGTTAAAAACTTGATACATGTTAGTTGTATTATAAATATATCAATACAATTCATATGAACATACTCTGACTATATGTGTGGTAACCAGATTTTTTTTTTTTTTGTAATTTTACTCTATCATGGATTTATTTATTTATCCAATGTTACATTCACAGCAACACTCAAAGTGAGTCGAAACGTTGTGCACGACATACAAGACAACTAATACATACAAAATATATAAAATAAGGTGAAATAAGTTATAAATACAAAAACAAAATTAAGACAACTTATAACAAAATATACAAATTACAATACAAACCGCTTTGGACAACAAAATTATACAGACACATTGATAAAGGAAGGAAAAATAATTATATCATCTAAAAGAAACATATCTTTGACACAAATGGAATATAAAATTAAGTTTTGTATGGAGACATACAAACAATTTCCATATAATTATGTTCTTATTTTATATATATACATACATATCCTTTTCTTTCGTATATCTAATTAATAACATTTCCCTACTATCTATAGCATATGTCATCCTCCTGTATTATAAGCTGTAAGTTATAATTTATTGTATTAATTATTACTAATATCATAATTTATTTTATTAAACTACTCCTCATATCCTAAATCTCAGTAAGTTATTGACATGGACACTTATCTACAATATTTATACCATTATTTTATTGTACAAAAACGGGTCGACCCTTAACTCTTGTCCACTGTAGCGCTACATAACGTGAACTCCCGGGAGTGAAAATTGGTACCATGGCGAGGGAATTTTATAGAATAAGGATTTATTAACTATTTTACTATTTTACCTCACCTATATAGGTGCTTTTTTCTTCATATATACTTGTACCTTGGCTGCTGGTTGGAACGGGTTTGCGGCCGTCTTGTTGTATCCTTATACTTACCTACTCTTATATATATATATATTTTTTTTTTCCCAATACACACACGCTTAAGTACGAAGGCTAGGCATATTGTTACTGACGACACTGACTGCAAACATGCTGAGTATGAATAGATGCCAAATTCCCTGAAAGAACTCCATGATTGGCTCCTCCCCCTGTAATAAAACACATGCCATAAGGTTCATACATACTCTACTATGCTATATCAGTATCCTATATATTTGTCTTGCCTTACTGTCACATTGTTATCGTTATTCTTATTACTAGGCCGAGCATTATCACTCTGATAACAGTACGAATTGTCGGTTTATGTATGCTCGCTTTAAATGACGTGTTGACACTGTGTCGTTGATCATTTTATTACCTTTCTTCATTCTCAACACTACTGTCGCTGGCCCCAACACCTTGACAACCTGGAAAGGACCTATGTATTTAAATGATAGCGACTTATGCCGAGCTTTACGTCTAAGCCAAACGGAATCACCTTCCTTGTATGTATTGACTTTAAATTTCTTATTAAAATTGGTTTCCTGTGTTTTTTGACTGTGCATGATATTTATTTTTGCCTGCTCTCTATCACTACGCAAGTGTTTTTCCCAATCTACCGGCCGACGTGGAAATTTCCCAAGCACAGCATGTGATGGTTGCATGGCCTCAACCCCGTGTACAAGGAAAAAGGGTGTGTATTTACTGCTGGAATTTACTGTCGTGTTATAATTAAAAATTATGTATTGGAGATATTCATCCCATCCGCGGGGGTCTTCAGCTGCCCATATTGTCAGCTGTTCTCCAATTACACGGTTAATAGATTCCACCAATCCATTACAACAGGGATTGAAACTTGTTGTCTGGAGCTTCTTGATCTGCAGTTTTTGTAAAAGTTTTGTTACTAACTCGTTATTAAATGACGTTCCTCTGTCCGTCAGCAGCCTGTCTGGACATCCAAAACGTAGAATAACGTCCTTGATAAATTCTGCACAAGTCTCGGCGTCGATTCTTGGTACTGCCTTAGCAACTACAAATCTTGACGCATATTCTGTCATAACAAGAATATACTTGTTCCCATTCCTGGTACAAGTAAGTGGACCTTTGGCATCCAGTGCCCACTGTTTAAATATTGGTAGCGGTTCAATTGGTTGCAACTGACCCGATGGTTTTTCACGCCCTTGTTTAGCTCTTTGACAAATTTCACATGATTTGACATAATTTTGTACGTCCTTACTCATTGTATCCCAATAATATGCCTGGCGTATTTTTGCAATTGTCTTAAATATGCCGAAATGGCTGCCTCCTAAAAGTGCATCATGGTGGGCTTGTATAATTTCCCGTTGAAAATTTTTAGGGACTAGTGTCAGATGAATTTCTCCTCCCGGTGTATTTACTTTATAATATATTTCCCCATTATTTTTCATTCCATAACGCCGAGCTAATTTGATGTATTTTCCCTCCGCATGTTCCGGGTCTGTAAGGGCTACTTTTAATTTTTGAATATGAGGGTCTTCACTATATTCTCCTTGGAAGGGTGATGTGTTTACAATGTCGTTCACTGAAAATAGTAAATCTTCATCTCGTTCAATACCTATATCGTACCTGGAGTTCAACACTACTGTTTCGAATACTTGTTTATTATGTTTGTTATGTTTGAGCAGCACTATTGTGTGAGTAGGCATTTTAGTTTCGAATGTTTTCTCTTGACCTGTTTCTATATCAATTATCTTAATATTGATCTGATAAATTTCCACGGCTGCGTGTAATATAGGCTCACTTAATACCTCGTCCTTACTCATGTTTATTAGTAGAATTTTTTCTTTGTTCAATATAGGGCTACCCAGGTTTTCGTAAAATGTTTTGTAATCACTCCAGTTTATGTGGATGTGTTTAGCAATGGTTGTTTGTATTTCACTTTCCTTATTTTCTTCCGGAAATATTGCGTCAGCAAGAGAGTGAAAAATTGAATTACCTCGAGCGTGACATGCTCTTACTATATATTCCTTGTTTCCTACGCGCTTATTTATGTATTGCTCATCTGTCGTCGGCACACGTGATAGAGCGTCTGGAATTTTATTGTTCGCACCTTTCACAATTTTTGCTTCGAAGTCGAACTCAGCAACTGATGTGGCAAATTTTTGTATTCGCGTATTGTGTTCCGCCATGCTTCTTAAGTATCTCAAGCTAGCATGGTCTGTCTCAATAATAAAATGTCTGCCATATAAATATTGCTTAAACAGATGGCAGAAATATTTTATGGCGCCTAATTCTCGTTCTGTTGTTGACCAACGAGTTTCATTGGATGTCAATTTCCTTGATGCGTAAGCTATAATGTGACGGTTTCCGCGTTCATCCTTTTGCATTAAGGTTGCACCTATTGCCGTTTGTGATGCGTCACATGCTAAAATTGTTTCTCGGTTTTCAACAAATTTTTCTAGTAGTGGTACTTCCGAGACTGCCTGTTTTAACTGTTGGAAAGCAGTTTGCTGTTTTACCCCCCAATGGAGGTTCGTTTGTTTTCTTGTAAGCTCTATTAATGGTTCTGCCACTGTTGCGTAGTTTTTTATGTATCTCCTTAAGTATGAAGTCATGCCCAGAAATGACCGTAACTGCTTAATGTTTTTTGGTTGAGTCATACGGTTTATGGCTTCCACCTTGTCTGTATCTGGTTTTATTCCATTCGGTGTTATACAATGTCCCAATATTTTTATTTCATCCTGTGCAAATTTGCACTTTGCAGGGTTGACTTTTACGTGAAACTGCCTTAACCTGTTAAATACATCCTGTAAATTTTGTAGATGTTCCTCGAATGAGTCTCCCATAACAAAAATGTCGTCTGCGTATGCTATCACAGAGTGCCACCTCAGTGGTCCTAATAAAATATCAATAAACTCTTGAAAATAACCTGGTGAGTTTGAAAGTCCCATTGGCATTCTATTGTAGTGGTATAACCCTATTTTGTCAATAGTGAAAGCTAACTTATGTCTGTCTTCCTTCCTTACGGGTATAGCGTAAAATCCTGAAAATAGGTCCAGTGATGTTATGTATCGCGAGTTCTGTAACGTCTGTAATATATCGTCCGTTCGTGGTGAAGGATATGACATTCTCTTGACGTAGTTATTTAAGAGACGAAAGTCTGTTAAGAAGCGTATTCCTCCGTTCTTCTTCTGTATCACCAGTGATGGTGCTGCGTACGCACTGTCCGACCTCTCGATAATTCCGGCTGCCTCCATTTGCTGCACTTGTGCCATTAAAGCGTCTCTAACTTTTGGCGCGATTCTGTATGGTCTTGTGTGGATCGGTTTGTCTGTTGTCAGTTCGATTTTTATTTGATAATTTTTAGTTTCTGTGATATCTTGTATTTTAAATGCAAAGCGATCTTCGTTTTCTTTAATAAGTCGTCGTAACTTTGCTTGTTCCTGCTGAGATAACTTTTTATTTATTCCTTCATATGGTGACTTCGCTTGTTCGTCCTGCATTTCCTCTACTTTACGAGTACATTCTTGAATCGAACCTGCATATGTTTGGAAGTTTTCATTTATCATTTCTAATTGAATCATTTTCTGGGATTTTGCTGTTTCCATGACAATTATACCTTCTTTCATAAATGGGACCACGTTGTAATTTTGTAAAAAGTCACACCCAAGTATTATATCTAAACTTAAATGTTCGATTACCAGGAATGTATGTGTGTATGAATATCCTTGTATACTAAATTTTAATTTCACCTGGTGTGTCGGAGTCGGGAGTGATTCTGTGGCTCCCACAAGTGTGATTTTTTCCTTCAATGGTTCTAGTGGTTGGTTGGTGATGATAGTAGACGCAATGCAACTGCGCGTACTTCCTGTGTCTATTAACGCAATTCTAGTGGCCTCTCCTATCTTGACAGCGACCTTGGGCGTTCTTCGTGTCTTGTTATTTTTTTCCCGCATGTGGTCAGCTGATTCTCTTCCTTCCTCGTCACGACCTTGTTTGTCAGCTACGCCACCTCCCTGCTTACTCTGCATTTGTAGCGGTGCACGCGCGCCTGCTGTCGCCGCGTCATCAAGTTTGCTGCGATACTTCCTGTGTGTATTGTTCTCTCTCCACGGCAAGTTGGGTTGTTTATTTTGCAAACCAAACTTACGTTGAAATTCCTTGAACCTTTCTGACACATTTGTGTGCCACTCAAAATCTTGATTGGTAAATAATGGGCATTTATCTAAATGATGTCCTGTGTAAAAACACATTGCGCATGTATCCTGGAATTTGTTTGGTCCTCTTACCTGTGCTACTTCCTTAAATCTGTCGTTCTCTGTTACATTTATTCCGACTTCTTGTTCTGTGTCTCGGTTATAAGATCCTATTTGCGCTTGACCATTAATTTCTTGACCTTCC
The DNA here is from genome assembly GCF_032445375.1 of Bacillus rossius redtenbacheri. Classification (NCBI taxonomy): domain Eukaryota; kingdom Metazoa; phylum Arthropoda; class Insecta; order Phasmatodea; family Bacillidae; genus Bacillus; species Bacillus rossius. Next base: position 35,763,421 of record NC_086339.1, read on the forward strand.
TTATCCTTTGACTTTCTCCTTGTTGCACGTTCACAGTGTTGTTTCTCTTGTGCTGTTGACGTTCTTGAAATTTTTATTTCACACCTTGGCTCTTCGTGTTCTTTATTTTTAGGCATCTTTTTAATAATTGCTCTATATTGGTTTCTATACAGCGAAATGCATTTATTATCAGGCATAGCATTTCGCTTGCTAACTTCGGCGTAACTACTTTTTATTCTTGATTGATTTCCGTTTATTTTTTTCTGCTTTGGGAGCGCGGGAATCACTGTTTTCACTCCCTGCAATATTCGTTTTTTGAATGTTGCTCATACGACCTGTTCTTATTTCTGTATTGCCAGTTATCCCTGTTTACATCTCTGCTCTTGCTCCTATCATCTTCATTGTTATTCCTCCATTGTCTGTCTTCGTACTGTCTTCGTTCATTGAACGTTCTCCCATTCAAACCTTCATGTCTCTTTTCAGTTCTTCGTATATTCTCAGCTTTGTCATAATTCGCACGCTGCTCTCTTCTATGACTGTTATTTTGGCTCGGCGACTGCCTGTAATGTGTCTGTCGCATAAAGTTTTGAGCATGCTGACACTGTGCGCAACTATTACTAAGAGCATACTGTGGAGGTTTGCTTCCATATCCCGATCTATTGTTTATAAATGTTCTGTCCCTGTATCTTACTTCCCTTGGCCTGTACTGTGGTTTTCTTGTTTTTTCGTGGGTGTCTTGTTGCTGTATGTTGTGTTTCGTGCTAGCGTTGTTGACTGTTAGACTACGTATTTCTTCTTTTAAATAACTTATTTCCTTTTCTAATGATTCTGTATTAAGTGTTGTGTTTTCAATGTTGGCTTTGTATCTACTATTTCCTATTTCTATTTTTCTCAAGCATGATTTCATGTCATCTAACGTATGAATGTTTTGCAAAATCAACTTGTCCACGACAGATGGTAAAAGTGACTTCCACAAAATGTCCAAAATCTCTTCATCCTTCATATCTGCCTTATAGCGTTTTGCTAAGTACACTATATTTTCTACATGCAAGAGACTGCTTTCGTCTGTCTGTTGTCTTCGAGAGAGCAATTCTTGTCTGCGTCTATTAATTTTGTCTGGCGGCGTAAACAAGTCTTTTAATCTTTCGACCGTCTGTTGCCACGTCCTGTTTGAGTCCTGTACTGTCTGTAAGTTTTCATACGCCCTCTTGGCTGTACCTCGTAGATATAGTCCTAGCCGCTGTAGTCGGTCCTGGTCTGTCCATCCGTTGATTTCTCCAATTGTATTGTAATTGTGTAGGAACTCTTCTATATCTTCGAACGCTTTGCCTTCGAATGTACCTATAGGTATTTGTGACTCTAGGAAAACTTTAATTGGTTGCTGTGCCATGTTATTATCGTATGTGTGTGTTTCCATGTGTTTGTCCTTTATGTCTACAGTGATCCTACCGTTGTCTTCCCCAGTTGACTTTCCTGAATCTATCTGGTTAAGAATGTCGTCATACTCTATGTCAGTGTTTTGTGTTGGTTCTACTCCTTGTGAAACAAGTTTACTGAGGAATGCTCGAGTAATACGTCTCCCTGTGTGATCCAACTGTTGTACCACCTCTGGATTAGTGGTAACAAGCTGCTGTGCTCGTGCGACTAACGAGTTAAAATCCTGTGTGGCATTTGTGTTTGTATCCTGACTCAGCCGTACTTGCGAGGCGCTAGCCTTGGAGCCGGGGCTTGCTGACAGTGTTTCAAACAATCGCTTGGCTGCACTTTTAATAGGTCGTGGTCCCTCGTCATTCGCCATATATTAACATTACTAACAAAGTACACTCTTAATACTAGAGTTAGTATAAGCAAAGCAGCATAAAAGAGGTTAGTTTGCATGCAAATTTTATATAAGCACTATGTCTATTAAATAGGTGTGATAGGTCTGGCTACACCCGAAAAACAAAATATGACAGAAAAGGGTGGGTGGTGGGATGATAAACTCGTAGCTCGCAACAAGAGGTGGGAAACTTAAGGCGCCTCCACCATTGTTATGATTCAACCTAAAGATGATCTTAATTATTTACTATTCTAAGACAGGGTGATAGGGGGCTCAAGACTAACAATGAAAGGCAATTCAATATAGAGACTTGATTTAATGTCACGTACTATTATAGAGTTAGCGGTCACCAAATTAGACAATTATCGGGGAGCCTCGCTACCACACCTCGGCAGGTTCCTTACCCACGCTGTGCTGGGTCGCGCTCGCGGCAGGAATTCGACGACGGACTGCGGCGGCCGAGGACCACGGCGCTCCGTGGTTCCGGCGTCACGACTTCAGCCGTCCAGTCGCCGGTGACCAGAAGAAGCCCCTCCTCGACGGTGGCTGTCGTTTTTATTCTTCCGTCCGCGTCCGTGTTGATGTTCCGTGTTGTCCTCTTTTCTCTCGCAGCGGCGGTCGGCCTTCGGCGACTCGCGTCGCTGTTTCGCTGGCGGTGTTGAAACTGCTGACACCTCGTGTTTGACTCAGGGCGAGCCTCGAAGCCGCTTGCCAGAGTGCTCAGAGCGAGTCATAACAGTACGCAACCGAAATAAAATATATTCAATTCACGCCCATGCGCACGACCTCGCTCCCATGCACACGACCAACTTTCTGCTATTGTGAATTGTTAGGTTAGGAAACATGGCGTTAATATCCTATGCACACGACCTACTGTTACTGTTACTGTTATTTTTTCAATTGTGAATCCAGCATAACAGATGTCGCATAGTTTGCGAAATTTCATTGGCTGAAATTAACAGTAATAATTCAATTGTGAACCGATTTCGCAGTTCGCACAGGTCATGTGCACAGGTCGTGTGCATGGCTTGCTATGCACTCGCTTAATTTTTTTTAATTGTGAACCCAGCCTTACGAATCACAATACAAACAAACAGCTGACTAACATTCTACCAGAAAAAAAACTATCTTGCAACAAATGATACCAAATTCTGGTTTATTTCATTACCAACACACCCATTATTACACCACACGCATCGTCAGGTTCCGGTTAGCCAACCGCAGGCTAAGTATGGGTCATAATACACCCCTCGTTCGTTAACCGGAGGCTAGCCTCACCTGACGGCTAGATAACCTAGGATTTAGCCCGAGGTCATAATATCGGCCCTAAGTCAACGATCTTTGTGTCTCGGCCAATGAGAGACCATGTTACTTAAGATAAGCGTCATTACTGAAATTAAGAAAAATGTCTTGGAATAACGTCGGCATTGGTTAGATAGCCCGGGTTTCAATCCCCTTAAAAATCAGAAATATCTACGAGCTAAATAGATCATTCTATTACTAGGATGTTTTCAATCGTCGTTTGAATATAAATTACATGTTGTTTAAATAGGGCACGTCCTATATTATGTGTAATTAGGAGTGAATTACCGTGAGTAAAATATTGACTCATGATGCTATCCTGAATGAACTGTTTTCTGCATTAACGTATTTTAACATTGCCGACGGACATATAAATATTGAGTTTTGAGCCGAACACATTAAAGACCTACTGAGATAAACATTTGTTAAAGCCAATTATGATCCTGATCCACACTTTAATTAGTTCTTACACCCAGAGGTGAAATGAGACGGAGCTCTCATGATGCTCTACCACATCTATACACTGAATTCAGCCGTGGTACAGTAAATTTAAATTAAATTACGAAGATAATAAACATTATTTATTTTTTCACATAAAAAATTCGATTCTAGATTGAGAGCAACAGAAACAATTAATTTGAACTGTATGAACTTTTGTTGTGTTTTATCAAGTGTGCAACATACCTTCTGTTATTTACGAAAGGATAATAGTATACCACTGGTCCAACCATTAATTATCTATATTTTATTTGATTAAAGATTATTTGTCTAATCATATGATACCCTGTTATTATTTCTTTGTGTATATGTTTGTTTTCTCAATGACCTTAAATTAAATGTTGCCAATCTCATGCCCATTATAGATTTAAAGTGTGGAATTGACGTCGTCTGGCCGACGACCACCCCAGAGCCCGACCTGCACCCGCCAGTATACGCTCCCGCTAACGGAACACACCCCTGGCCATGGCCCACCCGAGTCAGGCGAGCCGAACAGCAATTAAAGGCAAAACCGCGGAAACCTGAGTAGACAAGAGAAGAACCGTACCCATTCCTCCTGAAACATTAAATTAGGATTTTAGCGACAATAAAATCTCTTACAGACACACCCGTTTGGAGTCTAGCGTAATGAGGTCACGCCTGGCGCGAGAGAGGCCGAGCCTCCCTCGGACGCCATGCCAGTTCGGCAGTTCAGCGCAGCTCACGGACCGGGGCGGACCTACGTCCCACGGAAAGGCAACATCCTTTGTCTACACTGAAAGTAACGTCCGGTAAATATAGTCACTAATTAACAAAACCCCTTTTATTACTTAACCTCTCCGTGAGTACCCGGTCCCCTTTTTCGGTCCAGGACCTAATCCGGCCGCATCAATTTAAAGACACCCCGCACCACACTTGGTCAGCGGTGCTGCTCTTCAGCATATGGCACGGGCCGTCTCCCGCAACTTACAGAACTTTATTTAAGGTCACGCGCACGGCGCTGACCACAAACCCGCAAGGGAACTTGGACAAACTTAATTGTGGTGCGTGTTTCACCACAGTGGGCACAACACCCGCGCCGAGACATTTGCATACGGGATTGGCCGTCTCCAATCGCCCGCCCCCTTAATTCAGTGTATTTTTGTATCCCGTATTTTGTACTGCTAACTTACGTTACCCGAGTAACGAGTGCCACGTAACTTGTGCGAACCCCCTTAATTCAGTGTATTTTTGTATCCCGTATTTTGTATTGCTAACTTACGTTACCCGAGTAACGAGTGCCACGTAACCTGTGCGCGCCCCCTTAATCCAGTGTATTTTGTGTCCCGCCTTTGTGTTACGAAATTACGTTACCTGCGTACCCAGTGAGACGTCTGAGACGTAACAGCATCCGAGGCCACGTAACGCGGAACACAAACAATACGGCGCCACGGAATAACAAGTAAAAACCCCCCCGGGGACCTCTGTAGAGTGTTGTATTGTGTACGACCCGCTCCTCTGAATAAAAGGTACGACACCGCCACCTCAACTCCACGTCTCTTATTTAAAATCATCTCACGCAACACCGCCGCCGGCCCTAGTGGGCCACGCAGGGGCACATACATCCACGACCCCAAATTCACGACTAGAAACGAGCTAGTCTGGCGCCCACCCGGACAACACAGATCAAGAACCGCCTTTTCCCACTAGGAGCCACACCGGGACTCGAGCCCGAGACCCCGGACGACGGCATTATTATTTCGTTTTTCTCTTATGTACCACACTTCATTGGTCCTATCCTAGTAAGGAAGTTAAGTTGTACATGTAGGTGGCGCCCAGATATAAAATTAAAATAATCAAAGAGTCTATACTCGACAGTGTATTAATAATCAGAGTAATTGATATCCAGAGAGAACTACTGTTAATATTTATTATTTATTATTATTATTTCTGAATAATAGTTCAGAGTACTATATACAGGACTCTCAGGAATTTTACTAAATATTGTTTATAATAAATTATAACCACCATAATTTATTGTTGTGCTTAAAATAATATAACATTGAAAAATTTAATAAGTACTCGGATTACATCTTAAAACATTAATTATAAACCCAATTAAATAAATCTTGCCTTGCAGGTAAATCCAAAACAGTGCAATAGAAAATGTGATACTATTAAACCCTTTATTAGAAATATAAAGTTCACTATCGTTCTCGAGTGTGTTTTGAATCTAACTTTAACCGAACATAATAATTTGACATTCACTTTAAGTTAATCAGTTTGTTTTAAGTTTTTATTTATTTTGTTATGTAATCATTAAGTTCTAAGGTGGTTTTTTAATCCAAAGTAATTGGATATTTAAAAAATACATTTTTGATTGGCATTCATTCAAGATGATTTTATGGTATTTTAAGTAAACATTTAAAAATTGTTTGTGTTTATTGTCAAATAAGAGCCCGTCTATAATAGTCCGAACCTGTGCGTGGTCCGTGTCCTTATCCGAATGTGAGTGACGTCACATTGTCTCACCGAAAACTGCCCTGTCCACAATAATTGCGATGTCCGATGTCCGAATGTATTGATTTCTAAAGTTGTACCAGAGCGCAGTAAATGTGCCAAACCAAAGTTTTTATTTATTGTTTTGATGCTTTGTAGTTTGAGATTGAACTTATGAAAGTTGTGGGAGTTCAATATTATATATTTATTCAGTAAGGAAAAGTGGCTCTTCTTGACTTAAACACCTTCCATTTCCTTCAGTAACAAAAACAAACAGCACGTTTTCAAACGGGAACCAGAATTTCAAATATCGTGAGTGTTCTGTTCTTTTTCTGTGTCCGAAGTACACAGGTTGGGACAAAAAGTTCAAATTGACGAATGTCTTCGGACTAGGTAGGTTCGGACCTTCGCCCACTTGACGCATGAAGTCAGAGGGTCACATGGTCCAATCAGCGACGTGCGTCCTTCGGACACAGTTTAGGACATTGATATTGTAGACGGGCCTTAATAATCGCATCTTATATTTAAGTAAAAGTTCTGAATGAGAAACCCCTTATGTGGAAAAATAAAAAATAAAAGTTTTTTTTTTACTTCATGGCATGTTAGAATAACTGGTTATGTAAGCAGCTGAAGTTTTGCAAACTTTTTACCGCAAACCTAAACTTGTTCCTGGAGTAAGTTTATTTATAAACATTATTCAACCAACAATTTTATTTTCAAAATATATCGACATTGATAAGTGGATTTAAGAAATAGCATAATTAAAAAGTATAATCGTTAAAATTCAGCTCAAAGTGAAGAATTATTTTTAGTTACATCGATTGGCCGGGAACAAGCGATTACGACTATTACAAAAATTTAATCAAATCATTTTAAATTAGTCGCATTCATGATAAATTCGTACTATCGATTTAGTTGATAGTTTTTATTCGATGGTGCCCATCACTGCCAAATTGTCTTATGGCTGCATTCACAACGTCGGCCAATATTCATTTACAAAAATATAAGATAAAACCAATTTGATAGAACTAAATACTACTAGGTTAGGTTCAATTTTTATTTTTGTTTATAAGTAATACACAGACATTTTAATATGAATAACACCGTTGTTACGCCAGGAACAGTTTTGTTGAGTGAAGAGCCATTTGTCCACATTCTGCAATCTAAGTTAAGAAGCGAAAGATGCGAATTTTGCTTTGAAAGGTTTGTTTAAGAATATTCATAATTCTGTAAATTTAGCTATATAACTTTTCAAAAATTTGTAAATTTCTTAAATCAGGGCTTTTCTGCAAAGTAAAAAATGATTTTACGAAAATGCCATTATGCAACACTAGACAGTAAATAATTTAGCATATATTTAAGTTATGAGGTATAGCAAATGTTTAACATGCCCACTGATTTGGAAAACTTTTGAGAATATGAATTCTTCAAATTGTACTGTTTTATTTTCTGTTCTAAGCAATTTTATGTTTCTAAGTCAGGTGATATCATGCAGAATGTACATTGATGTAGTCATTTTTCTGCTCTAAAACAGAAAATATGTACATGCCTTCCACGTAGGTAAGTTTTCACAGTTGAGATTTTTTTTTTAAAGGTAATACCTAGATCCCGTGTATTTGATCTAGCCGGGATGATACTGTTTACATTTATTTCCCCATTACAACAGCTAAGACTGCCAGAGGAGAGACTAGGCTGATCACAGGACAGTGTTTGACTGTGTGGCACAGGGCCTAACTGCATGTTGTCTCATTTGCCAGCTCATGAAATGCTCTGGCTGTCAGTACGCTGGGCTGACCACAGGACGTGGGGTGTGACATTTGAGTTGTGTGGCACACGGCCTGACTGCTTGTTGTCGCAGGTGGTAACTTATGAAATGTTCTGGCTGTCAATATGCCCATTACTACGGCCGTGAATGCCAGAGTTTTACCTGGGCTGATCACAGGTCAGTGTGGAGACTGTGTGGTGTTGGACATGGCTTTACTGTGTGTTGTCTCAGTTCCCAGTTCATGAAATGTTCTGGCTTTCAATACGCCCATCACTATTTTCGTATCTGCCAGAGGAGAGCCTGGGTCTACCATAGGATGGAGGTTGTGAATATGTGTTGTGTTACACAGGGCCTGACTGCAAGTTTTCAGAGGTGCCAGCTTATGAAATAAGTTACCAGTTACCTGGTAACTTTCTCCGTAGGTTGGCAACCCATGTTAAGATCGTTAAATTATATATATTTTTTTAATATGTTATTAAAATTTTTATTAACTTTTTTACACCTGTTGTTTTTAAATGTTAAGTTAATTTATTTTTTAGTTTTAAATAATTTTCCATATTAATTTCCTGGTTTATGTTGGCGCTTGCCACGCAAGCTTGCCAATTCCTTCCTTCGGTTGTTTTCGGATTGATTTCCTAGTGGAGCCGAATAATGAAGCTAAAAAAAATGAACGGCAGTTGGCAGTGTGTAACGAGACCGGCTGATGACAAGTGGGCATGTGATGTTGCCGGCAACGAGTGTGATTGGCCGAGCTGCCAGCTCCCGGCGAGGACGGCATGAAACTCCTACCATGAGTTACGACACATCCCAATGGACTACAGCGTCGCCAACCAAAGTAAGGTTGTCGACACATGAATAGTTATAAGCTGCTGTGGGCAAAAACTTACAAATTCAAAAAAACGAATTATAGTGTTACGGACTTGCTATGTCTGTGAATTGGGCAGTAACGAACCTTAGCATTGAATAGAGTGGTACAAGACTTTCACTATAGACTCTTATAAGTTAAAACTGCAGTTAAATGTAATATTACATAACTTAATATTACCAGTGAATTATGTAACTGAATGTGTGCGGAAACATTGTGTGGGCAAGTGTATAAGTAAATGGTCTCAGAATTTTTACATGATTATGAATGGCCAAAAGAACATTTTTGGAACTTTCCAATAAGTGACAGTAATTTAAATTGATAGTTATATATATTTTTTTATTAATAATTTTTATAGGAATTAGAGTTAGTGGGAGTAAAGTGTTTGAAATAATACTTTTATGCTATTTAAAATTACCTGGCATTTATTTTTATATAAATATATATATATATATATATATATATATATATATATATATATATATATATATATATATATATATATATATATATATATATATATATATATATATATATATATATATATATATATATATATATATATATATATATATAGCTGCCCGACCCGGCTTCGCACGGCTATACTAATGGAAAAAAATTAAGCCACATCTACCATTTACAGTAATGGTAAATAAAAAAAATTCAGTGAAAATTTATTACAATGCTGTATAATGTACCGGAGAGAAAATAAATAGCACCGATGGTTTTCCGACTCGTGCACGCAACATACAACTGATGTACCCGTACTTCGCTACGGCAGTCTACAGGCAGATCACTCTTGCGCCGCTCATTATACATGCCCCTCCTTGTGGGTACGCCACTGCCGCGCGATGCCCGTTGCCATGGAGACGCAGAAGGCATGAACAATGCAAAATCCTGTTCTCATGCAGACAAAGTACCCACTGTTGCCTGTTTTTAACCACCCATGGGATCTAATTTTCGGAAAATGTCATCCTGCGTAACATAAGGTACATTACTGTGAAGTTTCAAGTATGTAAAATATATATTTATTTGAAAAAAAGGGCAATTTTTGATATTTAAAGTACCCGCCAAAATTTCAACGGTGATGAGGGCTGCACTAACAATGTAATAGTCGTTGCCATAGAGACGAATGAAGCATCAACAAAGCAACAGCCGTTGCCATGGTGATTTCCTACCAAAAACTGGAAAAAAAAAAAAAAAATTTAGGGGTGGACAACCCCTAACATTTAGGGGGATGAAAAATAGATGTTGGCCGATTCTCATAGATACCGGATAAGCACAAAAAATTTCATCAAAATCGGTCAAGCCGTTTCGGAGGAGTATGGCAACGAAAACTGTGACACGAGAATTTTATATATAATATATATATATATATATATATATATATATATATATATATATATATATATATATATATATATATATATATATATATATATATATAATGCATTTGCATGGCATGATTATTAAAAATGACTATATATTTAGTTATAAAATACTGTTGACGACACCTGGCCCTGTGTTCCCTGTAACAAATGTTTCTATCGAGACGTGGGCGCTGGTTAGCATTAAAACTGGAGTATTAGAAGGGTCCTCAACATATGGCTTACTACAGTGGGCCAGGACAACAAGACAAGACAAGTCTTTCAGGGGTTTCCCCCCCCTTTTCTTTGATAACCCAGCGCTCTTAGCCGATTAGCCTTACCGTCCTGGGGCCCCCACGGGCGTGGATGCGGATACGCCGCATACGCAACCGGGAAGAGTGTTAGAGCTTTTGGCTATGCAAAGAGGCTGAGGCTACCCATCCCAGCTTATGCACCACCTCCGGCCCCCTACTCCACTCAGCTCACCAGCAAGTTGGATGCTCCCAAAGCCCTCTGGAGTCATCACTTCTGGCGCCTACCCCAGTCTCCCGCTCTCACACTGGGACCCCTCAATCACCCAGCGAACCCGCGGTCCGGTGGAGGCCTACCCAACCTCTCCCAGCTGACCAGGCTGGTAACCGGAACAGTTCTCGTCGCTCAACACGCCGGCACATCATAGGGTTAGGGAACCCTAATACCTGCCCCTAAAGCACTCGGGGCACCACTCCCAAGTACGAGTCCTTCCCAACAAGAATCCTGGGCCTTAGAGGAAACCTCAGCGGGGCACCATTCAAACATGGTGGATTCTCCCCGCACTACGACCAACTTTTGGTCTCGTCGGCAGACTGTTCGCCGGTAGTTTGACCAGACCATCACGCTTCAGAGTGCAGCCACGAGGTGTCCTCGTCGCCTCGGAAAACCCTCCGACCCGCCGTACCTCGGCCCGACGGGTTTACAGCCGGTTAAGGACCGGATGCGACTGCACTCGTCGGGCGACGACCGCCGTCAACCCCAGCTGGAAAATGGCAACTACAGTGCCCAGGTTGGAGGCACCTGGGGGTTACCTCAGTACCTCCACCAACTACAAGGCTAAAGGGGAAACCTCGCCGTGCAGTTTACAGCCCGTTTTTAGGCCCGGTCGCCCGACACCATAACCACCATACCCAGTCAAACTCCTTTACCATAGGGCCTGATCCATTCACTATGGGGCCCTTTGGGACCGATGCACCGAGGCTCGGCCGTCGAACCCCCCGGAAAGGTTTCTATCGCATCTGCTGTTGCCCGCAGATTCAGCCCTTTCACCATTTCCGGTCTCATACATGCAATTGAGGATGCACTGAGGCAGAGTTAGACCCGGCAGTGCCCTCTTTAGTTAGAGAGGTGCTATGACCAGAGGTTGGGGAACCCTCCCAACTTAGTCACCACGATCCTCCCTCAACAGTGGTGCCAACGTGGAGGCAGAGGGTTGCCACTTGATGAGGAGAGGCTATATAATCGCATCACACACCCTTTCCGCGGGCTTGATGGCTCATGTCTCGGATACTAGAACCGGCAATAGTTCCGACACCTCAGGCGACAATCACCTTCCTGATCGGTGTGTGGAAACCTCAGAGCAGGCAGAGGAGACCTCAGGGTTGCCTGAATCTCCTCACCGACTGCAAGGCTAAAGGGGAAACCTCGCCGTGCAGTTTACAGCCCGTTTTTAGGCCTGGTTACTTGCCCTGCAGCGCCACTGCCAGACAGGTCAAACCCACTCCCACCGGCCAGGACAACAGCGACCCCTCGAGCTGTCGACCGCTCGAGACGCTATTTGGAAGTAAAAGCGGTGCCATTAGCGAGCTGACCCATACCGGTTGACGCCAGCGCATCCGTCGCGGAGGAGAGACGAGTCAAGACTGCGGCCGCCAATGCCAGACGAGAGCCTGGGCTGACCACAGGACGGAGTGTGTGACTATGTGTTGTGTGACACAGGGCCTGACTGCATGTTGTGACAGGTGCCAGCTCATGAAATGCTCTGGCTGCCAGTATGTGCATTACTGCGGCCGTCACTGCCAGAAGAGAGCCTGGACGGAGTGTGTGACTATGTGTTGTGTGACACAGGGTTTGACTGCATGTTGTGACAGGTGCCAGCTCATGAAATGCTCTGGCTGCCAGTATGTGCATTACTGCGGCCGTGAATGCCAGAAGAGAGCCTGGGCTGACCACAGGACGGAGTGTGTGACTGTGTTGTGTGACACAGGGCCTGACTGCATGTTGTGACAGGTGCCAGCTCATGAAATGCTCTGGCTGCCAGTATGTGCATTACTGCGGCCGTGAATGCAAGAAGAGAGCCTGGGCTGACCACAGGACGGAGTGTGTGACTATGTGTTGTGTGACACAGGGCCTGACTGCATGTTGTGACAGGTGCCAGCTCATGAAATGCTCAGGCTGCCAGTATGTGCATTACTGCGGCCGCCAATGCCAGAAGAGAGCCTGGGCTGACCACAGGACGGAGTGTGTGTCTATGTGTTGTGTGACACAGGGCCTGACTGCATGTTGTGACAGGTGCTAGCTCATGAAATGCTCAGGCTGCCAGTATGTGCATTACTGCGGCCGCCAATGCCAGAAGAGAGCCTGGGCTGACCACAGGACGGAGTGTGTGACTATGTGTTGTGTGACACAGGGCCTGACTGCATGTTGTGACAGGTGCCAGCTCATGAAATGCTCTGGCTGCCAGTATGTGCATTACTGCGGCCGTGAATGCAAGAAGAGAGCCTGGGCTGACCACAGGACGGAGTGTGTGACTATGTGTTGTGTGACACAGGGCCTGACTGCATGTTGTGACAGGTGCCAGCTCATGAAATGCTCAGGCTGCCAGTATGTGCATTACTGCGGCCGCCAATGCCAGAAGAGAGCCTGGGCTGACCACAGGACGGAGTGTGTGTCTATGTGTTGTGTGACACAGGGCCTGACTGCATGTTGTGACAGGTGCTAGCTCATGAAATGCTCTGGCTGCCAGTATGTGCATTACTGCGGCCGCCAATGCCAGAAGAGAGCCTGGGCTGACCACAGGACGGAGTGTGTGTCTATGTGTTGTGTGACACAGGGCCTGACTGCATGTTGTGACAGGTGCCAGCTCATGAAATGCTCAGGCTGCCAGTATGTGCATTACTGCGGCCGCCAATGCCAGAAGAGAGCCTGGGCTGACCACAGGACGGAGTGTGTGACTATGTGTTGTGTGACACAGGGCCTGACTGCATGTTGTGACAGGTGCCAGCTCATGAAATGCTCAGGCTGCCAGTATGTGCATTACTGCGGCCGCCAATGCCAGAAGAGAGCCTGGGCTGACCACAGGACGGAGTGTGCTAACTTGAAGAAGGTTGCTCCCCGGATCGTCCCGGATGCTGCACGCACTCTTGCCAGGATATTCTTCAAGCTGAAAGTACTTTTTCCTGTTATCAATCAGTTTTCCTAGTTACTGTATTTAGTTTTAAAATAATCTTTATTTATGTTTTTTTTTGTAAACACTGTATGGATGACTTTCTATTTTTATAATCATAAGAGAAACACTTTTTGTAATTCCAGTTAGTGTGTAATTCATGTGACAATAAACATGAATTTAATAAATGGAAATCATTGGATTTGGCGAGAAGGATGTTTGATATTTTCATGAGTGAAGTACTACCTGTTTTGTTTTAAGTCATATTGCACTGTGTTTGCTGTGTAGAAATCAGTGTTTGGGCTCGAAACCACTACCTGTTCTGTTCACCAACATAACTGTCAGATGTACGTGGCTCAGAGGATATTTGTTTTGCAATTTATCTTGTAAGCTAAAAATTATTTTGTGCGCAACTTGTAAATTTATCCTAAAAAAGAGTAAATGTTGAGTGTTTTTAATGCCTATGAGATCTAAGTTGTAATTTTAAAGTGGCAGTAAGTACTTAAGTCTGTTGTGTAGAATCTCTTTTAAGTGGTCTCTTTCTGACTGAATGTACCGGCTCCAAAGGTGTTTCTGCTTTGGGAACCATTACTTGTAATCGTCTTTCTTAAGGGTGTCAAGAAATCTAACATCTCTCAATCAGATGGTTTCCTTTCAGAGTAAATTCAATTTAGAAAAACAGGCAGATGTCTGCACATGCTGTATCACAGGAATAGGGATGTTGTTGGAGCATGCAAATTTTTAATTTGGCCAAAAATGTGGTAATTGGTAATGCTTGATGTGTCGGGGCAAGTCATGGGTGATGACTCATTCCTTTCTTGTGAGAGTGCATTTTTTGTGCAAATGCTGAAGGACACTTTTGTATCATTTTTATTAGACAGTCTGCCCCATAGGGTAAAATTAGTGATGCACGATTCTCAAAGAATCTAAAAAAAAGACCACCATTTTCTCCACATTCTGTAGACTTTGTCTTACCTTTTGCAGTCATGGCGAACTTTGACACTTCCACAGCGATGACTGTACCTTTGTTTCTGAACCATACAAAGCCATGATTCGTCGCCTGTAATTACCCTATTTAACAAATCTAGGTCAGTTTCGGACTGATTAGTTAGTTCTTGGTACACTTGAAGTACGTGTTTCTGTTGGTCCGGCAACAATTTCAAAATTAATTTTGTGGACATTTGAGGCATTTTCAAATATTCATCTTAGAAACTTACAATTAGTTCATCAGCCATTTTATAATAGTAAATCTGTGGTCACAGTGCATTAAAACTAGGCTGTCACAATGTTTTTTGCTGGAGTGCCGGCCGGACCAGGGTCCTTGTTCGACTGATTCGGGGCCATCTTCGAATCTGTTGAACCAGGTAAATACATTTGATCATTTCAAACGTTTATCCCCATAAGCTGATTTATTTATTTTGAAACAAAATTTAATCAAAACTTTTTGGGTTTTGTGCATTTATTTTCAAAATAAATTATACACAAAGAACCAAAACCACATTTTCACTCACAAGGATACCACACTCTTCTGAACAAATATTACTGGAACATGATTAGGACAAAACTAGCAGGTAAGCATAGCCACTCCTATTGAACCATAGTGGCATCTGTCTTAAAACTTTCCAATCACAGCTCATATTATTATTATTGCATATTCTGAGAGTAAATCTACTTTACTCTCCATCAATTTTAGTAGATTTTGATTTTATGAATGTTTATTTGTGTCTGTGTCCATTGTTGTGTCCTATGGGTAGAGACCTGCAAAATTCGCGGATTCATTCGGTGATAGGCTAGAATTCAAACACATATACCTCTTAGATAATTTTGCTATTGGCTTACTGTAAATCTGGATGAATCTCAACCAGTTATAAACCCTCAATCAAAGAAGGATTGAATCACAGACAAACAAGCTGAGACGACTTACAAGTCGGCAACCAATGAACTTGCATTATTTGCCCGAGTGTACAGGGGTATGTGCAGTCTATCCTGAAGGCCATAGAAACCGCGAATTTTGCAGGTCTCTCTCTACCTATGGGTAATGTATTTATATTAAACATTATTTTTGTTCTTTGTATGTTTCGTGCACACCTTTGCAATTTCTTCAAAGGGTGTTGGTATGCATGTCACAATTGTAAATAAATAAATCTATTGAATTCATCCAGGAAAACATTACATAACATAATGACCAAATCATTCAAGAATAAATGAAAGTAGAGCTTAAACTTCCAGTAATATCCTAAATATCCGTTCAAACCATTTCTTTGATCTTTGCTTGTAACAGCATGGGTGCATTAAAGAAGTGCACACTCAGTCTGTGCGATGTGTGCATGGCTAGCACGGCTCACTGTGCACAGGGTCTTGTTGTTTATGTGGGCTTCTCTAACGATCTTCCTTATTCCTTTATCACACACATACATTTAAAGTTAGTAGTGTTCCAAGACTTTTTGTTCGTTGCTAAGCTAGCATGCCATTCTTAGAAGGTGTAACTATTTACGTTAGTTTGTTTCCAGAGGGGCGGAGACATGGAGAGGAAGTTCTACTCCAAGACTCAGTTCCGAACCTTCAGGGATCTGATGTCTCGTAAGTATTGTTTTGTAGGAGTCCAGTCTCTGCCTAGCATTCACTTTATTTGTGAAGTGTCACAACGTAAATTTTTTCACTTGCTTGCTTTCATGTTACTACTATTGAACGTGAAATCAGATTTTCAATTTCGAACTGGGCAAATATTGCATTATTTGTTGATATTAAAAAAAACATTTACAAAACACAAATTGTCATTTGTAGTGTCAGTATTTATTATGTGCTTTAATTATGTTATGCTCAATAACACATTAGAGTTTACACCTATAATCATTCGAGATTAACTTTCACCAGTAATTAAGACACAATGATTATTTGATATTTTAAATATCTGAATGTTCTTTATCATATTCAGTGACATGTTAGCTTAGTTACGTGCAGTTGTATAATCGACTGCCATTTATTAGATGTCTGTGTATGAAAACCATAAGAATTCATAGGAAATATATGTTGTAAATTCCAAAGAAACTTGAGAACATATATCACTATTATTATAAAGTATATAGAGAGGATTTTTCTTGTAATTCTACCCTTTTTAGAGAGAGTGGCATAGTATTTTGTTTTAAAATTTGATTGCTGAAACTTAACATACAATTCACTTATAGGAAAAACTCGAAAATTCTTAGTATTTCTTGTATCTTATGTAATTCGTAAATTTAACTTGAATGAATGAATTAATTAATTAATCCTAACATATCATTGACATAGTAGTTGTAGATGATGCGAGTTGACATGGTCGTTGTAGATGATGTGAGTTGACATGGTCGTTGTAGATGATGCGAGTTGACATGGTCGTTGTAGATGATGCGAGTTGACATGGTCGTTGTAGATGATACGAGTTGACATGGTCGTTGTAGATGATGCGAGTTGACATGGTCATTGTAGATGATGCGAGTTGACATGGTCATTGTAGATGATGCGAGTTGACATGGTCGTTGTAGATGATGCGAGTTGACATGGTCGTTGTAGATGATGCGAGTGGACATGGTCATTGTAGATGATGTGAGTGGACATGGTCGTTGTAGATGATGCGAGTTGACATGGTCATTGTAGATGATGCGAGTTGACATGGTCGTTGTAGATGATGCGAGTTGACATGGTCATTGTAGATGATGCGAGTTGACATGATCGTTGTAGATGATGCGAGTTGACATGGTCGTTGTAGATGATGCAAGTGGACATAGTAGTTGTAGATGATGCTGGGTGAAGAGTTGGGGATGGAGTATTAAAGGAAGACTTGGTTGGGGACACGGGAGTACACTGAGTAACCCATCGGCTCGCAGCAACGTCTGCTATGTTTCGACTCTGCCAGGAATCAAACCCAGAGCACCCCTGCGTTAGATGAGGCTGTGATCTCTTGGACCGTGGCCTTGCTTCACTTGTGCTTATTGCAGACATGTATTTATGCAACAGGAGATGGTATGCTTTTCACCTATTGCATTTTTCAACAAAGGAATTATTTAATATTGTATGGTGCAAATGTAACGATAATAATAGTAAAATTTATTATTTTGTTTAATCAACATTGACTGTTTTTTTATTTTTTCAGATTACTCTGATATCAAACAGGATGAGAAGAAAATGGAACATTTTGCATCATTATTCGCAGTGCTCACTGAGTTTTTAGGTGAAGAAAATGTGCCAAATTCTGCAGAGCTTTTGGGAATATATGGCCGTGTAAGTAAATTTTCACGTAAGTAACTTTTCGGAATAAGTATGTAGTAAATATGATTTGTGTGTTTTTATTCTTGCATAATGTATTTGGTAAAATATATATTTCTATCTTCAAAATTTGAAACCATTCTTAAAAGATACTTGATAACAGTAACATTTACAGTCTAATTAAGACCCTGCTTCATATAACTGCTCTTAATATTAGAATTAAGAATACAATACAGAATGATTATCTCATAAAAATACACAGAAACCGCCGGGCTTGAGGTCACACTAATAAAACAAACCAATGATTGACATCCCTGCTAAATACAGACAAACTCCTTATATGCCACTGTTTTACTGTGAAGAGGGGAGATACTTTGCATAGCTAAGACATGCAGCATGGTCTTTAGTGGGGTGCCTCCCATTTCATTTCAAGATTTTATATTTACAGTAATTACAGATGAATTTATAGCTTTTTCAATTGTTTAACTTTCACGAAATGAAAAATATATACAGTGCATACTTTTTGCATAATTAGCTGCCAAAGTTACTTTTTTAATGTTTTTGGATTGTACAAATAAGGAGAATTTAATTTATTGAAAAAATGAAACTTTTTAGGTTTAACTGCAATGCCACTGGCTACTTCATAAATTGGTTTGAATTTCTTTCAGAAAATATTAATTAATTTTACCTGGCGTTTCAAAATTCTCAAATTTGTTACTATTTTGACAGCCAAGAAACATGAAATGGGTTTTTGTGATAGAAATGCAAACCATATGAAGTAGCCAGTAGCATTGCAGTTAAACCTAAAATGTTTCAGTTCTGCAATAAATTAAATTCTCCTTATTTATACAACCCAAAAACGTTAAAAATGTAACTTTGGCAGCTAATTATGCAAAAAGTATGCGCTCTATATATTTTTCAATTCGTGAAAGTTAAACAATTGAAAAAGTCTATTAGTTGATCAGTGATTAATATAAATATAAAATCATGACTTGTCACAGCCGCTCTTGTTCATTAGAGGAAGACTCCAGGGTATATAAGCAGCAACGCTGGCTTCTGCGACAGTTCCGAGTGCTCGGAGAGTTCTGCGAGTGTTGGGAAGTGCGACCTCTGCAAAGAGGGCGAGAGACCCCTTCGAGAGTGGCATGACGTGGAGTGACAGGACTGCGAGAGTGCGACTGAGTGGCGCGAAGCTGTGTGTGTGCGAACAGGCACGGGGTAAGGGACGAATCACTGTTGAGCCTAGCTCCAGTGTGGAGCGCGAATAAACATTTTTCAGTGCAAGTGATTGGTGATCAGACATAAGTACAATTATTCATTATCATTAGTAATTGAAATATTAGTAATTAATAAAACTGTAATAAATCTTAATTGGGCTATCCCTTATGAACCCAGTTCTTTCCACATAAGCTCCTAACAATATGTACATACAGTAGCATCCAAGTGATTGAACTGGATGACTGTGTCGCGCAGTAGGCTAATATGTTAGTCAGGTTCTTAAGTGTTACTATTTTGTTTTCTGTTTATGTCTGGCGTGATTTTAATATTTTATTTCAAGGCTAATGAAAATATACCATCTAAATTATACTTGAGTATTTTAACAAGTAAGTTTTAATGAATTATTTAAAAAACCTTTTAGTACCTTCTTGTCAGTCTCTCTGGCATTTTTCTGCCCAGCCAGATATGAGTGTCTCTCCTGTGAAAGTTCCAGATGACCCTTGGCGACAGAGTGACTCTGGCTTGTCTGTTGGCTGCAGATGTGCGTGAACAGTTTCAACATCTCTGACGCGGAGATGCTGAGCATCGGGACGGGGATCTACCTGGGAGCATCTGTCGTGGACCATTCGTGCGATCCCAACGCGGTGGCTGTCTTCAATGGAACTACCATCAACATCCGAGCCGTGAAGGAGATACCAACTCTGGACTGGAGCAAGGTGTGCCCTGTGGAGGTTTCATCTCAATCATTTCAGATTAAATTAATTTTCAGTTAAAAAAATAATTGAAAATCGTTTTGAAAACCGGTAGGTAACTCGTATCCTGATAAGATTGTCATTTTAAAACTAACCTTGGGTCCAATTAGTGGCACAATAAAGTTTATACTTTATTTGACAAAGATTCCTTGACTTAGACTTTATAAAATAATGAGATGTCTGCACCTGATATCTCACACAAACTTGTGTTGACCTCAGTGCCAGGTTTTTTTGTAATTACAGTATGCTATTCTAGGAGTCTCTCACTATGCTGCAGTAATCCTTGCAGTCAAACAGCTCACAGAATCATGGTTTACGGAAACTGTCAGGGTCTCATACGCCCTCCTTGAATGCCTACCGAAACAAAATATCTGGTAGCCTGCCAAATTGCATTGTGCAAGTGTGGCGGCCTAGATCTTTCTAGATGCCCACAGGCATCGTCGACGAGTCAGTGATGCGTGGTGAGGCACGGTGGCACGCGACGCTGCTTCTCGAGCACGCACCGAAGTGAGGGCGGGGGTTGACTGACAAACTGTACTCGATGATGCATGCCCGGCGCAGCACGCATGCATCTTGGGGGGAGGGGGGGGGGGGGGGTGTCCGCATGTCTAGGCAGACTGCCCGCCTTGTAACAACACAATATAGAAGTTATCCTGGTTAGCTAAGAAAAAATAAGTCACATCAAATGAAATTCTAAATTCCATTTTTAAGGGGTTTTCAAAAGCTCAAATTCTTCCGAAGAATTTAAATGTGAGTGGTGTGATCAATGCTGGGTTATTTGTTTCAAACCAAATAATGCAGGTTTAAAAACTTCCCACTGAAATATAATTTTAATCCATAGGCTTGGTTTTTTATACATGTTTATATGTCACACGTTAATCTAAGAATATCTGGTACCAATATTAATACGTAATTTGTTTTGCCATTTCAGATCTTCATTTCATACATTGATGTGATGAATTTCCCCAAAGACAGGCAAAAGGAGCTACAAGAAACCTACTATTTCCTGTGTGGATGCTCTAGATGTAAAGACATCGAAGAAATCAAATCAATGTCTGCAATTCTATGTCCGAATACAAAATGTGGGTCTCCTGTTCCAGTAACAAAAGAGGTTTGTTTTGTCTGTTTTGGATTATTTTTCTAACTGTAAGCTGCAAGCTTCTAACCTTTTACATGTAACCACTTCCAATAACAGTAAATAATAATTAATGGGTAAACATGGTAGCTGCAAAGGTTTCAGGCAGTGGGTGCTAGATCTCTGCTCCTGTGACTTAGGAATAACTCCAGAGAGAGTTTACAAGTTCTTTCACGATTCCAGTGATCTGGTCTTTATGTTTCTTACTTCTGTTATTTCATCATTGTGGCTGTTAAAAAATATAATAGTGAATTATGCTTTACGTTAGTAAATTTAAATGTAGTATAATGTTACAGAACCTTATTTTCATTACAACACTGATCAGCCTGAAAGCACATGCATGTCGCAGTCGAGAACAGCTGGCCGGTGCACGTGTAAGCAAATGTCCGCCACATGGCTTTCCTCTTCACTCCCAGAAATACACTTGTCTCTGGTCCCGGATGGATGTACAAGTCTCAAGTTTGAAAAGACAAACTGGCTTGCAGCATGCAGACTGTTGCTGTAGTGCTGGTTGCTGGGATCTTGGGGTGGCCACGCCCTCACACCAGGCGAGTGCTAACTAAGGGAGTTCCGCTCTGGGGTTGACCTGGCAGACACTGCGGGTGGAGCAGACATACTTTCCAGAAGGCGAGGGCAGGATGGGTCGAGTGTTGGAGGTTTACCAGGCAACATGTTATGTAGAGGCGGGAAGTCTGGGTGAGCTCGAGAATCCTTGTTGGCTCTTAGTTAAAGTGGCCGATAGCATCTTATTAGCACTGTCTTGCAGCAAGAACACATTACGAGAATAAAGAGTTTGATGACTAGGTGATAAAGATGTGCATATAACAACAGCACGTTTATTACCCTGACAGAGTTGGTATGGGTGTTAAGTGTCATTAAGAACCAAATTATTATTTCCTTACTCATGGTGGCCACTCACCTGATTTTTCCCTGATTTCCCTGATTAAAAATTCAAAATTTCCCTGATATTTACAATTACAAAAAAAACATACTTTTGATGAAAAAATATAATATTATAGAAAGAGATTACTCATATTTTAGCACCCTGCTGTATTTTCTTCATTATATACATACGGAAGTTCGTTAAATAACAAATACATTTTAAATATGTCACTTTACATTATAGCGTCCTGTTCAATGACCTGCAGTCTGTGTTTTGTTTTATGTAATGGGGTATTTCAGTGGCGAGCGCTCAAACATTTTTTCACGCAACTTTTGATAACTGTTCTTTAATTCATTTTTGAAGTGTAACATTTCTAGTTGTGAAATATTCTTAGTCTCAGTACTCTCAACAAGGGATAACAGTACAGTGCAAATTTTACCTTGTGTTTGATTTAAAAATGAAACAACTAATGGATAAATCTTCACTGTATTACAATCAGTACTCCCATCTGTAGCTAAAGCAAATGGTCCACTTACTAAAGATTCAACAGTTTCAATTTAGTTTCACCAGCCATATACTCCACTAAGGCAGATGTTTTTGCTCTAGCACA
Source organism: Bacillus rossius redtenbacheri (assembly GCF_032445375.1). Taxonomy (NCBI): domain Eukaryota; kingdom Metazoa; phylum Arthropoda; class Insecta; order Phasmatodea; family Bacillidae; genus Bacillus; species Bacillus rossius. The sequence goes on from NC_086339.1 coordinate 35,785,731, forward strand.
GCTGTATTTCTGTGCAATTTTTGAGTCCGGAAACATAGCTCTATACAAATTACCCGAATGATCGGCTACTGCTATCGGTAAATTGTGTTCTACCAAAAAACTTGTAAACAATAACTCTGCGTTTGTTACTTTCGTTTCTTCAGATGTAGCGAAAAACGACGATATAGATTTATTGCTCGTCACGGCTTTAAAATGTTCTGCATGTTTCTTTGATTTAATATGCCGTCCTCAGTCATCCCTTCCACCATGCGCAATTGAAAAGTCACACGTGCATACATTACAAAAAGCGTGGCGTTCCAAAACATTTGAAGATGACAAGCATGGCCATTCTTTTATATAGTTTGTCGAAAGTTCTGAAGAATAACGTTCTTTTTTTTTTGCCCCAGATACACATGGTTCTGTTACACGCTTCATTTCTACAACCGGCACTGAAGAACACAACACTATCGAACAACATAAACAGGTTTCACGTCTGTACACACGACAAAAACACTTTGATGAAAAAAATGGCTTTCAAATTCAAGAAAGTAAATAACACAAGACAGGTTAGCCAAAGTACCGTACAAAAATTATCGTGATGTAAGTAGCTAACAAACGAAAAGACCGAGAATATGTACTAGTTGTATCGTACAACGGACGTAATACCGTACCATTTCTATTACAAAACACAACAATTAATCTACTTATTTCGACAGTACATGCGCACATTTATGTATTTATGTATTCGAACTGCGTTCACGAAACACGCACACCAGAAACGGAATTTTTTTCCGTTACCCAGCAGCACAAAGCCTCGTTTCCGTAATAAACCAGCGATGTTCCATAATTCCGTAATATTGTGTTAAATCCGTAATAATTACGGAAAATCCGTAATGGTTGGCAGCTCTGCGGAAATATACATGACACAAAAAATTCCCGGTTATTAAAAAAATTCCCTGACATTTCCCTGATAATTCCCGATCAACGTGATTTCCCTGATAAATCCCGGTTTTCCCGGTTTTCCCGGTGAGTGGCCACCCTGTTACTGTATTAACTGTCATATATTTAATTTATGTAAGAACTTATGAATGGTATGGAAGAAATGTTGTATAGAAATACAACTCGTTTTTTTTTAAGCCATTAAAACTATAATTTCTAAGAAATAAACAAGTTGACAAGAGTATATTTGTTCCATATTAAATTAAATGCATTTTGAATAATCTAAAAACACACAAAAATAAATTTTTAAAAATAATGAGTAATGTCATGGCAAGTGGTCAGTGTAACAGCACCGCGAGGGCGTGGTGAGTTAAGTGAGTGATGCAAGTGAAGTCACTCCGAGAGCTTGTTGTGCGTGATACACAGTTTGTTTTAAAATAGCGCTTGGCTGCAAGGCCCGATGAGTAGGCATAAGTGGATGACCGGCGGTAACATGGTATTACCAGCCATGGTGCTGGATGAAGAGTTGTTGAAACAACGATGAAGCTTGTCTCCGTAACGTGTCTTTGTTATGTTGCATGTTTAGGATACGCTGGGCAACCTCTGGTGTGTTGTCCCTGTAGTTGTCATAATGATAAATGGTTGGTTGGATGAGCCCTTTGCGCCATCGAAACTTCCGGCAAAGCAAGTAAGGGTTTACCTCACATGCAATATGAAACCATAGAAGTTTGAAGGGTGTTGGAGGTGTAGAAGGGCTGTGTGGTGCATCATGTTCTGTTCGCAAGGCTCTGAACTCCCGTGTGGTCCTTCTGTTGTCGACTCAATACTACCAACTTCTAGCGGCAACCCTATCATCTGCCAGAGTACCGGACGACTATAATAAAACCTGTGTTAACGAATTTTCACTCGCCAAATTCTGTGTGTTGAAACTGAAACATGAGAATAACACATACTGTAATTATGATATGGGTAGTTTGTTGAATGCTGTTCATAAACAGATGCCATTCAAATTTTTATAAGTTTTTTTTTAAGTTTCATGTTTCTACACTAACTCTCAACATTGACTGTCCAGCCAGGTGGCAGTTTAAAAAAAAACCAAGTTGCATACTCGGTTACTCAAACTGCAACAGGTGTGTTTTGAACCTGAGAACAGGATTTCCAAACAGTGCAATGAAGGTGCTGAGAATGCCAATGAGACTGTGGATACACTATCTCTCAACTTTGATTAATAATTACTAATGTTTTAGATCTCAAATATTTATTTGAAAGAGTTGTGGTAGGTAATGTAAGGCAATGCAAATATGTTACAAGCATAACTTTGTATGTATTAAATTTTACAAAGTATAACTTTGTATGACATATTGACTAAAACATTTTAAACTTCAGTCCTAAAATTTAGTAGGACACATTTTTTCAGTTTCAATATACATATGTTTTTTCTAATTGTATGAAAACCATTTTTTTTTTTAATGTTGGCTGTGTGCATTTATTTGTGTCATGAATTTATCAGTTAAACTTATTATTGTTTAGCTTGTTGAAGCCTCACTTTTGCTTATTTCGTTCTTATTAAACTAAGTTCCGTCATTTTGTGACTATTTTTAAACACCAATAGTACACTCTTTTTTTTTTAGGATGCTGGACATAACGACTTGTCCTGCCCTGTGTGTGGAGAGGCCGTAAGTAATGATACTTACCAAGAATACCTGGAAGTTGCAGAGTTTACGCAAGACCAACTTAAAAACATGAGTAACATTGCTTGTATCCTTTTATACTTTTAGTTGTTAGCTTCATTTTTATTGTAAACAAGCTAAAAACCTGTGGCTTCCATCGCGCAATAACAGAGTTTAGCTAAAAACTTACCATTGAAAGAAAAGTATGTGATTAATTCTATATATACACACAATAAATTTATTGTCATGTGCATAAAAGATATATTTCATAACATAATTGTTTAAGAAAGTTTTTAAAAATATATATCTGTTGGCCTTTTTAATTTTTAGTATAGACCTAGTATCTGATTTTAAACCTTCTGTTTGATTAAATCACGCTTACCTCATTTTTATTTAATGAGGTAGACAATTTAAAAAATTGTTAAACACACACCTGTTTCATTTTAACTATGTTCAGGCCATCGTTTAAACTAACACTTTCATTTACTATGGTTAAAGGTATGCTTAGAAGAAGTAAATAATTTCACCTCTTTACAAATTCAGAACTAAGTAAATATGGCAATATCCGTAAACCAAACAAAAACCAGTCTCATTAATTTCTTTTTTCTATTTACCGCAGATGTGAATTCTAAAATAACTTTAATATACTTATATTTATATTAAGTTTAAATTGATCTATTTAAAGGCATGCAAGCATTGCGGGTGTAAAGTACAAGTTCTCACTACATAACAACAACACAGGTAAACCAAAGGGCACAAGTTTTTACGGAAGAAATTGTAAAAAAAGCAACCCTATTTTATCTTTCCTGATATAATCGATGAAAGCACTGTTTGTAAACAAATCGCAAGTTGTGCGTAAGTTGAAACTACCTATTGTGGTGTGGTGGAGTCCTGTGCGAGCGTGCGTGTGTGCCGAGCGCGGGCGTCCTTGACCGGCAGCGGCAGACCTGGACGTGTGCGCGGTGTGCCTGAGGAAGCAGCGCGGGCTGTTCCACGAGCTGGACCTGCTCCGTGCCAAGGTGCTCGACCTGGCCCTGGAGAGCTGCATCGCGCTGGGCCAGTGGGAGGACGCGGCTCGCCACGGCACGCGGCTGCTGCCTGCCTACAGGTGCCGGTCGCTCCTCCCGCCTGCCACCGTTGCAGCGTGTCGTGTGCACTGTTTGCTTTTCAACTGTCAGTCATCACTCTGCTGTGATGCAAATGGGATGATTGCACCTATGATAACAGTTTGTGTTCTGTACGGGCCGTCAGTGGCAGAACTACTAATTAACATTTTGAGAACCATGCCCAAGTATAGCTCGGACATCGCAAGAATATCTGGTAGATCAAGCCCAAGCGTAACTCGAGGTGCCATTTACATGGTTCCTGCTAGTCCACCAACGAGTATATCTTTGGTTTGGTAGCTGGGTAGTCATCTTTAAACTCTTACTGGTCTGTTACAGACTGGTGCTACTATCTTTTGGCTGCTAAGAAAAGTTGTTGTACATTCGTTTAGAGCATGTCGGAAGGTTTCGCCAGCGTTCACTTTGTAAGACCGTAAGATTTTGGCTCCATTTACCACCAGTGAGGGCACAGAGACAGACAAGTGGTTAGGTGGGGAAACAGGAACTTTCAGAGGAAACTTACCAGGTCGCAACAGCATCCACCATGTTTCCTCTTGCTAAACATCTGGGCACGCCTTCACTGGTAACACAGATCACCTTTGTGGGAGGTGATCGATCGTGTTGGTCACTTTGGCTCCGATTGCGAAAGGAGTCGAACTGGATGTGTTGGCACCAGCCTAGCACAGAACAATAACATGGATTCGGAATGTTCCTACTCATCATTCGTGAGTGCTGCATTCATTTGGTCACGTGATTCACTCTTGTGTGCTTAGTCTTTTGCACCACTCCCATCATTTTACCTTGGTTCTTCATTTTAATTTTGTTTACTGTTTGTCTGGGTATTTGTTACAATTTGCAGTATGGTTTGCACTGTTGTGGTTTTGAATGTCTGTATGACATATATAGTGTGCCGTGTGTTAGGGATTTAGGCACATTTTATTTAAAATTTTGTAATCTTAAATATTTTTGGAAATATATATTTTTTCTCATCTTATTTTCTTGACGGCCAGACCCTCAGCCTCTGTTCTCAGAGGCGAGCTGATTTTCTTTCCCAGCCTAATGCTAGCTTAGCATTCTGGCTAATATTTCTCCCGCCTCCAGGCACGTCGGGGGCCGGTAACTTTATTTCTTCGTGTGACTACTTTTGCCTACAGCAGCTTGTGAAGCAGTGCTGAGCCCTGCTAACTCTGTCACGAATCGGTATAAGGTTCACTAGCAGCAAGACACGACAGGAGGATCCCGTGGGCCTTGCGTCCCACAGACCATGCGTTTTTTGAAGCCATCCTCCCCCCCCCCCCCCACCCTGCTCCCCCACCCTTTCTTCTCAGAAGTGGAGCAAGGAGCGACGACCGCACGGGGACGTTAACCGAATTCAAGGCCATCTCAGGCTTGACAACCGCAGAGACGATTCTGGACTTTAACGACATCTAGCGACGGCTGTGGTCACTAACGCCACTTGTGGGTGTCGGCAGCGCCGACACCAGCGCTCGCGCGGAGGTAACGACAACCTTTCTCCCCCTTATGTCTCAGGTCGCTAGGTGGCACCTCTGGTTAATCCATTACCCACTAGCATTGACACCCTCGTCGGCCACAAGTCGATTTATTAGTACTTCTTCTCGCCACCAAAAGATAGCGCCTCAGTCGCGCCGTCACTCCAGTAAGATCTAATTTTTTTTATGCCGGACACCTTCGGGTGGGCTCGGTAATTTTCGGCTCACCCTCCCATTCTCTAGAGACCCCGCGCTTATGATATACTGATGATATCCCGCTCTGAAGGGACTTCGGTGCGCGCCTCCTGACTGACTGGTACCGTTTGTAACTGCGAACTTCGGCAAATCATCGATATCGCATCGTATATTATGTAGTCTACTCAGACTAGAGGGATGAAGTCCCTATCAAAAAAATTAAGTTTAGCCAGTCAGTAGTTTAGTTAAAAGTAGAGAAACTTAGTATTTTTTATATATATAAATTTTTTAATTAATCATGATGACTTTCGTGTCTACCGCGCAAAGTGGTTCGGGTTTTCGGAGATGAGACGCCCTCTCCTGAGCGCCAGGACCAACACCCTGTTTTGGTAAGTCTTGATGTCATCCCCCCCTTTAATTTCCTTCTATTGGCCTTTTGCGCCATTTAAGTATACTGTCTGGAAACAGGTCTAATTCTTTGGAATTTGGACTTCTGTTTCAGACAGGGTTCCAAGTTTGGAGCAACCAAAATCCTCTGCCAGGACCCACTGGAGTCGGTTCCTGAGCAGAATCCACCATCTTTAGGCCTACTACCTCGATCACCGTCTACCTACAGCCCCGGGTGATACCCGCATAATTCTATCATTTTATTCATGAATCAAAAATAGTGTAACCCAGTTAAGACAGCGGACAGTTAAAGCAGTTCCAGGAGAGGAAATTTATATTATGTTTTGCAAGGTCTATATGTACAACCTTTAAAGTTACCGATGTTAATTTCATTCATGTTTTTAAATATTGTAATTTTTGTTATACATTCAGGGCCGGCCGTCTCGTAAATAACGTTAAGGAATATACTATAATAAGTGTAATTGTGAGGAATTTATGTAAGATCACTTATCCATGAAAAACCGATGTTACAAAGGAAATTTAATCTATAAAAAAAAGAAAGAACAATGATTAATAAAATAAGGAAGTCTATAGATGTAACTGTAGTTTTTATTTAGTTAATCTATAATAACGATCCTTTTTCTCCCAAGTGTTCACAGGGAGTCACTAAATTTTCTTTGTTTACTCCAAGTGTCGCCTCTGATGTTGACTTTTGATAGCTATTAATTGTGGGCCCCAGTATTCAGAGTTTCCAAATCTTTTTACCTACTTATTTAATTATTCTTTAAGACACTTGGGGTATTACAATAGTAATGTAGCTAGTTGTTCTTTTTATTATGTACTCTACGATCCATTTTAGTTCTAATTTTTTCATAACGTTGTGGTACATTTCAATTGACTACCCAGTGCTTGTATTTCATAACCTGGACACAAAAAGAGTTGGTTGTTGCATCAGAAATTGAAACATTGATCCAGAAAACTGCAAAACTTTGGGAGGCTTTGGTTAAAAAATAGGTTTTATAAGTGGAAAAAAAATTGAATTCAAGCACTGATTAATGATAAATATGTAGTTAAGGAAAATAAAATAACCTGAGAATGCTCTTGGATTGTTGCAGTCAATCATATTTCTAGTATGCTCAGTTGCATAATCATAAACTACATTATGGATGTAAATTAATGATCTTTTGGAATTTTTACATATTATACTGAAACAGCAGCACCAACCACGGGAGGTGGTGCGGAAATATTGCATTCTGTGCAACTTGCTTATAGCGAGTGTAGGCGTGGAAATTCGGGTGGATTTGTTTGTAGTTTTACTTGTTTGACTGAACTTTAATTTTTTTTGTGGAGTGTCGTGCAGGTGTCTGCTAGTTTCTCAGGCAGTGGAGGGTGTGTTGCAGGAGGTACTACGGGGCGAGGCACCCCTTGTTCGGGGTGTTCCTCTTGAAGCTGGCGAAGATCAGCCTGTACCTGGGCCGCGCGCCGGAGTGCTCGCGCCTGCTGGCGGAGGCCCAGGGCGTGGTCGCGCTCACGCACGGCCGCCAGCACGGCCTCTACACGGGCGAGCTGTCGGCCCTGTGGCGCCAGTGCCGGGCCGAGTGCGCTTCCTCGACTGTCGCACCTTAGGTTCTTGTTGCATGTCCTCCTCGTTGCTGTGAACTAGAGGTGGGTTGTTACAGCAATTTTCGGTATCAGTTCCAACCAGTTACTGATACAGTAATGTACCTGTTACAAGTAGCTGATACTTCTGTATCAGCTACAGCAGTAGCTGTCCCAGGAAGCAACAAGGTATCAGCATTCTCGTTACAGGTTACACATCCTCTGTGCCGTCATCACCAGCGTAAAAAGGTATCAGTTTTCTCGTTCCAAGTTCTTCGTAAAAAGGTATCAGTTTTCTCATTCTACATTCTTCGTAGTCTAAAAAGGGTATCGGTGTTCTCTTTCCACGCCTTTCGTAATCGGAGTCTTCAATCTTTGCAAGGAGCACGTACTGCGCACTGAGCGTACTTTGATGAGAAGCCTAAGATGTACATCAAGCTCTGTCCCTGCCAGAACATGCCCGAATATTCACCTTCGGCCAACCTCGGGATTTGTTTTATTTTTGCGCAGGAAAAATGAATTCAAATATTAAAAGTGGTCGGTTAGGTTAGCTACATTAAAACACTTTAGAACACTATGGACGGTTAGTTCGGTTAGTATAGCTACATTAAAATAAACAGAGAAATATAAATATATATAAATAAACCCGAGGTTGGCCGAAGGTGAATATTCGGGCATGTTCGGGCAGGGACAGAACTTGATGTACATCTTAGGCTTCCCTCTCCCCTACATACTTTACCTTCTTTATCCCTTATTCGTCGTGCCGCTCCCTCCCCTTTCACAAGCTCCGCCCAAGTGACCGTCATCTGCGATCTGGTTCTGCGCACATTGGCTGTGGTGGTGTTCCAGGTGTATTCTAAACTGATACTAAAGTACTTGATACTTGAATAGTGTACTCATTTGCAGTACTTGATACAGGTGTGTATCAGTTACAAAGTAGCGAATTGATACTCTGCAACCCACCTCTACTGTGAACAGGCTCATGGTTCTGTCCCAACTCGGGCATAACCCTGAGTGTCTGCTCTAGAAGGTCGAAGCCTGCTTTAATCTTAGCTTCTCTGCATACCCATGCTTCACAAAACATTACCATTTCTTGTTTTTGTATCGGCTGTCGACAGGTCTTACCTATTTCTTCTTGTGAGGTCGTTCTTTTTGTAAATTTTAATTTTTTTTTTTGGATCTGTCATTTTATAATAATCGTCAAATCAGGCATTAATTTTACACTACATTATCACTGCATTATCATCTTGTAGTTGAGTCTTAAAAAATTTAGTCAATCTCGAGTAGTGGCAGAGTAAATAAAGCATGCAGAAACTTATCATCAGAGATAGTATTTTGTTTCATTATTCATAACTATTGCAGCACATGATATAAATTTTAAGTTTACAGATTTATGATGTTTTAATGTCTGTAATGTTTTCACTGTACAAAAACATACTGGACAATTTTTTAGCGCCACTCAATGGACGAGTTGAAAAACTATGCAAGAAATATAAAATTACTTCAACGAAAAATGTAAAAAACCAGTACATAGTTAAATTAAAATATGTATGTATTATTTTTTTCCTTTTTCTACTGCCATTTTTTGTAAACAATGCATCACTTTGGAAATGATAATACTTAACCTGTTTCAAATGCCAGTACTCACAATTTAAAAAAAAGGGGTCATTTAGTAGGTGCAAATACATTAGGCCTCTTTTAAATAAAATTAAAAAAAAATAATCACACACTTAGACTATATAATTTATGATAAGATACAAGATATTTCATTATATGTTTAATATATATTAAGAAAAAAATGAAAATACTGTTCAGTTTTACTCACATTGAGTACAGTGAATTCATTTCTGAGCTGAGTCAAGCTGAAGTTACTTGCTTGAATTGACTCAAGTTTTTGAGTCTTATTACATATTTTCTATATAAAAAAAAACAATTAGGCAGAAAAATCAGTGACTGCTGTTTGTGTCTAACTCCTGGCAGTGGTTTTTCAATTTTGGTAACCATTGCATCAATGTATAAAAATGTTTGATAATGTCATATTTACACTTCCTTGCAGGGGAAGAAAGGGATGTTATGTATATTTATGTGTTATTTTATGAATAAAATTTTACCAAAAAAATGCATGGAGGTAGTAAAACCAGCAAACAAACTACAACTTGCTTTGACATTCACTCACCGTCCAAAAATACAAACTGTAAGCGGTACGTAAAACTTTGAATGACATTTATTCACAATACATGATGTTCCTGCCATTTATTATGAGTAAATATGGTCTTTTGTGCTTATTAGAATTGCTGTATAAAATTATTATAATGAAAATATTTTAATTTTAGATATTTAAAGTCACAATTGTTTCTATGATATTGTCATAATGAAAGTAACTAGCTCACTAGGTTGTAACAATGCTCCGTACTAATTAAAGAAAAGGTAACTAAATATTTTTATATATTTTTCATTGTTGGTCAGAAAGAGTAAAAAACTATGCCAGTGTAACATTAATACATATAAATTGGCCTATGTATGGCCATCCTAACACCATGACAGGTGTTAAGCATTTTAGATTATAAGGTTAGTTACATGCCCTTGTTAATAATTTAGTATTAACTGTACAGAATTTATCATGTATTACATTAAATAATTCTGTGAAGTTATTTAAATCAGAAAGAGAGGCTTTTCCTAACTTGTTGGTAGGCAACTCTGTAATGAATATGTACATATATAACAAGACCTTGGCCTGGAATGTTGTGAGACAAACTTTAAAAAACACACAGATTGGCTTAACTGTAAAAAGCTTAAGGCATTGGGCACCCTCGGTAGGAAAACTAGTGAACTTGAACAATAATCAGAACTAGCCACTACATTTACTTTTATTTGTATTTTTTTTTTAAATAACCCTTGGGTTTTACTCTTATTACTACCATAGGTTTCACTTAAAGGAAAGTGACTTGTTGGGCATTCTTTAAAAATAAAAAAAACATTAAAATTAAATATATAAATTTAAATTAATGATAAAAGAAAATGAAATATATATGTACTTTTATTAACGAAAGGGTGAGAAATCGACTACATATGACTGAACAGTGCACTTGCAGGACATGGAACATTTAACAATTGTACATGAACACATTCTTGATAATTATTTAAATTAATTGTAACAAAATATTCAAATCAGCATTCATTCCAACTTTTTCCTGGTAAAATTAATTTAGATGGAATAATAAAATCTCGTTGCCAGTATGATGGGCACATAAAACAAATGTTCTTACTAGTAAAACGTTCTTACAATAAAAATGTAAATATTTTTAAAATTTATATCTCAGGTTAATTTTATTAAAAACTCAGGAAACGTTTAGTTCAGTATTGTAATCAAATCTTATAACTTTAACTTTTGGACCATTAGTGATCTATAGTACAATAATTTCAAGTTTTATAGTTTTTAGGCAGATATAATCACACATAATTAGTGCCAAAACATGCATTGATGTTCTTAATACACAAGAAAGTAAGTTTCAAATCACGAAAAAATGTGATATAAGTACAAAATTGTGGTTGCATCACTAGATTTTGTGATACAATTAGAGTCCAACAACTTTTCAATGTGTCCTTTGAAATGCTGCTGATAGGACCATATAACACTCGTAGTTTTGCAGCACAGGTCAATCGCATCACATAAATATTCAAATTCTGGACGTAGCAACACAATACGTTGTCTGCACATTAATTTATATGCCACAGTAACTCGTCCAGGCCCGGCACATTAGCACAAACTCACTTCTTGACCAAGCTCAAAATGCCCCGGTCCTCAGAGCCAATTCTTATCCCAAAGTTAAAGATCCAATTTGCTAATTTCCCTTACCTACATTAATCTATCGGCTAGAGGCTCGTGACCTTGGAGACCTGCTGTGGATTTGGTTACGAACCGGCAAAAATGAAGCCACGACCATTCCCAATGCCACTGATAGTATAGGCACGACGCTTCAATGCCACCTATTTTCAGGGCTAGTTGCTTCGGCAGGTGAGTTCTTACACACTTCTTAGTAGATTCCGACTTGCGTGGCTGCCGTCCTGCTGCTTACCAAAAGTGGCCCAATTGTCACTTGAGATCTGTCTTCGGATTCACTTGCTTCAAGCTAGCCTGAGGTCTCACCCATTTAAAATTTGAGAATAGGTTAAGATCGTTTCGAACTCACGCCCTCTAATCATTCACTTTATCGTATAAGTCTCTGTTATTTCATTCCTCCGAGAGCTATCCTGAGGGAAATTTCTGAGGGAACCAGTTACTAGGTGGTTCGATTAGTCTTTCGCTTCTATACTCAGCTTCGATGATCGATTTGCACATCAGAATCGCTACAGACTTACATCATATTTTCATGTGACTTTGTCCTGACCAGGCATAGTTCACCATCTTTCGAGTCTCAGTGTGTATGCTCAGGGTGCGCCTGACCTCGCAATGATGACGAGATGCCCCGGGAATGCAGGCCGGCGCGAGGCCTACCCATTGATGCGGTGGCTCTTCCCTTGGCCGCCCACAACATTGCGGCTTTTATTTTCATTCCACCTTTAGGTTTAGTGCAACCCAATGACTCGCGCATATGTTAGACTCCTTGGTTCGAGTTTCAAGATGGGTCGGGAGACCATCCGAAGGAGAGTGTCGCAGATTAGGGGGTCTAGATCTAGTCCGAGGACATGTCAGGGCCGGAACTGTGCTTCGCACGGCGACCCCTATTTTTCAATCACTTTCCCTGGGCACCTTGTCTTCTTGGGACGGATGCTTGACATCCCAAGTGTTTTGCCATTTTAGCAGATCGACCCCTCTGGTCATACCATTGGGCAATCGGCCGGGTCACCAGGAGTCAGTGGCCAGCGATTTGTCATCGCAATGCATGCGATCTGCCATCCCGGTCCTTGATGCCAACACCCACAGTTTGCGATGTTTTTACAAGGGAGAAAGTGCAGCGCTCCGAAGCCAAAGATCCAACACCTCAGTCGAGTGATAGCCATTTAACGACACCGCTGACGAAATGAATCGCCGCGGGCGACAGACGCCATGTGGCTTGATGATCAGAGACATGAATCCTTAACGACCTTTCGAATTCAAGGTTTCTTCCGTTTACCCCCGAACGGTTTCACGTACTCTTAAACTCTCTATTCAAAATTCTTTTAAACTTTTTCTCGTGATATTTGTCCGCTATCGTTCTTGTGGTCATATTTAGTCATAGATGGAGTTTACCACCCACTTAGGGCAGCATTCTTAAGCAACCCGACTCTGAGAAGAGACCCTCCCATGGTGAACAGCGGTCACTACAGGCTGGCACCTTCTATGGGCTATGGCCCCATTCAAGATGGACTTAGACACACCGTGCAACGGGTCCTCCCTAACATCACATTTCCCGATAGACAAGGCCTGCGGAATTCGGTGCTGGGCTCTTCCCTGTTCGCTCACAGCTACTGAGATAATCATTGTTAGTTTTTTTTTCCTCCACTTATTAATATGCTTAAATTTAGCGAGTAATCTCACCCGACATAAGATTCTCTTTAACGTGTGTGGCACGCCCGAAAGACTACGTGGATGCTGGGAGCTGTTTCGTCCTTCAGGATATCTCAATCTCAACACGAGGACCATGGACGGGATGTGATACCCCTTTTGAAACATTTTTTACTTCACGCCCCTCACAACCGGAAGCCGAGATCGTAGCACCCTTCCCTCGCGGCATGCAGAGGACCCAATGATGGGCTCCCCACACATTTCATCCTCCGACGAGATGGTTCAATCACTTGCCATGATCGCCCATACAAATCCCCGATCATGCCGAGCCTGCGAAAAGCGTCGGTACCTTTCAGGGTTTTGCACGGTTCGGATACACTGCACCTGATTTCCATAGTCAGGCATGGGTGAGCCAATCCGGAGATGTCTAGAAGGTCAGTCTCTTTGAACCATGCTGGCATAAGTGCCTCCACACTCCAAAGTTGTCGGGAGTTAATACGGTAATTACTTTCAGTTTTATAGAGAATTAAACCTTCAGACTGGTGTGGTCCAGGAATGGAATCCCATGGTTCACAATGTGTGTTCAAAATGTCAATGTTTATATGTCCTGCAGTTCAGACGACGATGCTTACTTTGCAATGTCTTTCATTGACCTTCAAACCAAATGATCCCAAATTCAGGGTTGTCAGACACCTTTCCTCTTTGGCCTCGCAGCAGTTATCAAGACATCAATCCGGAAAATACATGCACATCTGTGCCTTTTCTCTTTCACATCTTTCCTCTTTTGGCCTGTCACCTCATGTAATTTATTTAGTTACAGCATTAAAATCATCAGTACCTATTGGTGTCTCCAGCTCCTTCTCAGCTTCTTAAATACTCAGTAGTGGTCTCAACATTGCCATATCGTTTATTTTTTCGTTCTAGGAAGATAATTTTTTGAGTATCCAATCATCATATCTCTCAGATTCCAAATATATTTTTTTTTTTGGAAGAGGCCCCGACATGCCATTTAGGAACCTAATACTAAGGAGGGCCACGACCCATTCACAAGCATATGTGTTTAACTCCATGTGCTTCACAGTACTCCGCAGAGAGGATAAGACTCATATCCATTTCGGACCAGCACACTTTCACCAACATCACTCTGTTTTAAAGGGATGCGGCCTCCAGGGCTTCCGTGAAACCTTACAAATGACTTTCTATATCAACACAAGCTCAGCACGAGACGAGAGTTTCCCTTCACCCCTCCCCCGCAGAAGTCGTGTTGTCTCATAGCTCTGCCTCGAATGTATTGAGACACAAGTAATTTCATGCATCTTTTGCACTTTGCCACACATGAACAGCTCATTCCACCATCAGGCTTGGGCTGTTAATCCTGTGGGCTCGTCGTGGTTGGGCATGATCTTTCATCACAACTAGCACACAAGGTTTTTCACTGACACTTCAAGATCTACCTCTTTGAGAACAGTGCCAGTCGCGGATTGATTACAATGACCAGTGCGAGAAGAAGAACGGCCCCTACTGAAAGCGACGATCCGCGAAGTCATCTCTCTCTTCACTTGATATTTTCCTTTCTACAAACCCTCCCCCCCCTCCCAGTTCGCCAAGCAGTGGTAGCGGTTCGCCCACCCTCATGTCCATAGATACCCGTTGCCCAGGTTTTTTTTTTTTTTTTTCAAAGGACCAAGAGAGATAGGTGAGGCACAGTTCCAGCAGGTCAGGAAGCATCGGGATTTCGGACATGTTCTATTTTATAGCACGACTACTAGGCTACAAGACTACTAGGCTACGAGTCTACGAGGCTACAAGACTACTTGGCTCTAACTGTCTTTGACTCCATTCGGCTGCGAGTTAATTTATCTCATGCAAAAGAACTTGTAAGTAGTCCCTATTCTTGCAAACAGATGATGTCACGTGTTGCATGTAGGTAAATATTATTTATTTATTTTATGTGGGATGTGGAATGTTCACTGACGATTGCAAAAGAAGGAAGGCTTCGCTATACATCAAGGAGATAGAAGTTCGTCAGTGGCGGATCCAAGGGGGGGCACCAGGGGCAAGTGCCCCCCCCCCCCAACCCGAAAAACCAGTTGTCTGCTACATTAATATTGCCGACAAAAATATTGTTTCTGAAACCAATAAAATATTTTAATATAATTAATGAATTTCTTGTAGAATCATAAAATATGGTGGTTGGTTGTTATGTGTAGTGTGAGTAGATTAGATACAAATTTAGTAATTTTAAGACATTTTTTCTCTGGCTACTCTGAAATCCTAGAGTGCCCCCTCCGAGGTGAACCTCTGGATCCGCCACTGAGTTCGTCTTGCATGTAAGTGTTTTTCAGCATTTCAGCTGTCTCAAGGCATATTATTTAACTGAGTAATGGATGTTAATGTTTGAATTCCACCTGATAAAAAATATTTGAGTGCGAATTTGGTAGCAGAAATTCACAATTTAATGTAACTCAAAATAAAATTGCATGACTCGTTCAGTAAAAAAAATTCTCGTGCAGAGATTGATTTCTCAGAAATAACCAAAAGCACTCGCAGAATATCAGTAGATGTCTCAACATAAATGATAAGACCAAAGACCACACAAAGAATACCATCAAAATATTGGCTTGATTAATCAGGAGCACACAGAGAAAACTACATACTGCTCGTTTTCCTTAATATCAGAATATATATAACGAAAATAATAAAAAATAAATGAAAAATTACAAAAACAGCTTCTGTCAACTTGTGAACTTCTTTGTTGAGAAATGATAGAGTTTTAGTAGAAGCAAGATTTTTTTTGTTTCATTCAATTTACTAATACAAATAATTCTTGTCCATCACAGATAAATAATAGAGGTTAAGGTTACTATACAGAATTATACTGAAGTCAGCAAATCACCCCCCCCCCCCCTTTTATATTTTTTATATTTTTATCGTAATAACCACCCCCCTCCCCCCTTCTACATCATTTCTACTGTTGTTGTTCCCCCTCCCTACCATGACCCCATTGGTTGCCGGACCCGGGAAGCCTTCAGCAAATATTGTATGGAAACTAAAACAAATGAGATAACCAAAAAGTTTAAAGAAAGATATTATGATTACATATCTACAGAATTGTGCTCTTAATTTTTTTTTGTTGCAATGTAAACCAATTTTAAAAGCATTTTTAAGATATGTTATGTTTTTTAAGTAGATGCTTGTTTGAAAAAAATTTAAAAAAAATTAAAAAATGGTATTATTTAGTTCCTCTCATTCCATTTAATTACTTAACTGTACGTAAGTGCTATATTTCAAGAGTTCATCAGTATTTACTTATTTAAACAGTTGTGAAAATTTTATTTGCGACATTAAAAAAACTAAAATAGTTGGTTAGGTTAGCTACATTTATTATACTGTAATTTTTTTTGAACATTTTCTTACATTGTGTTAGCTACATTTAAGTTACTGTAATTTTTGTAAATGGTTGGGTGAAACTAGGGATATTGAGAATACTCACTTTTGTTTTTGGAACAAGTAGGTATCTCTTAATTTTTTTTGTATATTTTTATTTTTTTTTCCCCAGATGAACTTTTCCTTAGGAAATTACCTGTTTTTAATTTTTTCGCGGAATATTTACGAAGTAATCGATTTAGTGTATATTTAATTGTCAAATGCTGTCTCACCTGTGTCCTTCAGTTTGTTATGTTTGAAATGGTCTCACCTGTGTCCTTCAGTTTGTTATGTTTGAAATTACATCATTTTTCAGATCTTATAGTCAATAAATCTTTGTAGATTGTAAAAAAAAACGTGTTCTGGTTATGAAACACTGTTTTAATACAAATACAAGGATGGTAAATTCATTTCGCAATAACAACAAGTTTTCAAAAGACGAGAGAAAAAATTTGCCGAAATCGCTCATTATAATCCACTGAAATTTGAATTACGCGGGCGTTCTGCAGGACAAGCCGCTAGGATCGCTGCAGTCAAGTGTCGCCAGCGCTCGCCATATTAAATGGCCTGAGTTTCATATATTGTTCTTCTACAATATTTGCCTTGGTTTTGGCCTCAGTTCCTCCCTTATCTATGATCTATCCCCTTCCTTATCTATGGTTGACTGGCGCCAAGTAGGTACATCGCAGGCCGGCCTCTTCCCGGCTGCCGCGCTTTCCCCCCCCCCTCCAACACCGGGTCGGGCTGACGTCACGTGGAGGAGTCCGGTCTAGCTCCTCGCTTGCTAAGCCGTACACAGCGGCAAAATAAACTTGCCATCGTGAAAAATCTAATTAACCAATCTTCACAAAACTTTGAGGTTATATTTCTTAAGTTATGCAGCCGTTATTGCGTTTAGCGAAGAGAAGTAGCCTGGCTTCTTCAGTTACAGACACTGGAAAGTGATTGG
Organism: Bacillus rossius redtenbacheri; assembly: GCF_032445375.1. Taxonomy (NCBI): domain Eukaryota; kingdom Metazoa; phylum Arthropoda; class Insecta; order Phasmatodea; family Bacillidae; genus Bacillus; species Bacillus rossius. Next base: position 35,802,953 of record NC_086339.1, read on the forward strand.
GAAAGTTCCCGTAGCGGCACCTAAGATGGGGTTGAGGTCACTTGAATGTTGTGATTTTTCTGAATATAGGCTAGGAGCGAAAGCAGTAAGTGAAATAACGTTTCTTAAAAAAAAAAAAAAAAAACTATAGCGGAACAGTGGTCACGTAATTTTCTACGAAATCATTATTTTCCTTAGCAGCTGTTGCTACTTTTGACCCCTGGTGAATAAGTTGTACCACCCTAAAGATCTGTTTCTGTGACCAGTTGCCCTGTGGTTTGTATCGCTCCATTTTCCGCCAGAGAAAAAAAGATAATGTATTAAATAATTGTTCGAAAGTGTTTTTTAACTGAGTAATGAGTCTGATTTGAGCCCAGTTAAATGAAATGGTGTAAATTTATCTTGGTTAGAGTTAGTCTTGATTCCATGTTTTTAGAGTCATAGTACACGCATGCCAGTACGATAAAACTGAGTACCCTATATTTTATGGAAATATTAAGAAACCATAATACTTTTTAGTATATTGCATTTAAAATATATTTTTAAAAAGTTTTTTTCATCATTTTACTCTATGCATGCCTGAGAGCAAACGATGTTTTAATTTAATCGTGACCTGACTAACAATAAAACATTCTTCATCAACAATTAAAAATGATTTATTAACTTATCCCTTAACTAAAAATCCAACCGACGACATACAAATCCAAAAGTAAGGCTGCGAAATTATTTCTTGAAACCAAATTTTGAAATTAAATTTTCCTCCGCATTAATTTTTGTAGTAATCAAGATAATATGTTGTGATACAAATCTAATCACTAATTGTTGCATTTATATGCTTAAAAAACGAATAGGGGCATTAAGTATTCAACAATAGAGTCTGAATAAAATCGCTATATTTTATCAGAACTACATATCAATGAAAAATGGCGGTATTGGATCCATTAGGTACGGCGTTATTGTATACATTTACATTTAGTTGTTTTTTTTTTTAATATTTATCGCATGGAAAAAAATTGGGGGATATTCTTTGCAGTGCGTTTTTTAATGTCATGTCAATGAAACTAAATGCGTAAATTACGAGATGCTTAGAAATAATATTCTTAATATTGAGCCAGTGATTTAAAAGCAATATAAAAGTTTACTCTTTCCAATCACCTGCAAGCAGAAAGATTGCTATTTTTGAAGCGTTGTCAAAATTCCTGTGCGACCAACTTTCACAAATGTCACCTAACAAAAGCCTCTGCCAGTGGGGATTAAATATACCCAGAGCAGGTAGTCGTGGCAGGGTACAAGTCCTGGAAATACCACTGAACAAAAAAAAAGTGTCGTTATTGCATAGCAGCGGGGCCCCTTCCCGGCAACCATGCTTTCCCCCTCCAAACTCGCGTCTCGCTGAAGTCACTATGGGGGCGCTAGACTAGCTTTTCGCTTGCAGTTCTTGTGTTGAACGTTCAGCAACGGGCGTGATTTTGACTAACAGTTCAGTGCGCCGTCTATTCTTGCTAAATGTGACAAAGATGAATAAACAATCTGAGTACAGAGTTAGTTGTGCTATGGCACAGTGTACCAATTGGGGATCGAAAACTACTGATGTTGTGTATCACAGATTTCCTAAATGTGAGGAGATTAAGCGAGTGTGGGTTTTGCGCTGCAAAAGAAGTGACAAATTTAAGCCAGAAAATGCCAGAGTGTGTTCTGTACATTTCCGCGCGGATGATTACGAACGAGACTTGCGAAATGAACTTTTGGGAATACCGCAAAGAAAAATCTTGCGAAAAAATGCGGTCCCTTCTCTGTTTATTGCAAACTGGCATGGTGACAAGGCTTCGAGTTCATTTCCCAGCTGTAGCTCTGGTGACTGCACTGTTGCCAGCCAAACTACAGAACAGGTATGTATCTAAAAGTACAAAATTATAGTTGTTAATATAGTAATTTATAGTCGTAATTAGTTTATTGCCAGTGTTTGACAATAATTCATTCACACCAATGAAAAAAAATTCTTACACGGCTAACTAATAATTAAAAATAAAGGTTACTATAAGCGACATTATTTATTATTTTAACTATATTAGATAGTTTATTATAGGGTCTGCCTAGACAGGGATATAATTTTAAGGTTGACATTCCTTGGTTTAAAACATTAACACGCAAACTTCGAAAGAACACTGGTATCTTTTACCCCCTTGGAATTTTAAGTGGTTATCATACCACGCACGAACACATTTGAAAAAAAAAAAATTGGATGTTTGGATGTTTTCGTTAGTTACTGCATATAACCATAGCAATTTAACATTAATATAAATTACACTATAAGTTAAGCTAAATTAAAAAATAACAAATGGCTGAAATGTCATTTCTAATAATTTTGGTTTTGTTTTCACCCTAACTTTATTTTACATATAGATAGTTGCTATTTTTATGTCTTTGATATGCACACCTATTCGTTTTCTATTATAATTTTTATATATATTTTGGATTAAAAGGTATTTTTCATTGTTATGATTGTTTGGTCCAGGCTCTATTTATTAACGTTTACAAATACAGTAGACTCCTGACTGTCCGGGTGTGAGTTATTCAGTTTACGGGTTAATCGTGCAATATTTCACTTCCTAAAACACACAAAAAATTTTTTTTATTAGTTTATTTATTTATTTATGTGAGAGCCTTTACGCTGTGATTCAAGATGAATAATGCTGCCAAACATAGTGCATACATAACTGGTGAGTGTTAGGCCATGAACTTCGCAACTGCTGTGGCAAATTATAAACGCATCTCAGTGAGCTGCGCGCGCCTGTGTTCCACGCGCCAGAATGAACCGCCCACAGGTTGACGGCAGCGTGACTCGCGCGAGCGTGAACGGACCTGTGTGCGTAGTTTAAGGCAGCAATCGCAAGGCAGCAGTTTTTTTTTCAGTCATCTTAAGGGAGTAATGTGCATTAATGATTGGAAATGAGTGGAATTTAACTTTCAACAAAAATTAAAAATTATCGAACAGCTAGACGTAAAATAGGGCGATGGAAAATACGGCTATGTTTACGTGACATGTACTGCAACGTTTTCTGTAAATTACGTCTTAAAATTTTAGTACCTATTACGTACAACAACCCTAGACAGTGTTTGTTTGGATAGTCAAGATAATTTTTTTTAACCATGCAGTTTTATCGACATTGCTTTAACTGTGTTATTTTTTTATCCGCGGACCCCTTGACAGTCACTACCCCAGATAATCGGGAGTCTTCTGTAGATACATATTATATTTTGGTTTCTAATTTTATAAACTTTTTTTATTCAATGTGAATATTGTAACTTTGCGATAGACTAGGCGGGTACCTTTGAGTGACAGCTTAAGTGTTTGTTAATAATAAGGGGCTGATTTAGAATTGCACACAATCATTTTAGACATTCTATATACATATATTTTTGTCCAATTTTGCTTAAATGTAATAAACAAATTATATTTTACAGGTTACCAGTGACAGAGAAACGCGCCAAGAAGCTAGGCAGGTGAGGAAAAGAGCTCTATCAACATTAGAAACTTTGTCACCTAAAAAAAGAAAATTTGATAAAGCGACTAGCACAGAAGCACATCAAAATGAGGAGATGGTAAAACTCCGTAAGCAAGTTGAGATTTTGAAGAAAGCTAACGCAGTACTAAGGCAGAGGGAAGCTGCTAAGCTTAAAAGACCTAAGTTCGTAGCAAAACGACTGCCATCTTCTCGCAAAGTAAAAGTTGGGGAACAGAGAAAAGAAATAGTTCAGATTCTGTCCAGGTGTTTCACGCAGGGGCAAATTAGGTGTCTCTTGGGAGGGAACAAGAGAGTGAAATGGTCCTCGGAAGATATAGCGAACGCCTTGACTTTAAGATCTCTTTCCCGAAAAGCATATGACTATTTGAGAAAACGCCACACTCCTCTACCATGTCGTACTACTTTACAAAGGTGGATTAAGCAGTTTAAATGCAGGCCTGGAATTTTGAATGAAGTTTTGTGTATGTTGAAAGCCAGAGCAGTCAACTACAAGGAGCATGAAAAAGTAGCAGTGCTGACATTTGATGAAATGAACATAGACGGGCGTATTTCATACGATTCATCAGACGATCGCATACTAGGACCTCACAGTAATGTACAGGTAGCTATGGTCAGGGGCCTTTTTGCTGCATGGAAACAACCAATATTTTATGACTTTGACATGACGATGACATCAGAGTTGTTAAAGAAAATTATTAGCGACCTAGAAGCTTGTGGAATCCGTGTTGTCGCGGTTACTTGTGACATGGGAGGGAAAAATTCTAAGGTGTGGAAGGAACTAAATGTAAACACAGAAAAATCTTTTTTCATGAATCCTGTGGACTATGAAAGGAAAGTTTGGGTGTTCTGTGATGTTCCCCATCTTCTTAAATTGTTGAGAAACCACTTTTTAGATGAAGGTTTAATATTAGCTGATGGTACATCATTTCAGAAACAAATAATTGAAAACATTTTACAAACTCAAAAGGGGGACTTATCAATAACACACCACATTAACGAGGCTCATCTAAGTGTAAGTGGAAGATCTCGTCAGAATGTAAGAATGGCTGCTCAATTATTTTCCAGGCGCACTGCTCTTGCAGTTCGATATATTCTGAACAAGAACTCTGAAAGCACCTTCGTTGAGTTAGTCAATGACACGTTCGATGTGATGAACTCTAGAGTTCCTAAAGACGAACAGACTCCCCTAAGAAGCGGATATGGTTTGAATTTAAGAAGCCAAGAAAACACACTGAAACGTTTTTTGGAAGTGATTTCGCAAGTGAGAGTAACAAAACGAAAAAACCTACTTCCATTTCAGAAAGGTTTCATAATCTCCATAAATTCTCTTTATGGACTTTTTGAAGACATGAAAAAAGCAAATATGTCTTACATTTTAACTTCAAGATTAAATCAAGACTGTTTGGAGAACTTCTTCTCTCTTGTCCGTGGACTAGGAGCTTTTTATAACAATCCATCCCCTTTCGAAGTTCGTAATAGAATTAGACTTCTATTACTTGGAGGAAAAAACGAAATTCCTCTCTCCAGCGATGTGTCAGTAGAACATGATTCACCTACAAGATATCAAGGAAGTTCCTTAATAGCTAGTAATGAGAACGATTTTTTGAACTTTGTTACCAATGAATTGTGTATAAATGTCGTCGAGGGACCCATGGAAAATAGCCATGTTAATGAATTGGAAGAAACGTTACAGTTATTGCGGTTGGAAGAAACAAGCAACGACTTTGAAAATGAAGACATAAATGAGGATGCAATAAAATATCTGGCGGGCTATTTGGCATTTAAATGCCGCTCTGTAGACGAGACCTTAGGTGCTAAAAATGAAATATTTCCTTCGTCGGGGCAAGTGCCACACGACTGGATAACAGTAATTTCAAAAGGCGGCCTTACTCGTCCAACTGATGAATGGTGTCAAAAAATAAAGCAACTGGAGGTATTGTTCGGCAGTTTTCACGGACTTAATATTTCCAAATGTGAACGAGTTATACACACTCTGAAATGTCTAATCAAATCAAAATTTCCAGAACTTGACGAGACTATTATTTCGCTGTACGCAAGGACACGGACTTTCATTAGAATACGCCATCTCAACAAAAAACTCCAAATGCAAGCCACGGAGAAGCATTCAGCAAAAAAGCGCCGAATGTGGGCAGCTTCAGCTTCTTCTAAATCATCATAAAATAATCAAAATGTAAGTTATAAAATAACCACTAACTACTCATCAATTATATATTTGCATAACAAGATGACTAACTTATATACTTTCTAATTATGGTGGCTGTCAGGATTAAACGTATGGCCGCAGGTCAGCTTGCATAGTCGTGACATGAGACCAAGGAAAGTATTTCTACCTTTGGTTAACCTGCTAAGTAATTGCTTATATATTGCTTACTTAACTGAAGTGCATCTTGAGAACATTATTTTCATCGGCAGCAAGCCTTTAAAAAACTTTAAGCTGGTACTGTATATTATAGTGGAAAAATAGTTAATAATATGAAAATGCACTTTATTTTTTTTTAACAATTTAAATACTACGTGCTAAATTTTTTACACTTAAGTATTATTTCCAAAGAACTTCTGACCCTGTTTTCACTGTCGTAAAAAATAACTAGTATGTAAATAACGAACAGAAATAAATGAAACTTGTAGAGAAGCATTAAAAACCCTTCAATGTTTTTTTTGTTTCAGTTAGATACCTTAAAACCACATTGTTTAGTTTTTTTTTTACATAATTGCCTCTGAAGCTCTGCAATACAGTTTGATAGGCAGGCAGCCACCATAATAATTATATTTATTTATTTTTTTCTATAGTTATGCATTTTGTGTGGCATGATTTTTTTTCCTGGCATGATGTTTGGATTATTCATTAAAAATCTTATTTTTGTTATGATAAACAATAGTTATATTAAATAATGTAACACAGTATGTTAGAAAAGTTAGTGTGATATATAAAATATAATACCTATATATACATGTCCACACAGATACGTGTGTGTTTATATACACATACATGTGCATATACATACATATACACAGACCTATATATAAACAAGTAGATGATTTAATATATATTTCTTAGGAAAATATGTTAAAACCAAGAGATAGCTTCGAGATAGCTTTTCTGAAGCATTTACCATTGTGCAAGTGAAAGCGCGCACGGAACCCGAAAACATACAAGACGATTCTGAGCGAACGGCTATATCCACTGACGATAAGAAAACGTATTTTTGATACTTGATCCTTAATGCACATATTAGATGCTTACATTGATTTTCTAGTGCCATCTGGAAAGTAATATCCTTAGATAACGAATATTGTACCAAATCATCTGCTAAACCTTCAAATCACTGTGTGGCGTATTATTTTTTTTCTGCCATATCATAGCAAATTATACATTGAAAACTTAACCATTAGAGGCTATGAACATCAAGGAATATATCCCAAAAAAAGATTTTACTTTGGTCTTTAAGTTTCTTCACAATGACGAGTTTATTTTATCGCGGCGTACTGCTGCGCTGGCCGGCAACTTCCAGCCCGCTCTCTCTCCTCCACGTGACGTCAGATGCCTTCAGCCAATGAATGCGCAGTCAGCGGGAATGGCTTACCTTATATACTCTACCTACCTTGGGTACATCGTGAAATTTTATTTTGGTTTTACAAAATATCATCATGATTTCGCTTGCCGAAATGCACGAATTCATTGCTGAAATAATTACAGGAAACGAAAGAATGACTTTTGAAAAAATTCAACAATCGCTAACTGGAACCACGTTTTCAACACGCAACGGGAATGATGAAGTTGGTGATGAAATACTTGTCTGCAAACGTGACTCAAAGGAATGCGCGCGAATGGTTGATACTCTAGTTGACGAAATTGCATCGTTAAAAGAAATAATAAAGATTCTTACAGAAGAACTTTCGGGTAGGCGTGCTCCACGGACAGACGGTGCTAGTGCTCAAAACATAACATGGTCCGAAGTAGCAAGAAAAAACATCCAAAGAATTCCAAAACAACTGCATCCACCTGAAGTTATCCCTGTCAGGAACAGGTTTGATGTTTTTACGAGTGAAGTGCGGGAAAGAAATAGTAAAAATTTTAACAGAAGAACTTTCTACACAAAAATCAGCACTAAAATATCCTGAAAAGACTGATAACACGTGGGTGAACACGACGAAACATAATACGTGTAGACCACCCATCTGCTCTCCACCCAACATCATGCAACTCTCGAATAGGTTTTCAGTCTTTAGAAATTCGCGTGATTTTCCACATCTCTCGGATGTTGCTACAGGTAAACACGGTAACAAGCCTAGTCATCAAACGGATTTTGAGAATGCCATAACCTCGTCCCCAAGAAGGGAAATATCACGTAGTAAGAACATCTCCTGCGAAAAACAAAACACCCGCAAGTTTGAAGATTCAGAAATTTCAGTACCTTGTCAGGCGATCTCTTCGGCAATGGGACAAGCCTCAAAAACTACCTACAACAAAGCAAGAAACACCCACAGGAATAGCATCCACCCCATTAGCAGCAGTAAAAACGATGGCAAAGTCAACAAAAATAAATGCAACAAAATAAACAAGACTGAACAGCAGAATCGTGTATTAATTGTCGGCGACAGTCATGCCAGAGGCTTATCTGAACTGATATCTGACTACAGTAATAACATCAATGCATTTGGTGTAACTAAACCAGGGGCCCCTCTAAAAGAAGCAATGAAAGGTTTTCTTGAAGATTCAGCATCTGTAAAAAATTATGACTATGTGGTGATAATTGGTGGCTCGAACGATGTGGCCAAAAATCAAGGCATGGAAGCAGTTCATACCCTCAGTGAGTCACTCAAAGCCTTGAGCAACAAAACTATAGTTGTAGTGAGGGTAAATATTTACTTGGGCGGTATTTCCGAAAAAAAATGTTAAAAATCTGAAAATACCTTTATTTTATGCTCTTCAACTTCCTCTTTTCATTAAAAGTGGCGGAGGTAAGAAATTCCAAATACTTTAGGAGATATAGAATTTTTAAATTTCATCATATGTAGTTGAGCGGTATTTGCGAAAATAAATGTTAAAAATCCGAAAATACCTTTATCATATGCTCTTCAACTTCCTCTTTTCATTAAAAGCGGCGGAGATAAGAAATTCCAAATACTTTAGGAGATATCGAATTTTTTAATTTTGCAATACAAGACCTGTGGAACCATTCGAGCGGCGCCATTTTTGTTATTTTGCCGTGTGTTCGTGAATACGTGAATCGTGAATGTGTAATTAATAAAATGGTTGATTAGGTCAGGTCAGTTACATTATTAATACTTTCAAACTAAGCCGACATTAAAAATTATTTTGTGAATTAATTTTAATGGCTGTTTAGTTTTAAAATATTTATAATGTAACTGACCTGACCAAACAAACCCGGACAAAGGGTGAACAGTAAACTAAAATGGTCGATTAGGTCAGGTCAGTTACATTATAAATACTTTCAAACTAAGGTGATATTAAAAATAATGTGAATTAATTTTAATTATTCTTTAGTTTTAAATTATTTATAATGTAACTGACCTTACCTAACAAACCCGTAACAAAGGATGTACAGTAAAAACTCACGTACATTTTTTTGTTACTTATTACTTGCGCAACAATATCAAAATAACAAATAAGACTTTAAAATTAGAAACGTTAAAAACTCACCTAAGTTGGAGGCGGTAATTAAACACCGTTTTAAACAATAATTGAACTAAATAATCACGTATTAGTTCATTTGAATTCTGGCCTATCACGAACAATCACGTGACGACATTATCCAATAAAAAAAATAGATACTCGTACGTAAACAAGAAACAATGGTGCACGCACGCCACAGGAATGCGCTGGTTTTGTGCTGAAATTTAAAAATTCGATATCTCCTAAAGTATTTGGAATTTTTAATCTCCGCCGCTTTTAATGAAAAGAGGAATTTGAAGAGCATATAATAAAGGTATTTTCGGATTTTTAACATATTCTTTCGCAAATACCGCTCAACTACATATGAAGAAATTTAAAAATTTGATATCTCCTAAAGTATTTGGAATTTCTAATCTCCGCCGATTTTAATGAAAAGAGGAAGTTGAAGAGCATAAAATAAAGGTATTTTCGGATTTTTAACATTTCTTTTCGGAAATACCGCCCAAGTAAATATTTACCCAAATATTCAAAACTTATGCATGCAGTTCAACAATGTAAAATATGTTGATATAAGTAAATTAGATAGAGCACTTCATACTAGGCATGGTCAGCATCTAAACAACAGAGGAAAACAACACATTGCATCATTGATCTACAATCAGTTGTGCAGTATTCAAAATAAAGTACATGTCAAACAGTGTACCTTTTTAGATAGATGGGTAATAAGGGAGAATAACAACGATGTGTTAGATAAAGAAAAAATAACCTGTAGGGCTACCTTACTCGATAAGTGGGTGATAAGAAAGAAGTCAAATGAAAATAGTAAACATTTTTTAGGCCGGGAATATGTACAAATGAAACCAGTCAATGCCAGATCTACAACAGACTGACCCCTGAAAGTCATCTCACTATTTTCCATCAAAACATTCGAAGTATTGTAAATAAAGTTGACTTGTTTATTGAAGCCTTAGACATGTTTGAGCTAGAAAATAAGACTAAGGTTAATATAGTATGTCTATCTGAACACCATCTAAAGTCTATTCAAGTTCCACAAATTAGAATTCCAGGATTTAAACTGGTGTCACACTATTGTAGGAATAAATTCTCGGGAGGCGGAGTATGTATCTTTATACAAGACAACATCAAAACCGAAACTGTTAATGTTGATAAATATTGTGCTGAAAAAGATTTTGAATGTACTGTAGCCTTAGTGAAATTACTTTCCAAGAGAGTTCTGATAATTTCTGTTTACAGATCCCCAACAGGAATATTTGAGATATTTTTAAAGCAATTAGAACTGCTGTTATTAAAAAAGATCAGGACAAATATTGAAACTATTATTTGTGGGGATTTTAATATAAACTATTTAGAAGACAGTCATTATAAACAATGTTTAAACTCCTTATTAGGATCCTTTAATCTTACTCCCACTGTTCAGTTTGCCACCAGAATACAATCAACTTCTGCTACTATAATTGACAATATATTTATTGAAAAACAAAATTTGGATAAATATATTGTTATTCCACTGATAAATGCGTTATCTGATCATGATGCTCAGGTTATACAGCTGCACAATATTGAACTTACAATGGAAAAAAGGAATAAACAAAACAAACTTAAAAAAATAAGGGCAATAGATAACATATCAGTAATACATTTTATAGCTGATTTAAAAAAGGAAAACTGGATTAATACATCCACTGATAATGATACAAATTTACAGTTTAATTTATTTCACTCAACCTTCTTAAGGCTTTTTGAAGCAAATTTCCCTCCAAAATTAGTTCAGGTGAGGGAGGGATATCAAAATCTGTGGTTAACCAAAGGCATAAAAATGTCGTGTAAAAGGAAAAGAGAGCTGTATTTGCTTTGCAGGACGTCAAATGACGCTGTACTCAAATCTTACTATAAGAATTATAGCAAAATACTAAGCAGAGTCATTGATAAAGCTAAGCAGTTCCACCTTCAAAATTTAGTATCAAAATCAAAAAACAAGGCTAAAACTACTTGGGATATAATTAAACATATGACTGGTAAAAGTAACAAGCCTAAGTCAAACTACCCTATTACTGTAATAGTAAATGGGAAATCGTTAGTAGAAGCAACAAATGTAGCAAATGCTTTTAACACCTACTTCTTAGAAATAGTTGATATGCTATTCAAAAATCTGTCGACAAAAAATAACCCCATAAAACTTATGCAGCAAACTCTGCCTAGAAAAACGTGTAATTTTGTATTTACCCCCACAACACCTACAGAAATTTGTGAAATTGTACACTCTTTAGCTCCTAAAACTTCTACAGGCTATGATCAAATATCAAGTGTACTACTCAAGAAATGTATCAACAAGATCAGTGCCCCTCTTAGTAACATATTTAATAAATCATTTTCAACAGGTATCTTTCCAGAACGATTAAAATTTACCATTGTTAAACCTCTCCATAAAAAGAATGATGCGAATTTAATGTCAAACTACAGACCCATTTCACTTATATCAACATTTGCTAAGATAATGGAGAAATTAGTACATAAAAGACTGTCTAAATACCTTGAGTCAAATAACCTATTGACTAAAGATCAGTATGGATTTCGCAGTGGTAAATCCATTGATGACGCAGCGTTTAAATTAACATCAATAGTACTAAAATCCCTAGATAAGAGAGAGAAGGCTGTGGGTCTTTTTTGCGACTTAACCAAAGCTTTCGACTGTGTGGACCACAAGATACTTCTAGACAAACTGTATCATTATGGTATTCAAGGCACTGAATTACAATGGTTCACATCCTATCTAACTCAACGATATCAACAAGTAGCCATAACGGATCAAGACAACGGTGAAATATTCTCGGAAGTAGGTGTAAACAAATGTGGTGTCCCACAAGGGTCTATTCTTGGTCCATTGCTTTTTATCTTGTATATAAATGACTTGCCTTGTTATATAGCTGGTAAAGCTAATGCAGTTCTCTTTGCTGATGATACCAGCATACTTTTCACTCAAGCTAACCATCAGACTCTAACTAACAATATACATGAAACGCTTCGCAACTTAAAAATATGGTTCGAAGCAAACAAATTAACATTAAATCTAGAAAAAACAGCATTTCTTAAATTTAACACAAGCTACGTGCAGAATAATGACTTGCAAGTTAATTACGGAGTTACAGTCATAAAGGGATGCATGAATACCAAATTCTTAGGTCTTCATTTAGATAGTTGTTTGAATGGGAACACACACATACACAACATTATACCTAAACTAAATGCAGCCTGCTTTTCATTACGTACTTTGGCTCATTATATGAACCTAGAGTCACTTAAGCAAGTATACTTTGCATACTTTCATTCAATAATGTCATTTGGTATAATTTTCTGGGCACAATCTTCCCATAGCAAGCACATTTTCATTATACAGAAGAGAGTCATCAGAATTATGACGGGAGCAAAAAAACTGGACTCTTGCAGACCATTATTCAAATAACTTAACATTCTTACTTTTCCTTCACAATATATATATTCTACAATTAAATTTGTAGTAAAGAATTTTGACTACTTTTTAAAAAGCTCAGATGTGCACACATACAATACCAGAAATAGAAATGACCTCCACTTGCCACTTAACAGACTCAAGCTAAGTCAGAAGGGTGCAATTTTCTCAGGCATAAAACTATTTAATAAGTTACCTGAGAGTCTGAAAGAGCTAAGCAAACAAAATAATAAAAAATTCCAGAAGAACCTTAAAATATTTCTTTTATCTCAGACATTCTATACAGTGGATGAATTTCTCACATACTAACTGTTTGACATTTTATTCTACTTCTTGTAACACAATAACTTTTATCTCACATTTGATATTGTATAATATAATAAGAAGATCCACTATTAAAAAATTAATAAATCTGTCAAATATAATAAAGTCTCAAGCTAAATGTATATGTGAAATGGTGTCTAAATATGTAATCAAATACTATACATACTTTTGTTATTCTTTTGTACATAGATTACTGTATTTATGTATTGCTGTGGGTTTATGTGTAAGCGCTGATCTTAGATATGTTATTTTTTAATGTATATAAAACTGACATGTTCCATATCCCAGAACTCCAGCAGTTTGTAAGGGGTCTACGGAATGAAATGAATAAATAAATAAATAAAAAAAAAAAAAAAATAAACCAGTAAGCTTCATTTTGGTGCACATAGTTGAATAATATTTTGTTTATGATTGAAGCCACGTGTTTAGTGGGTGGCATTTACATGTATAACTAATATAATAATTCAAATTTTTATTTTTATATTTAATTAATTTTACAATTATTTTTTATTTATTTTGTGCTTATAAGTGACAAAATAGGGTTAAAGTGTTTGTAAATAATTGGTTTTTTTGTTAGGGTGTAAAGTCTGTGTTTGTTTTAGTGCCCATTCAGGGTAAGGGCAGACATATAATAATATCACATACACTGCTTCTATTCTATTTATTATCTGTTACCACTCCGTGTTTATCCTAGCTCCATGACACCATCATCACAACTGTCTTACAGTGGCACCAACTTCATGACTACACTACAACATCTCCCCTTTCAAAGTTGTTTGTCAAATACACTGTACATACATTACATGTTCAACCTCTTGGGAGGATTTATAACTCTCCCTGATCTTGTTACTGTTGTTCTGTTAACACCAGCTGGTTTGATAGAAGTATCTTGCATTCTAGTGCACCCTACACTCCTGTCAGCTTCCATTAAACTAAATTTATATGATTGTCTATTTGCACTACCATTTTCATCATTCACTACATGGTCTTTATAAGTATTCACTTCGAAGCCTGCAAAACCATTTGTTACACCGTCTGATGTTTCCTGAGCTCTCCTGTGATGTTCTTTACTTCTTCCTTCCTTTTCTTCGCTGTTTATTGGCAATATGACTTCTTGATGTCTTTCACTTTCTTCTGTTTTTGAAGACGCTTTTATGTGTGTTTCATTTCTTCTCACTTCTCTTCCATTCTGGTTCCTTACAACGTAGGATCGTGGAGCGTCGTGTATCCTTACAACTGTAGCAGGTTCCCACTGTGCATTCTTATTTGTTTTTATCACCACCTTGTCTCCTTCTCTAAACTCGCTAGCCTGTTTCAAGGCTGTCTTATCATACTGTTGTTTGCACCGTTCTTGATTTAATATCATTTTTTTATGTGCGTCTTTTTCAACTTTGGGTTGAAGCATTTGACTTGTCACTGGTAGTAATGTTCTTATCTGGCGGCTCATTAGTAGTTGGCACGGTGAAATGTTTAAGCTTGACAGTGGCGTGTTTCTGTACTCTCTTAGCAGATCTCTAAAATCTTTTTGCTGCTCCATACTTTTCTTTAGTATTTTCCTTGCTGTGTGACATCCCTTTTCTGCCAGGCTATTACTTCTGTGATAGTGCGGACTACATGTTCTCAATTCAATGTCATAGGTCCGTGCAAACCTCGCAAACGTTTGCGATAGAAAGGGCATATTGTCTGCTCTAATTACTCTTGGAATGCCATGCGTGCAGAACACATCCCTCAGTTTATCACAAACATTTTCTGCTGTCTTATGATTTATTGGTATTATTTCCAGCCACTTTGAGAATATGTCAACAACAATCAAGTAGTTCTTGCCTGCATTATCCAGAATGTCCACTGAAACCTGCTCAAAAGGGAGTTGTGGAATCTCTTGTGCAATCATTGGTGATTTCTTCTTCATTGATTGATATTTCTCACATATATGGCATCCACTCACCCATCTTGTAATGTCTGAATACATATTTTTCCAGTAGTACACAGTTTTGGCTTTGGCTATAGTCTTGTCCCTTCCATTGTGACCTTCATGCAACAGGTTCAAAATAAGATTCTTCAGTGCTTGAGGTACAATGAGTTTGTCATTGTAAAAGAGCAACTGATTGTCCACATAAATGTCATTTCTCATAGGCCATGCCCACCTAATGCACTCTGGCACTTGTTTTTTATGTTCAGGCCAACCCTTGCCATACATGTCCTTGAGAGCTGAAAGTTCATTATCTGTTTCTGTGGTCTTGATAAAGAGTTCTTTCTTTGACTCAGACATGGGTAAGTGCCTAACTAGTTCATGAACTAGTTCTTTCATTTCTGGGTCCTCTTCAGTAGGACCTAAGAGATATGACCGGGACAGTAGATCTGCAATGTACATTTGAGGTCCAGGTAAGTATTTTACCTCTATGTTGTATTTTAGTATTTTTAGCCTCAGTCTGCGTAGAACTGATGAACCTATTTTGTGTACAGGCTTGTTCATTGTGGCAACAAGTGGTTTGTGGTCCGTCATGATTGTGACCTTATACCCATACACATAATTGTGAAATTTTTTCAGGCTAAACTCAATGGCTCTCATCTCTTTCTCTGACTGTGAATAGTTTTGTTCGGCTTGTGTCATGCTTGACGATGCAAAGGCTACAGGTTGTTGGTCCTGCAGTAACACACACCCTAATCCATCCTTGCTGGCATCACATTGAATCACTATCTTTTTGCATGGTGTAAAGTTTGCCAATACTGGTGCATTGGATATCAACGTTTTAATTTCATTAAAAGCATTTTCATGTGTAGGTAGCCACTGATAGCATACATTGTCTGATAAAAGTTGCCGCAAGGGTGCTGTTATGGTAGACATA
Organism: Bacillus rossius redtenbacheri; assembly: GCF_032445375.1. Classification (NCBI taxonomy): domain Eukaryota; kingdom Metazoa; phylum Arthropoda; class Insecta; order Phasmatodea; family Bacillidae; genus Bacillus; species Bacillus rossius. Next base: position 35,818,775 of record NC_086339.1, read on the forward strand.
TGCGGAATGAATTGTCGAACATAGTTAAACATTCCCATACATCGTTGGAGCTCTTTTTTCGAAGCTGGAGCTTTGAGGTCGACTAATGCTCTTACTCGATCTTGGTCCATACTCATTCCTTGCTTGCTAAATTTGAAGCCTATATATGTAACTTCATTTTTTCTATACTGCACTTTCCTTGCGTTAAACTTGATATTTCTCTCTTCAGCCCTAAGAAGTACTTGTTGCAAGGCTTTATCATGCTCTTCTGCTGATTTTGCATACACAATGAGATCATCCTGATATGCCATCACATTGGGAATATCATTGAAGTTGCCTTCCATTTGTTTTTGAAAAGTTTCGCTAGCACAGATAAGGCCGAAAGGAAGTCTTTTGAACTTGTATACTCCATACGGAGTTGAGAAGCTACACAAATTACTTGATTTTTCATCCAGCTCAATTTGATGATACCCATCTTTTAAGTCCAACACCGTAAAATACTCATTAAAAGCCAATGTTTCAGCAACTTCTGACACGGTTGGAATTAGATGATGTTCTGTGACAATGATTTTGTTTAGCTCTTGTGGATCTAGGCAGAACCTTAGTTCCCCATTTGGTTTCTCTACAGTTACTAACTGATTAATGCAATGTTCCAGTGTTGGATTTTCTACTCTTTCAATCACTTTTCTCTTTTCCATTGTTTCAAGAGTTCTTTTGAAAGTTGGCTTCATTGAACTTGGAATCCTGTGCGGGGGCTCATTAATTAGTTTAGCCTCTTTTCTTATCTTAATTGTGTATGTGCCAGGAAACTTACCTAAGCCTTGAAATATTTTAGAATTGTTTTTCACAAACTCTCTCGTAATGCTGTCTGTAGGCTCTGCCACAATTGACTGTACCTTCTTCACTAGTTCAAGCTGTTCACATCCTTCTAAACCTAGTAGTGGCGTTGTCTGTAAATTTACCACAACAAATTTCAAATCTACCTTTCTTCCCTTCACTTCACATTTGAGTGTGACAGTTCCTTCTGGTTTAATTGTAGATCCACCAAATGCTTCCAGTGTTATGTTTGTCTGCTTAATTTTCACTTCTGGTCTTATTTGATCTAATATCTCGCTTGGTATAGTGTTAACAGCTGCTCCTGTGTCCAGTTTAAAATTGATTTTTCTGTTTTCTACCCATACATCCTGTCTCCATTCTTTTGTTGGTTTCGCCCTCAATGAGTCAATTTCTTTTTCTTGTTTAGCCACAATTCCATACATAAATGCAACGTCTTCTTCACTGTCATTATTTTTCTCACTATAATGTTCATTTGTACTAATTTCGTGGATTTGTTGTTCTGTTCGGCACATAGCCGCAAAATGATTATATTTCTGGCATGCAGAGCATTTTTTGCCATAAGCTGGACATTGTCTTGGAGGATGTTTTCTGCCACAATATGAGCAATTTGAAATGCTTTGAAGATGTTTTGGTTGTTCATAGTATCTCGCACGTTCATGTACGTGTTGTTTTTGACTGTCTTGTTGCATAGTTGTCCTAATTGTTCTTTTAGGGTTATATTTTCCTCGAGCAACGGCATCAACTGGAATTGAGGTTGTTTCTTCTCCACCAGTTTGTTTGGTCCTACCTTGGCCCTGTTGCATCTGTGTTGCTTGTTCCCGACTTCTCTCTGATGCCTGACAATGGTTGACTACTTGCTGAAGTGTTGAATCTTCTATTCTCAGGAGACTCTCCCTCAGCGTGGTACTACTTATTCCCACAATAATTCTGTCACGAATCAGGGATTCTTCGAGGTCCCCAAATGAACATGATTTAGCCAGTCTTTTCAGATCAGTGACAAAATGGTCAATAGTTTCACCTTCAGCTTGGCACCGCTGATTAAAAATGTATCGTTCAAATGCTTCATTTTTTTTGGGGGGTTGTGTGTTGTTCAAATGCTTGTATCACCTTATCATACTTTGTTTTCTCTTCATTGTTAAGATTGAATGTGTTGTACAGATCAACACCTTCTTGACCTATAATGTTTAGCAACAGAGCTATTTTGATATTATCAGGTTTGTTATCGTTTCCACTGGCAATAATATAAATCTCAAAGTTTTGTTTGAAGGTTTTCCAGTGTGCTGCCACGTTTCCTGAAAGTATCAATGCAGCTGGCAAATTAACAGTTCCCGCCATGTTGAGGTTATGTGACGTTTGCAGTAGCCTGGTGTTCACTTTTTATGGATTGTTTTTTTCTTGTTCTTGTCTTATCGACATATTAATCCGTGCTGTTACTTTAGGTTCACGAGTTCATTTATTTTGTTTCCTCCCGCACTTTCCATTTATTCGGCACTGTGTTATTTATTCTTCTTGATACAATGGTCTTTTACTATTGATCCTACCGACTGCGCCATGTTTTAGTGCCCATTCAGGGTAAGGGCAGACATATAATAATATCACATACACTGCTTCTATTCTATTTATTATCTGTTACCACTCCGTGTTTATCCTAGCTCCATGACACCATCATCACAACTGTCTTACAGTGGCACCAACTTCATGACTACACTACAACAGTGTTAATTGGTGCAAATAACATTACATAATTGTGTAAGTCATTCTCAGTATATTTTAAAGTTTAAACTTTCTTTTAAAGTGATGTAAATATAATTTTTTAATTTATTTAAAAAACAACTTTAGAAAACAATATACTTTATAACGTTTTTTCACTACACTGGTCAGTGTTTGACGTACCTAAGTAAACCAAATTGAAAAGACTGCGGTAATAATATTTCATATGCAAGTTCTCAATATTGTTTAAAGTTTCAACTTTCTTTTAAAGTAATGTTTTAAATATTATTCTATTTATTAAAATAAAACTTCAGAAAACAATATGCTTTATAACGTTTTTTCACCACACTGGTCGGTGTTTGACAAACTAAATTGAAAATACTTCAGTATAGCGTCAGATCTTGCATTAACATTGCGCTCGCTGAACGTCCGAGCACGCCGTCGGCGGCCCCGGAACAAGCGTCGGCATTTGCAGCCGGTTGCAGGAAGTAGCGTTGCTGCCGCTAGACTCTTGTGTTGTGAGGACTTTAACTCTAAAGATACTGTGATAATTATGGGGGGGCAGTAATGACGTAAACAAAAATGAGGGAGCCAAAGTGATAGGAAATTAAAAAAATAATCTGTCTGAACTAACCTCAACAAATGTTGTGGTGAGTCTTCCTCTTAGGCATGATTTACCACAATGGTCTTGTGTAAACGGAAGTAAAAAAAAAACTAATACTCAAATTGGCCAACTATGCAAGCACTTCAAAAATGTACACATGGTAGATATCAGTGACTTTGAGAGAAAACTTTTCACGAGGCATGGTCTCAACCTAAACAGTGCTGGTAAAGATCTGTTAAGCACAAACATTTGCAAAATAATTGAAAGCACATTAATTAAACAAGTATCAATCCCATTAAAATTTCATTCATATCAGGGAAACTAAATACAGAGGCTGAGTTTACCAAAGTAACTCGGCCACCTAAATCATTTTCAAGTTCTAGTTCAGTTTCTTCTCAAAAATGTTGGATTGAAGCCCGGATTAAAAAAAAGTCAGCCAGCTGTGCTACCTAACTTAAGTTCAAAAGACAACGTAAGCTGTGAACAATTAAACTTGATGAAAAATAACATCAGTAGTACATTGAGTCACTTAAAAATTGTTCCTAATTATATCCAATCTATAAAAGTAAACACCGTGAGTTAGAACGAAAAATAAGTGACCCCAGATGTAATTTGAAACCAAATGGTGTGTGTCAAACAAAACAGTGCTTTAGAGCAGTCTCTTCAGTACAAAATTACTCAAAAAATTCAAAACTTAACCTCAAACAGTAATTTGTATAATATATTACACGTAAATATCCAGTCAGTAAGAAACAAAACATTGGACTTGGAAACTGTTCTACATACTGACTAAATCACTACAGTGTAATTTGCCTTACAGAACATAGGTTAAATGATCAAGAACAGTCATTAAATCTTATAGATGGCTACCAAACAGTCTCAATTTTTTGTAGATAAAATGGCTATGGAGGAAGTTGTATTCTAGTTGATAGTTAAAAAGCAGTAACTTTCAGGAGTGCACAAACATAAAGAATTTAAGTGTTGAAAATAAAATTGAATGCAGTGCAGTAAAAATAAATACAAATTTATACCATTGACGTCCCTCGGCTTCAGGTCCCCGTTTTCCCGTTGAAATAAATGTCCTGTTATGCCCGTACTGCCCTCGTCGGAGAGGTGTGGGTCCAGGCCAACGTGGCCGGGACCGGGAAAGGCGGGACCTGGAGGGAGAGTGAAGTGATTGCGAGGAATGTTGGTAGGTTGTCGCAAGCAGAACACGGCATTAACGAATTTCACGAGCCGTCTTTTATTAACGCTTATAAAGTCCTGCCGCAGCCTGGCGGAACCGTCGCGGAACAAGTGCCCTACCACGGCGACACGGACTCCCTGATGACGGGGCGGTTCTCAAATACGTTTCGGCGCGAATCGTAAAGTTTATTAATGCTAGGCTGACCCAGTGAGAAAGGGCCCGAAGACGGAACGCTGTACATACGCGGCCCGTTACGTAATGTTCCGTGGACGGCGAAAAGTTCAGAGACTCGTAGCACCACGTTCGCGTTGTAGAAACTGCCCGCTAGACACGTCTCCCGATGACTCGTAAGTTAACAATGCTAAGCTGATTCGCGGTGGCAGCTCAGCTGCCGTGACCGACTGCGGACTGAGCGAACGTTCAATCCCGAGCGCAACGTGCGCGGCTCGCGGAGCAACGAACACGTCTGTCTCCGCTCGAGACCAGGACGCGACTGCCTCTCCCCGCTCGCCCGCGGGCCGGCGCCCGCGGGTGGCGGGGAGGGAGGGGAAAATCGGCCGGCGTGGGAGAGAGCTCCGTCCCGCGGCGCGCCAGGCTGCAATTACATACTACGGCGAAACACTTCAGAAAAAGTTATTGAATTATTTACAAAGACATACACGAGACATTAATTACACAGCGAACTTGCACAATGAATAATAAATAAAATAAGTTAATTACACACATTCAAATCCCTTAATCGTTTACAAATATATACACACTGAAATAAAAGATAAAGTCACATAGAAAAAACACTCGTTGGCATGCTAGGGCGCACGCGGGTGCGTCCCTGGCCGTCGCACACACTGGGGTTCACTGGGGGGGAAAATAGGCCCCCTCAGGCCCGCGTCGGTGGCCAGGTACGGCCTCTGTATCTGGGAGGGTACGACGACTGTCGTCATATGCCCCCCCTCTCCCGAGGCCGTCCTGGCCCCCGACGCCGACCTAGACCGGCAGCTGCGTCCGCGTCCGGCCACTTGTCTGGTCGTCGGAGCTCGTCACGTCATTCCGTCCGGGTCGGGCAAACTGGGGCAGGAGCTGCATCACGCTGCAGCGTAACCCCCCGTCGGTCGTTTGTCTTACGTCGCGGGGTTTGCGCTGACTCCCCCACTCGTAGTCCCGGAGGTAGTGGGGGGCCGTCTTCTCACGCGTGGACCGGCGCAACGCCGGTCCCCTCCCCGCGTGAGCGGTCATCCTCGGCTCCCCGGAAGGCAAGTCCAGGACCACCTGCTGGGCCCTGTCGACATCGCCCTCCCCACTGAGGAGCCGGACCGTTACCCCGTCTGTCACGTCCTTGCTCACGTCCGTCCCCGTCACCCGCCGTTCCCAGGAGTGGACGTACCTCCGTCCACGTCTCTGGGTAGGCTCCGGCAACGTCACCACTGGTTCACTCAGGTCGACCAGGTCGCCCTGAGCAGTGTTGTCATGTGTTACGTCCTCGATGAGCGGTCCATCAGTGTCGTTGGCGTAGGCGCTGACGTCATCAGGCGGGAGCACCCGGTCCACGAAGCGCTCCAGCTCTGCCATGCTTGCGCCACGCGGACCCCTTCCGCCCCTTCTGACGGGCGTCCGTTCCCCGCCCCCTCTTGCCAGTTGCCAACCACCGTTCCCCTTTTGCTGTCCCCCCGTAGGAGGCTGAGTCGGTGTCGTCGTGGGGGCCCGTCCATGTGTCGTGCCCCAGGTGTCGTCGTCCCTGTCAACGTTCCTGCCAACCCCCCGCAGTGACTTGGGGTGGGCGTGTCCTCGTCGACGTCCCTGATCCGGCTCCGGTGGCGTCACCACGGGGTCACCGAGGTCGACCAGGACTCCTACTGCGACGTTGTCATCGGTCCTGTCCCGTGTGTCGTCGTCCCTGTCAACGTTCCTGCCCACCCCCCGCAGTGACCTGGGGTGGGCGTGTCCTCGTCGACGTCCCTGATCCGGCTCCGGTGGCGTCACCACGGGGTCACCGAGGTCGACCAGGACTCCTACTGCGACGTTGTCATCGGTCCTGTCCCGTGTGTCGTCGTCCCTGTCAACGTTCCTGCCCACCCCCCGCAGTGACCTGGGGTGGGCGTGTCCCCGTCGACGTCCCTGATCCGGCTCCGGTGGCGTCACCACGGGGTCACCGAGGTCGACCAGGACCCCTACTGCGACGTTGTCATCGGTCCTGTCCCGTGTGTCGTCGTCCCTGTCAACGTTCCTGCCCACCCCCCGCAGTGACCTGGGGTGGGCGTGTCCCCGTCGACGTCCCTGATCCGGCTCCGGTGGCGTCACCACGGGGTCATCGAGGTCGACCAGGACTCCTACTGCGACGTTGTCATCGGTCCTGTCCCGTGTGTCGTCGTCCCTGTCAACGTTCCTGCCCACCCCCCGCAGTGACCTGGGGTGGGCGTGTCCCCGTCGACGTCCCTGATCCGGCTCCGGTGGCGTCACCACGGGGTCATCGAGGTCGACCAGGACTCCTACTGCGACGTTGTCATCGGTCCCGTCCCGTGTGTCGTCGTCCCTGTCAACGTCCCTGCCAACCCCCCGCAGTGACCTGGGGTGGGCGTGTCCCCGTCGACGTCCCAGGTCCGGCTCCGGCGGTACCACCACAGGGGCGCCGAGGTCGGCCAGTACACCTTCGGTGACGTCATCCTCGGCCTCGTCACCGTCCACTGGTCCGCTGTCGTCGTGGTCGTACTCGTCGTGCGGGTCGCCTATCAGTCGAATGTCGTCCCTGTGCACCTTAGTTGTCCGTCCGTCGGCGCGACGCACGAGGTACGAGGTGGTGCCCAGTCTGTCTACGATCTCCTGTGGCCCCGCCCACTTAGGAGCCAGACTGGCGCAAAAGCCCCGCTCGCCAGCCGACAGGTGATGACACTTAACAAACACCTGCTGGCCAGGCTCTAGTCGTGCTGGGGGCTGGTGCGTCTGCGGCGTACGTCTAGTCAGGTAGTCAGCTTGGCGACGTCGGGCGTCTTCGCGCAGATCGTCCGTGGTCATGTTGTGCAAGTCGGGGGTTGCGCGCGCTTCCCCGGGCAGGGCGAGGTTCCGGCCCTGCACCAGTTCAGCGGGGGAATGGCCCGTGACCGCGTTCGTCCGACGGCGCAGGCAAAACAGCAGCGTCGGCAGGTGCAGGTCCCACTTGGTGTGGTCCTCGTCCAACCGGATGCGCAGCTGAGTTTTAATGTCCTGATTCCGCCTTTCGGTCGGATTCGCGCGCGGATGGTAGGTGGGCGTCGTGTGATGCTCCACCCCCCAACCCGCGCAGGACACTCGCCAGCTTCTCCCCGTGAACTGCACCCCGTTGTCCGTCAGCAGGACCGCGGGGTACCCGTATCGCGGGAAGAACTCGCGCTCGAGCAGGGCAATCACGGTGCCGGCCTTCACGTTTGGTACTGCGAACGCCTCCGCCCAGCGGGTGAAGACATCCGTGACCACAACAATGAATCGCCGACCACGGGACGTGCGAGGATACGGCCCCATAATATCCACCGCCACAGTGTGGAAGGGATTCCGGGGCCGTCGTGGGACCTGCTGCTCCTTGCCGTCGGGTCGCCTGGACTTCCGCTCCTGGCAACGCAGGCAGGCCCGCACGTAGCGTCTTACTTCTGCCGCGTCGCCAGGCCAGCGGAACGTCCGTCTGACCTCACGCAGCGTCTGCTCCGCGCCCGGGTGTCCCGCCAGGGGGTGGTCATGCAGGTAGCTCAGGACCCAGCGCCTGGCCTCGGGCGGCACGTGGGTCCGCCACCCGCTCGACCTGTGAGCCCCCCTGGTCTGGAGCACCCCGTTCAGGCTCCGGCAGCCCGGTATCACCCCCTCCCCACACTCTGTCAGTCGGGTCCGGGTGTCGGGGTCCCGGAGTTGCGCCGCGTGGACCCACGCCAGCAGGTCAGTCATAGTCTCGGGTCGCGCGTCAGGTGCAGGAGCAGTGGGGCTTGTCAGCGCGTACAACGCGCACGGTCGCGGCACCGAGTCCTCTACCCCGCGCTCACGCTCAGGGAGGAGCACTTCCTCCCAGCCCTGGTCGTCGTGGAACTCATTCTCAGGGTCCGGATTCCGGGACAACTCGTCGGCCAACTGATTTTCACGTCCAGGAATGTGCTCGACCGTGAACGAGAATTCCTGGATCAGCATGGCCCACCGAGTGAACTTAGACTTCCGGCCCTGAGCGGAGTCCAACCAGCGGAGGCATTGGCTGTCGGTTCTCAGCGTGAATGAGCGGCCCTCGACGTGGTGACGGTACCTCTGTAGGGCCCAGACCACCGCAAGGCACTCTTGCTCATTCACGTGATACTTCCGCTCAGCCTGCCCAAACTTGGCGCTGGCGTACTCGATCACGCGCCTCTCGCCCCGGTCATCCATCTGGTACAACACCGCCCCCATCCCCTCCTGACTCGCATCCGTCTGGATGAAGATGGGGCGGCTGGGCACCAGGCGTGAGAGCGTGTGACAGTTCCTGAACCGGCGCTTCACCTGTCGCAAGGCCTCGTCCGCGGCGGGGGTCCACCGGAACTTAGTCTTCGGCGACAGTAGGTCCGTCATCGGGGCCGTCACCGTGGCGAAGTCGGGGACGAAGGACCGCAGCCAGTTGAGCAGCCCCAGCAGCTTCTGGAGCTGCTTCCTGGTCTTCGGTGCCCCCTTTCCCTCTATTAGCTCCAACTGCTCAGGTCGGGGGCGGCACCCCTCCGCCGTCACTATGTGTCCTAGGAACTCTATTTCCGTGGCCCCAATGTGGCATTTCTTTGGGGCGCACGTCAGTCCGTGTCTGGCCATACGTTCTAGCACCAATGCCAGATGGTGCGCGTGTTCCTCCCACGTCCTGGACCAGATGATAACGTCGTCCAGATAGGCACTGGCGAACTCACCAATGTACCCATCCAGAACACGTACCATCAGGGCCTGGAACGTGGCAGGGGCGTCCATGAGACCAAACGGCATGGCGCAGAACTGGTAACGTCGACCGTCTGGTGCCGTAAATGCCGTCTTAGGGCGGTCCTCCAGACATACCGGCACCTGCCAGTAGCCTGATTTTAAGTCTAGTGTCGTGAAAATAGTGGCGTCCCCCAGTCCTGCCAGTGCGTCTGTGATATTGATCTGCGGGGGCGGGGCGGGAATGGTCAGTTTGTTTATCGCCTTGAAGTTTACGCAAAAGCGTAGACTTCCGTCTTTCTTGGTGGCCAGCACCACCCGTGAGTTATACGGGGAGGTGCTGGGTTCCACTACCCCGTCACGTAACATCTCGTCAATTTGAGTCTGTATGGCCTCCCGTTCCCGGATGCCAAATCCGTATACCTTCTCAAAGGGAGGGCGGTGCGGTACCATCGGTATCCGGTGCTCCGTCACGTTTGTCCGTCGTAGCCGGTCCGCGGCCGCAAATACCTGTGCCTGAGAGGTGAGGACATGGTTGATGACATCGACGTACTCCTCTGGAACACCGTGCTGAAGGTCTTCTAGGCGAATGACTGACTGAGGGGGACTGGGGGGAACCTGGTGCACGCCGTACACCGTCCAGCGCCCCTGGGTGCCGAAGTGCATCCGGCCAGCTCGTACTTCCACGGTGGCGTCGACCTCGTGCAGCCATGGGACCCCCAGAATCAGCCCCTCGCGGAGCTCGGGGACCACCCAGGCCTCGACGTGGCTAACGTGACCAACGATGCTCATTGTTACCTGAGTGATGCCCCCTGCTGCAACGACGGCATCCCTGGTGGCCAGCTGCACCAGCTCCCTCCGCGGTGTCACTGCCTCCGCTCCCACCAGGTGGGCCGCGATGTAGGTTCGGCTGGCGGCGGTGTCCACCAGGGCCAGCATCTCCCGCCCGTTAGCGCGGACAGGAATTCGCAGCAGCTCCGGCTCCTCGGGGCCGACCTGCCCCAGCTGTGCAGTCGTCTGTCCCCCACCGCCCCCGGCCACCTGGCCGTCCGGGCGTGGGGAACTCGCGGCGAGGTCCGCGGCTCGCTCCGGCGCCGACGTGTTGACGTTCCGGTGGTCCACCTCGTCGACGACAGGTCGACGAGGCGGCTGGTCCGGCCCTGGTATAACCGGCCTCAGGGCCGCGGCGGTGGCGCCGGCAGTCAGCTGTCCCTGCACGGAGATGGCCGGCGGGATGCCTGCGCTGATGCTCTGGTTGTCCGCCCCGTCGACGGCGTATCGACGAGGCGGCTGGTCCGGCCCTGGTATACCCGGCCTCAGGGCCGCGGTGGTGGCGCCGGCAGTCAGCTGTCCCTGCCCGGAGATGGTCGGCGGGATGCCTGCGCTGATGCTCTGATTGTCCACCCCGTCGACGGCGTGTCGACGAGGCGGCTGGTCCGGCCCTGGTACACCCGGCCTCAGGGCCGCGGTGGTGGCGCCGGCAGTCAGCTGTCCCTGCCCGGAGATGGCCGGCGGGACGCCTGCGCTGATGCTCTGATTGTCCACCCCGTCGACGGCGTGTCGACGAGGCGGCTGGTCCGGCCCTGGTATAACCGGCCTCAGGGCCGCGGTGGTGGCGCCGGCAGTCAGCTGTCCCTGCACGGAGATGGCCGGCGGGATGCCTGCGCTGACGCTCTGGTTGTCCACCCCGTCGACGGCGTGTCGACGAGGCGGCTGGTCCGGCCCTGGTATACCCGGCCTCAGGGCCGCGGTGGTGGCGCCGGCAGTCAGCTGTCCCCGCAGTTGCCTCGGCATGGGGACAGCTGATGAGGAGTAGTCCCGTTGTCCCCTGCTTCCCGGCGGCATACAGGACGTTAGTGCGGTAGGCGCCGGTGGTGGTCGACGTGTTCTGTCAGTTACTGGGACTGCCGGTGGCTGGCGGGCCGGGGAGCGGCACCCAGTTGTCCCTCCGCCCCCGGTCCTGCGTTTCCCGCCTGCGACGTGTTGCCTTCGCGCGCCTCCTCCCACGCGGCTCTGGTGGGGCAGAGGCGATGCCAATGGTACGCGTCCGGGCAAAAACGGCATCGCGGCGGACGTTCGTCCCTCTCTCTCGTATCTGTCCGCTCGTGACGTCCTCCTCCTGTCGCAGCTGGTTCCGGGCGTTCCCTGGTGCCACCGCGGTCTGTTGTCCTGCGCGGTCCCGCGCCGCCGGCGTAGCTCACCACGGTCAAGTCACTGTCCGTGACCTCTGTGACGGTGACCCCTCGCGGCCCCGAGCGAGCACGGGGAGCTCTCGCGCCCCTGAGTGCCGTCCTCCACTGCGACATGTCACGTTCGATCACGCGGGCGAGGGCCACGAACTCCTCCGTGTCACGACCAGCAGCCGTCCTCATGAAGGGGCGAAACTCTGGCAGCAATTGTTCGACAATGGTTGGCAACGCCGCACTCACGTCCCCACTTGTCCCCAATCGGCGGAACATGCGTAACTTCTCGTAAATGAACTGCTCTGCACTCTCGTCCTCCTCCTGGTTTCGGCAATAAAATGTCCGCAAACACATTGCCCGCGCCTGATCGTTATCAAACCTAGTTTTGACTTGGCGCACAAAATGTCCCCACTCGGTATCAAAACTCCCGGCCATTGACCACCAGTTCCTTGCCTCGCCGCGGAGCTGTCCCGCCACTCGCGGCGTCCACTCCGCCCGTCGCACTTCGTACAGTTTTAGGAGGTGTTCACACTCCCGCAAAAACTCCCGCGGGTCCTCGTTGTCTCTCCCCGCAAACTCTGGCAACTCAAACTGCGTGCTCACGTACCGCACTACCGGCCCATCTGCGTCCGCGTGCCTGTCCCCCTGTTCCCGTTTACTGTCCTCAACTGTGCTGTCCGTGCTGTTTGCGCCCTCGGCCGCGCCGCCGGACCCGCAAACCTCGTTTTTTACGTCCATTTTCGCGGAGTCTCCCTCCTCACACAAGTCCGTTTCGAAACTGATTAGATCGTATCTTTCTTGTCCCGCCTGTTTCCACGCCATCCTGTCCTCCTGTGCTACTGATCCGCGGATCGTGAACACAATCTCCCCCAGTAATACAATACGATCCTCCCCAGCGCGTTATCTTCAGTCCGGGATACCGCTGCACCGCCGTCTTGTATTTCTGTCCCCCACGACGCGCTATCTCTCGCCGAAACGTCTCGTGTTCGCGCCGTTCCCGCGCTGCGTTATCTCCCGCCGGCGCGCCGGCGCGACGTCTCGAATTCGAGCCGCTCCCACGCCGCGCAGCCGCACCTGCTTCCGTTCTGTCCTGCACCTGCGCGCTTGCGTGCGCTTGCGTGCGCTTGCGTGCGCTTGCGTATGCTTACGGCCACACTAGTTGGGCGCCAAATGACGTCCCTCGGCTTCAGGTCCCCGTTTTCCCGTTGAAATAAATGTCCTGTTATGCCCGTACTGCCCTCGTCGGAGAGGTGTGGGTCCAGGCCAACGTGGCCGGGACCGGGAAAGGCGGGACCTGGAGGGAGAGTGAAGTGATTGCGAGGAATGTTGGTAGGTTGTCGCAAGCAGAACACGGCATTAACGAATTTCACGAGCCGTCTTTTATTAACGCTTATAAAGTCCTGCCGCAGCCTGGCGGAACCGTCGCGGAACAAGTGCCCTACCACGGCGACACGGACTCCCTGATGACGGGGCGGTTCTCAAATACGTTTCGGCGCGAATCGTAAAGTTTATTAATGCTAGGCTGACCCAGTGAGAAAGGGCCCGAAGACGGAACGCTGTACATACGCGGCCCGTTACGTAATGTTCCGTGGACGGCGAAAAGTTCAGAGACTCGTAGCACCACGTTCGCGTTGTAGAAACTGCCCGCTAGACACGTCTCCCGATGACTCGTAAGTTAACAATGCTAAGCTGATTCGCGGTGGCAGCTCAGCTGCCGTGACCGACTGCGGACTGAGCGAACGTTCAATCCCGAGCGCAACGTGCGCGGCTCGCGGAGCAACGAACACGTCTGTCTCCGCTCGAGACCAGGACGCGACTGCCTCTCCCCGCTCGCCCGCGGGCCGGCGCCCGCGGGTGGCGGGGAGGGAGGGGAAAATCGGCCGGCGTGGGAGAGAGCTCCGTCCCGCGGCGCGCCAGGCTGCAATTACATACTACGGCGAAACACTTCAGAAAAAGTTATTGAATTATTTACAAAGACATACACGAGACATTAATTACACAGCGAACTTGCACAATGAATAATAAATAAAATAAGTTAATTACACACATTCAAATCCCTTAATCGTTTACAAATATATACACACTGAAATAAAAGATAAAGTCACATAGAAAAAACACTCGTTGGCATGCTAGGGCGCACGCGGGTGCGTCCCTGGCCGTCGCACACACTGGGGTTCACTGGGGGGGAAAATAGGCCCCCTCAGGCCCGCGTCGGTGGCCAGGTACGGCCTCTGTATCTGGGAGGGTACGACGACTGTCGTCACCATATTACAATTTTATGAATATATAGGCCACCAAATGGTCAAATAAAACTCTTCGTACAGCAGTTCAAACTAATTTCAACATTGATACTTAAAACCTCTAGTGACAAAGTTTTGCTGTGTGGGGACTTAAATGTTGACTATTTAACTAACTCTATTAAACACGAGTTCATTGATCTGATGGAAACATTTAATATACAAAATTTTATAAATGGCCTAACTAGAATAACAAAAAATACTGTATCACAAATTGACTACATGCTGACAAATCTAGAGATGTAGGCTATGATGCCAAAAATATAAATCTAGGATTATCTGATCATATGGCACAAACTATCACATTACATTTTAAAATGGAAATTTGTAAAACAAACATTAGCTATAGACTCTTTAGTGATGAAAATATTTCTCAAATGAACAGTCTCTTAATGAAGGAAAATTGGAAAGATATATATCTCACAAATGACAAAATATTTAATTCTTTCTTAAACATCTATTGTAGAAACTTTGAAGCAGCTTTCCCTTTGTACCGTAAAACACTAAAAAAAACTCGTATAATTTTAAAATTATAAAAATTGGATAACTAAAGGTATTAAAATATCTTGATCAAGAATTAAAGAACTATACTGAATTTATAAAAAAGGGAACACTACTAAAGATTTTGAATTTTTTTATAAAAATTACAAAATTATATACAAAAAAGTAGGTATTGAAACGCACCTAACAAAACTACAACAATCATAAAATAGAAACTAGTAACAATAAATGTAAAACAATGTGGAAAATTATTGGAAATACAAATAGGAAAATAATAAAACAACGAGCAGACAAAATCTTTTTAAACATAGAAGGAAAAAATGTACATGACTGTCAAGCTGCGAATTTCATAAATGAGTACTTTATAAACATCTGTAATAATGAGACACAATTAGATACAAAGCTAAATTAAACTTCTTTGCAAACGTGCGAATTTCCTCATACCTCCAGTTCACTGTTTTTAGCACCGGTTACAAAAATGGAACTCCAAAAAGTAATCAAGAGCATAAAAAACAAGCATACACAGGACATATATGGTATATCAAGTTTTATAATGAAAAAATGTTTTGACCCCATAGCACAACATTTTCTTTATTTAATGAATACAGTAATAGCATCTGGAATATTTCCAGACAACATGAAAACAACTAAAGTAATCCCCCTACATAAAAAAGGTGACAAAACAAAAATAGAAAATTATAGGCCAATAAGCATATTAAGTACCCTTATTTTCAAAAATAATAGAAAAAAATTATTTCGAATAGAATAATACAGTTTTTAAACAACATAATTTATTATGTAAAGAACAATTTGGATTCCAAAAAAATAAATACACTACTACAGCGACTTACCACCTTCTCAAACACATCCTAGAGTATTTGGATAAAGGTAGTGAAGTGTTTGGCATTTTTTGTGACTTATCAAAAGCATTTGATTCTGTACATCATGTAAATTTATTAAGAAAAATGGAAAATTATGGTATAAGAGGTATTGCCATTCAACTACTCTCATCATACTTAAAAAATCGAAAGCAAAGGGTTCACCTAAAAGAAGATACTATGGAAGTAACATCATATTGGGATACAATTAAAACTGGAGTTCCACAAGGAAGTATGCTTGGGCTGCTACTCTTTCTTCTGTACATAAATGACCTTCCTTCTCAAAAAATAAATGGAAAGATGATACTCTTTGCTGATGATACAAACATTGTTATAACAGCCCCGAATAACACTGAATTAAATGTGTTAGCTGTAAACACTAGATAGCATGGAATCTTGGTTTAAAGAAAACAGACTAAAACTACTTAAATCTGAATAAAACAAACTTCTTACACTTCAAGAGAAACACAGTATTTAACCCCACACACACTTCTTACACTTATAACGGTCAATTAATGGAGGGGAAAAATTCGACAAAACTTTTAGGTTTTGAAATAGACACCCACCTAAACTGGCACTCTCATATTCACAATACTGTTAAAAGACTAACCCGTGCTTTTTATGGTCTTAGGGTGTCTAAAGACTATGTAAGACCTGCATATTTTGCAAATTTCCATTCCATTATGTGTTACGGCATGGAACTTTGGGGACACACAGCAGAAGGAAACAGAATATTTAAGCTTCAGAAAAAAGCAATTTGACTAATTTCATTTTCCAAATCATCATCATCATCCTGTAGACACCTATTTCAACATCTCAAAATTCTACCTTTTTACTGTCAATATTTTATCCAGCTAATGATTTTAATGAAAGATAACATACATCTACACAAAACAAATAGTGACATACACCTGTATAAAACAAGAACACACTTGACTTCAGAATACCATCCCACTCCACCAGCCAATATGCCAACAACTGCAATTATGTGGGGATCTGCTTGTATAATAGTCTACCTCAGCATGTTAAAAATATCAATAATAAAAAAAATTTGCAATAGTTAAAAAAAAAATAGCAGAAAAACTGTTTTTCTATTCCTTCAAAGATGTTGAAGACTTTATAAAAATAAAAAATAATAGTAAAGATTATAATTATGTCTTATATGTTCTGTTTCACTTTTAATTATACTTTCAGTAGTTTCGTATGCTGTAATTAATAATTTATAAGTAAAATGTAAATTGTATATTTTGTGTTTTTTTGTTTTGTTAAATTGTATATTTTGTGTTTTTGTTTTTTTGTGAAATTGTATATTTTGTGTTTTGTTTTTTTGAAACTTTATATAAATTTTTTCTATATGTACGTGACATGTATCATACCCCAGAAATGGGGTCAAAGGATATGAAATAAATAAATGAATAAATAAATAAAAAAATAATAGTCATCTATGTTTTGTGACAGCATGTGCAAATAATGTTCATGTCAACCCAGATGTCTTCGCCTTCAGACTTCCAAGGGCTCCAGAAAAGTAAGCATGGTATCTTAACTTACATGCTTTTATGACTAGTGGATTTAACTAAAATGAGCCTATATTATTATTTATTTATTTTTTTAAAATTATTTTTAAAGGTGAATTCATCAGCACAAAATTTCGTTGATCGTAGTAATTTGAGGAATTAATGACGAAAAATTCAAGGATTGCGTGTTTAAATTTTGCACAGAGAAAAAAAAATTACCTAAGCACGTAAACTAATGCTACAATGCAAGTTGTAGACAGTGATTTCTTAGAAACTTATATTATTTATGAGTTCTCTTTTCAAGGTAAATTCTGAGCTATTTCTGGTGTTGAAAGAAAGAATCTTACTTTTTTTAAATTTGTGGAACAGCCACAACATCAAAAAATTATCGGTATTGGATTTCAGAGCATAAAAGTTATAAAAGTACACCCACAATAATTTATTGGTAAATGTAGCATTAGTAAGCTAGTGTTAGTTTTTGTGGTTATTTTTTGTATCTTTATACATGGACATATATTAGGTTTAAAATTTGCTATATTGTGAGAAAATTGCTTCAATTTTTTTTGTCTAATGGTTTATTATCTTTTATGTTTCAGGTTGATGAAATGGCTTTCTGCTGTCTTGAAATTTGCAGCTGGCATTCCTTCCATCAGTGATCCAAATGAAGCATTTACATATTCATCAAAGTTCATTTGTGCAAATCACTTCATTGATTCAGATTTTATGAATGAAAAGAAGGAAAAACTAAACCACCATGTTTTGCCCTCAGTTTTTGATGCAGCGCTAAAAGTAACAACTGAAAGTGTGGTGCAGCCATCAGTTTTCCAGTACCAGACAACTTTGTCTCCATCCTCACCACATGTTCTGCCTGTTAAGCATGCTTATTCAAAAATTCCTACTTTGCCAAATGTAGAGAAGAGTACTAACTGTGACTCCTTTAATGCATTTGTCAACAACAGTATGTTCTTGCCGTCTACATCATCTACACCTGTATGTCCACCGAAAGCATGTTGCAGACTGAAAATGACAGATCCTGTAATGTGCTCCACCAGTAGAGATGAGGTCTCAGAAGAACTAGCCGTGCAATTGATTGATACAACAGTTGAATCAGTTCAGACACCACTGTATGTTAAGAGCAAAAAATGTACCAGAACTACTCTTCTGAAAACCTGCAGTGTTACAAGGATGTCTATGTTGATACCAAAGAAACAGAAAATACTAAGACAAGTTCAAGGGAAAGTGAAAGCCATGAAACGTGTTTGCAAACAACTAAGAAAACAGAATTTGACTTTTCGTGAAACTGTAGATAAGGCAGCTGACCTTGAGCTTAGAGAACTCAAGAATATGTTGCCTGCAGCCTATCATCTCCTAGCATCACAGCTACGCTTCAAAAATATGAAACCCCAAGGAAGATGTTGGACAGTGGATGAGAAGATTGTAGCTCTTTCCATTTACAAAAGGAGCCCTTCGTGTTACTCTCTTCTTCGACGCATGCTTGTTTTGCCATCCAAGAAATCATTATTGAACTTGCTGAATGCTGTACCCTTCAAGTGTGGTGTTGACAACCGAGTAATGCTTCTCATCAAAGAAATTGTTTCATCACGTTCGTCTCCAGATCGTTATTGTGCGTTAATGTTCGATGAAATGTCTTTGAAAGAACACGTTCAATATTGCCCTAAAGAGGACAAAATTGTGGGATTTGTTGACAGTGGCAGCTCTCGATGTGCTGATTTGGCAAACTATGCTATGGTGTTCAAGTTACGAGGTCTAAGGAAGAAGAAACAGCCAGTTGCCTGTTATTTCACACATGGTGGCATGAAAGGTGGAAAACTGAAAGCTGCAGTTGAAGAAGTACTAGCTTGCTGTTTCACAGTTGGTTTAAATATTGTTTCCACAGTTTGTGACATGGGCACCAACAATGTGTCAGCATTGAAGCAGCTTGGAGCAAAATTTCCAGACCCAGTGTTTCATTTCATTGGACATGAGATTGCTGTTGTTTTTGATCCGCCACATTTATTAAAATGTACTAGGAACATTTTTCACACATAGTGAGGGGTGTGAATGTTCGTCGGGAGATACCAATCACTGGTGCTGCCAGGTGGAAACACATTGAAAAAATGTACGAGGAAGACAAGAAATCAATTTTCAGACTAGCATCAAAAGTTACTGAAGGACATCTGGCTCCAACTTCAAGTGAGCGAATGAAGGTATCGACAGCAGCCCAAGTCATGAGTCACACTGTTGCAGCAGCTATCCACAGTTTTGTCAGTAGAGGTGGGTATCAAATATTTCTTTTTATATTCTGAATCTGGTAATGTAAGTTTAATGGGTTTTATTGCGCATTTCTTTCTTTATACTTTTTATTTAAGGCATTTCAGAACTTTGAAAAAAAAAAAAAAGATTCAAGATTAAAATACATAAAATTAACATGTAATAAATTCTTTAAAAATAGTAAATTTAATATTCCTGCCTTGATTTAAAACATCCTGCCGGACCGTAGCGCTTATTGTATATCCATTCTCAAAAGTTGTTTCACATTTTTCTTCTGTAAATTAGCATATTTACTTTTTGTGCAAGTGTATATGCATACAAAAAGTGAAAGCACATGTATGTGTGCTTTTTGAATGTGTTTGTTTTAAATTAACTTGTTCTGTGAAACTTCATATAGTATAAAAAAAATATTTCTTCCACAATAAAAGAACATGACCTGACTTTCAAACTAATCTTCACATTTTTCTATTCCATAAAAGCCATTCTCATTTACATAGCCTTGTGGTTGATTACAGGAGAAATTTTTTTTTGTAACTATGTCAAAATTTCAATTAAATATCACAAATGGATCCTTGGTAACAATCAAGAAATATTAACAATATGTATTAGTGAAAAATTTTAATTTATTGTGACATTTTCAATTTGTTAAATTTTATATACATTGCTGCTTCCATTGCAAAAAAGTTATTTAAAAATTTGACGTCCCTCGGCTTCTGGTCCCTATTTCCCCGTTTACTAGAAATTCCTGTTGTGCCCGTACTGCTCTCGTCGGAGAGGTGTGGGGCCAGGCCAACGTGGCCGGGACCGGGGAATACGGGACCTGGAGGGAGGGAGAGGAGGTGAGGAAGAGTGATAGGCAGATTTAAAGGACCACTCAATGTTAACAGTTCCACGAGCCCCTTTATTGTATCCTGAGAGCTTGCCGCGGCCTGGCGGATCCGTCGCGGGGTGTGCGCCCTTCCCACGAAGACCCGGACTCCCGAAAACCGTCTCGTGCAACCCACTCGTCTCGACACGAACTAGAAATCCTCCCACGTAACAAAGTTCCTGATTGCTAATTGCTCCACAAAGGTGCGTGACACGTGCGCGGTTCTTTACGTACAGACTCGTAACGACGGCGACAGTTCGGCGGTGCGTAACTATGCTTACGCGTCCTATAAGGTCCGACTCGTGACGTAACTCGTAACTCGTGACTCGTACGCCCAATCGTGTGAGTGGCACAACGAAGGCAGCTCAGCTGCCGCAAAAGCCCGTACAGTGGCGCTGTCGCCGGACCGCGAGCTCTGTAGACGCGCTTCGCGATCAGCACGGAGCGGCGTGCACGTCCGCCGCTGAACGAGTCCTGAGTACTACTGCCCTTCCCCGCCCGCCCGCGGGCCGTCGCGCGCGGGCTGCGGGGGAGGGGAGGGGAAATCGGCCGGCGTGGGAGAGCGCCACCCCTCGCGACGCGGACGAGCGCCAGGCCGCGATTTCATATTAACACTGCGAGACATTTGCGAAAATTACAAGATTATTTACACAATAATTAATACATTACGGTTACATTATTTACACATTTATTATAAAGTCACCGTCATTTGGAAAAAATATATACAACACAGAATCATTTACACACTAATAATGGCTCACTGGCATGCTAGGGCGCACGCGGGTGCGTCCCTGGCCGATGCACTACACTGATGGTTCACTGGGGAAAAACAGACCCCCTCAGGCCCGCGTCGGTGGCCAGGTACGGCCTCTGTATCTGGGAGGGTACGACGACTGTCGTCAAATTATTTTGGCATAGTTAATAAATTAGAGATTTTTTTTTTTGCAACTGTGTAATGCTTCCACTTGTACAAATGATTGTAATCAGTTGTATTGAAAATGTTCTATGAACATTGATTGATGTAGTTGTTCTTTGTCGTTTGAGTTGAGTTTTTTTTACAGATATTTTCTTTTGCAACTAACTCATAACAGAATTTTGGTGTGCATAATTTTTCATGGCAAAATCCTCAGGCGAAGACCAAAATCCTTTTCAATCCACTGCATCGATTAACTGTGCCATGAAGGTAGTGTGGTATGAATAAAATATTATTTAGAGTTAATTTATGTAAATTTGTATTAACAAAGATGTGTCTGAAATAAATTTACCTGATTAATATACATTTTTGGATGTTTTATTTGTTTCAGTTTTATTTTTGTAGAAAATAATATCACTTAAAGAGTTCTAATCATCAGGTGAACACTTATAATCTGATTTCAATGTGTATAGTATAAATCAATTTTACATTTCTACATTATCAAATGGAGCTCTGGTGGCAGTGCTGTTAGCTGCTTGCTATTAACTGTGAGCCACACCTTTATCTCAATGCATCTGCCAATCTCCAGCACTGACATACTGCATTCATTTGAGGAGCACATTTGTAAAAACTGTTGTGGAAGTGGTTGTGCTACTGCAATGTGAATTAACGCAAATGATTTTGTGTTCTGTATTAGTTCTGGTACCTAATGCATTGCTACATCACAGAATTTAAATTCAGAGCAGTTAATGCCACTGGGCCCATTACACTTCTTATTGGGAAAAAAAAACTCCATTATACATTTCACATTACTGAACACACCAATAAATGTTATGTATGTGTACAACTATCTCCGCTATTATTTAATTTAATTAGTATTTCTAGCTGCTTCACTTTCAGGGCTTTACTGGTTTATTAATCTCCACAAAATAATAATTTTCATTTATATTTTAATGCTGTCAAATCTATTTCAAGGCTGAGAAGTTGTAGAACGTCTTTAATAATTGGCAGAGAAAATTAACTGGTGAAAATATTGGTACACAAAATGTAATGTATTTCACTGTACAGATTCCTTTATTATACCATGTGTTTCACCATTTTTCTTGTACATTTAATTTTTATACATGTTATTAAAATGGTTATAGAACAACACTGGCAATAAATTAGCATTAAAATATATATTAAAATTAATTCATACATTCAAATTTACCGCCGTATCTTTAAAAGTCCTGCTAGGCCGTAGTTTACGTAGCTAGTTCAGTTAGGTACCGCTAGAATGCGCTCGCGTTTCAGAGATTGTTTGGACATCCAGTAGATGGCAGTAAAGTCGCACGTTTTAATCTGGGTACATGGATAAAGCATTGACTTACCGGTCTTCTCTTATAGTCTTTGCGTCCGTCCGTCCGTCAAGATGATGTTTGTCAAGCTTTGCGCAGACGGATCAAAATTTTCGGGACATCTTATTGGTTGCAGGCCACGTGGTTAACAAACGGACGGACAAAGGCAAGTATTATGATTCCGGCCTTAACCTTATTTACTGTAATGTACTACCGATACGCGAGTAAAATGTTTATGATATATGGTCGTTGATGTTTACGACACTTTGAAGAGGTGAGATTTTTAGATGCGCAATTCTTTCCATTTTCTGGTGTCAAATTATGTAAATATGTAGAAAATCGGACCATTTTGAACTTAAATTTTATTACTCACAAAGTGTTTCTCGACAATGCTGCATACGTAACAATAACGCAATTTTGTTTTTACATAGTTGATCAGCCCTTAACCTGATAAACTAGTATAATTTGAAGGGGCACACTACTATTCTAGCCGTCACGTGTGAATCTTTTAGAATCACAAATAACTTGACGTAATTTCCTAAATTAGCTTATTTCCCTTGAGGAAAAAAAAATCAAAGGTAAATCTGTATTGTACGGATTAGCGCCAAAAAAAATCGTACAAATATGAAATAACTTTCATTATATGCTGTCTTACGTCCTCTTTTCAGAACCGCCTGCGGAGATAAAAAATTCCAATTACTTTTGGATATATCGAATTTTTTAACATTCATTTTTTGGCGATTTTTTTAAAAAACATTTTTAAAAATCCGAAAATACCTTTATTCTGTGCTCTTTAACTTCCTCTTTTCATTAAACCCGGCGGAGATCAGAAATTCCAAATACTTTAGGAGATATGGAATTTTTTAATTTTCATGATGTGCACTCATGCGGCGTTGAGCGGGAAGCCTACGATTCACACATCCTTCTGGACATACCCGAATACTCACTTTGGCAAGCCTTCTTTTCTTAAAATTAGCAAGAAGTAATTAAAAATACTTTAAAACACTGTGGATGGTTGGTTATATTAGGTAAGTATAGCTACATTAAAAAAACTGTAAAATCATTTTATGGTTGCTTAGCAAATAACTTTTTAATATGTAGCTATCCAGCGCTAGGAAACCGTTTACATGATTTCACAGTATTTTTAATGTAGCTATCCTAACCAAATCAACCATCCACATTGTTTTGAAGTATTTATAATGTAGCTAACATAACCTAATTGACCATTAGTTTTCATGAGTTGCATATTTATTTACAATAAACAAAAAAAAAAAACCGAAGATGCACGATCGGGCGTTTGCCTCTCGTCTGTTGAAAGAAGGCTTGCCAACGTGAGTATTCGGGTATGTCCAGAAAGATGAGTGAATCGTAGGCTTCCCGCGTTCACCATTGTTGCTTGTTTACAAGTATGATTTTTTTTTTTTTTTTTTTCGCGACGTAGTTGAACGACTACATCACGTAAAATGAAAATTAAGTGAGTTCCTACTGTTCATCCTTTTTCCGGGTTTGTTAGGTCAGGTCAGCTACATTATAAATACTTTAAAACTAAACAACCATTAAAATTAATTTTTATTATTTTTAATGTCCGTTCAGTTTCAAAGTATTTATACTGTAGCTGACCTGACCTAATCTACCTTTGTCCCGTTTTGTTAGGTCAGTTACATTATAAATACTTAAAACTATACAAGTAAAATTAATTGATATTATTTTTAATTTCCGTTTATTTTGAAGTATTTATCATGTAACTAACCTTACTTAATGGAAAATTTCTGTTATTTAGGCATTCACGCACACACGGCAAAATATAAAATGGCGTCTGTTGAATGATTACATAGGGCTTGTATTGCAAAATAAGAACGGCGATATCTCCAAAAGTAATTGGAATTTTTAATCTCCGCAGGCGGTTTTGAAAAGAGGACGTAAAAGAGCATATAATGAAAGTTATTTTATATTTGTACGATTTTTTTTGGCGCTAATCCGTACAATACAGATTTACCAAATCTAAAATAGTGTTTCTGACGTTCCTTTGTTTGTCCTCCAAAACAGTGCATTTATGTTCCCGGTGGCAAGGAGTCCTCTCCTTTTCTCACACATTTAACCACTTAGATCTTTTCATTATGCAGCGACATCCTTTTATCATTTGTTAATCGTTCTAGCTTTATCAGATCCCATTGCAGGTGTACTTTTTTCCCCACTACCTCATACACTACGCAATCATCTGCAAACATTCTTATTCTGGCTTCCGTTCCAACTTCTATATCGTTCATCATCATAGTAAAAAATATGGTCCCCAACACTCCTCTGTGGCACTCCTGACATCACTTCTCCCTCTTCATACCTTTCCTCTCATATCAAAGTTAATTTTACTCAGCAGAAAAATTGCTAATGATAATTATTTACTGTTAGAGAACTTTATATTGTTATACAGAAGTACGTATTGAGAGGCCTGTCTATGTGCTTGATGGAATTACTTGACAGGGTTATTAAAAGCAATCAAATACCTATACCTATACCTATACCTTACACTTTCTAATAAATTTTTAATGCGTATATGCTCATGTCTCCGTTAGAACTTCTTTGCGTCTGTCCAAACGATAACACTAGGTACATAGGTCCTGTAATTAATTTTGTCTGTTATTATGTTACAATAGTGTTTAGTAGTCCCGAAAAATTTCTGCTTTCAGGCTGATGTGGGTCATGGCAATATTGCCAACTCCAAACCCGCTCTATCGCATTAGTGGAAATGGAAGAGCAAGATTATTCCAGTTACAAACATTCCAAAGCTATGCTAATGGAACACAACAATGGGACGACATTTGCAGAGACAGTGACAGTACTTTTGCCTGTGCCGCTGGGAATTGTTCTTACTAGTTTGACACTAATAGTACTATCTTCGCATCAACTTCTTGCATCAAAATTATGGGCACAATTTTTGATTGAGTTTTGCTTAGTGGTTTTACCGCTTTTGTTCAGTGTAACAGTTTGGTCTGATTTTTCGTACCTGTTAGTAACTTTGATGGCTTCAGCATGTATGATTCTGTTACTGTCTTCCGTTGGAGCTGCCTGGAAGGCCGGAAGTGTGGCACTGTCGATACCAATTAAGGAGGCTAAGAGGCCTTACATCACAAATTTTAGGTCGTCTATAAATTTGACGACATGCTTGTGCATACTGGCAGTGGATTTCTCCATATTCCCGCGCCGCTTTGCAAAAACGGAGTCTTTCGGATTCAGCCTCATGGACATGGGAGTCGGGGGGTATATTTTTGCCAATGCCATCGTATCCAGGGAAGCGCTTGGAGCCAGAAGGCACGCTCCCTCCTCGGCTGTTTGGAAAGCCACGGTCAGCAGCCTCCCTCTGATCGTGTTGGGCGTAGCAAGACTGCTGTCAACACGCTCGCTCGATTACTACGTTAACGTTACGGAGTACGGGCTTCATTGGAACTTTTTTTTCACGCTGGCCATTTGCAAAGTCTCAAGCACAGTTTTGCTGTGTGTGTTCCATGCAGGTTATTCTGCATTCCTGTCTGTCTTCGTGATGTGTCTGCACGAGTTTCTGCTCGCGTCTGGAGTACAGGACTGGGTGTTGGGCCCAGCCCCTAGATGGGATTTCCTCTCGGCGAACCGAGAAGGCATTATCTCGTGCTCTGGTTACGTGGCTCTGTACTTGGCGGGAGTCTGTGTTGGCCGCCTGCTGCATTCCAAAAGAACATTCCTTCGAGATTACTTGCATCTTGCGGCAGAACTGCTGTGTGCAATGTTGTTGTTTTCAGCACTCGGAATATTTTGGCAGAGGCACCTGGGTGCATCGAGGCGGCTTGCCAACTTCGGGTACTTCTTTCTGACTGTTGCGTACAACCTAACTTTCCTTACAGTATTTCTGTTTGCAGAACTGGTTACTACGATTCTTGAACATAAAACCAATCAAAAACATATCAACAGCAAGACTGGTGAAAATAAACTTTTAACAAAAGTAGTGTTTGTTCCTACTATTCTAGACAGTTTTAACTATAATGGGTTGTTATCTTTCCTAATTGCGAATTTGTTTACAGGATGTGTAAATTTGTACATGAGGACAATACAAGAGCCAGTTTTTGGTGGTACGGTTATTTTAATTTTGTATAGCTTTCTGTTATGTTCAATAGTAGTTTTATTTTCTAAGCACATTCACTTTAAAGTATGGTAAATTGTGTAGGTTACAAATTGTCATGCTTGAGTAATAGCATATTTCTATGAAGGAAAAACTGTATAGGCTCATTTCTTAGAAATGAACTGTGTACCTAGTTCATTATTTTCACTGTAATATTGTACAAAAATAAAACCTGGTTCTTGTATTTTATCATTATGAATTATCTTGTAATTATGTAATTTTGATATTTAATTATTTTATTTATAAAAGCTTTTTAACTATGTTTTTTAAGTTTGTCACAATGTTTGCTGGGCTACTATTTATGTAAGTGTGAATTTCCATACAAGTTTTCATTAAAATATTTTGTACATAAAAATTTTTCTTGTGTGTTTCATAGTGTGTCGATGATGTTTCTTTAACATAGACAGTGGTCGCTGTGAAAGAAAGATGCACGACACTGAGGTGTTATCAGAGAGACGATACTTATCACATCCTTTGTTAAAGAGAGAGAGAGAGAGAGACATTGTCCAGGACTGTAGGAAAGTCCTCTGACTGGGGAATCCCGTAATAGTGGCTGTAAGAATAATCTTTGTAGCCAATACAAAGGCAGCTATTCTGGGGAAGTCCCTAGTGTGTACTATATGTGTGTTTTTTGTACTGTGCTTTGTCTCGTTAGTAGTTAGCATCCTGGGACGAGAGGTCAAGCAATTCCTAAATTTGTTTAAGAAATCCATTAAACAAGTTCACAGACAATGGCTTTTTGGAATAAATATTTAATTTCGATCAAACAAATTGTTTCTTAAACTAGTTCATTAAAACCAATTTGTTAACATTTATGGCTGTCATGTATGTAGTATAAACATGCCATAGAAACATTTTATATCTATTAGTTGTTTATGTTTATTGCTTGGTTAGAAATGGCATGTTCACAATAATGCAATATTTGCTGTCACTTTGCATCTGTCGTACTGTGATTCCAAAATAACTTCAAATGCTATACAAGTTTTATGTTTGTGACACATGCTTGCTATATTGCTTATGCAGTGCTAACCTACTGCCTGCCGTTAGGATCTATGTATCACAAAACTTACATGAATATGTGAGCACTAAACAATTTTACCTAAAACATAACTGAAATATTGCACTGGTATTACCAGAAAATGTTAAATTTATTATTAAGCTAATAAGTGTGCTGCCTGTAATATGAAAAAACACAAATTTTGTAAACAAAACTTTTTTTTTTGTAATTACCCACATGCTGCTTTAATCACTATTTAAAATCTTTACTTGCTACAAGAAATATCTGAGTTATGATATGTAAAAAACATCATATATGAGATACTTCTGTATCAAAATGATGTAAAAGGGTGGTTCTTTAAAATTTTATTCAACACTTAGACACTGTAACAGCATTATAACTAGTGATGGGAAAAAGCGGTGTTATTTTTATGCCAATTTCGTTTCAATAATCAGCAATTGCGGTTTTTTGTGTTTTTATAGGAAAACGTTTTTTAAAACGATATTTTAAAAAAAGAAAATTTTTTACTACCGGTACTTACGGCATTTTTTTCAAAAGTTTAAAGCACCGTACTGATGATCACAAATTTAGAACAAAATTTATTTGTGCACTCTTACGTTTCTATTATTCTGATTACGAACAATTAAAAATTAAGAAATGAATGCTGTATGTACAAAAGTTTTGTTACAATAAAAGTGGTTAAACTTTAGTCATGTTAACGCTACACACTTCAGGTCTTGTTGAAATTAATCATAGTCAGAATTTCAGCATTTTCTGGTAATAGCCTGCGGCGCCGGTCACTTACTACGAGTGAATAATGTGAGAAAAACCTCTCACTGTCCACATTGCTTGTAGGCAGCTACAAAGCCTTCAAACAAACTGAAGCGAAATGTGGGTGGTCTGTTTTCAGAGAGCACATAAGGGTTACCATGTCTATGTCCGAACAATGTGGCCTTCCCAGCTCTTCCACAACTACATTCTTCATGGCATGGTATCCTTCTAAAAATGTCTGCAGTTCCATTTGCTTGATGAAAGGAATGTTGTGCATATAACTTTGCAACATTTCATTGGAAGGAGTTTGCTGAGTTATTTTTCTAGGATTCAGTAATGAACTCATGCTTGAAAAAATTTTTCCTGCTGGATCTTTTTTCTTTAAATCCTGTAACTTTGTATGTGCCTTCACAGCTGCTGCTTTCAGAAGGGATACTTGTTCCGCCTTAAGCTTAAGTGAAAGACTCTTCAATAAACGGACAATACATTCACCAAACTGCTCAACTTGCCCTACACTTAACAGCTGCATTTTGCTCACCAAATCATCAAGTTTACAGGTTAATATGTGTGATGTTATGTAAGCAGAACCTTCCAGGAATGTGATTAGTTCCGACAGTTGTCTGCAGTGGACTGAAACAAATTCAGCTTCAATTTTTATTTGAACCACCTCTGCAGCAGTGCGGTCCTTTAACCAGCTTATGCCACTGTTCTCCGATTCCAAGCTGCCATCAATGTTTTCAAAATATTCCACTATGTTATCAAAGTACTCAGAAAGGTAAGTGACAGAATGGAACCAAGAATTCCATCTTGTCAAAACTGGTTCATGAAAAGCCCTGACTTTGCCACTGGATGTTCCATATTTTTCTGACAAGAATACCAAGTAGAGGTTTCTTCTCCTTCTGCTGTTAAGAAATGCCTTCTTAACCTTAGATGCTGCCTTGTTAAGAAGCGGCAGTGTACTTTGGAAGGTGTTGCCTACTAAATGCAACTTATGTGCCCAACATTGCACATAAACAGCTTCTACCAACAATCCACTCAGTGTGGTGAAACACTTGTTCATGTAAGGAGCAGAATCACTTACTATGGCTTTCACTGAATTGTAATCAATGTTGTACTTGTTCAATGTGTCCAGAACTGCTTTAGAACATGTTGCATGGTTTGCTGCATCAAGAACAATGGATGCCACTAACTTTGTGTTTTGACTACTAGCAGGTTCTAATTTTTTGAAAAGGATGTTGAAAACACATGCCCCTCCTTTATCTGTAGTGTCATCACATAGCACACATATATCGACCCCTTCAAACTCATCTTTTAACTGTGCTTCCACTTTCTCCCCCAATTTTGGAACATATGTTCTCCTAAGGGAACTGGCTGTAGGAAGATCTCCCCCACCCTTTACATTTTTATTAATCCAACCACGTAATTGGGTGTTGTCTAATTTCTGGAGTGGTATGTTGGCAGATATAAAAGCCTCGGTTGTATCCAAAATAAATCTCTCTCTGTCCTCTCGTACTTTTTCCCCGACTTTTGCGACTTCTTCTAGTGTTGCAAGACGTTTGCTGCCACTGCTTGTGCCCTCGGCACCTAACCTCACTTTCACATAATGCTTACTAGCAACATGTTTGACAACAGTGTCCCTTCTCTCGTAATCAACTCGGCAATTGCACCATTTGCAGAACAAAATGTTGTTGGAAACGTACAGCCCTTCCGATTTAAATTCCGTCGCCCGCGATAAGCAAGATGCTTTAAATTTTGGCATCGCTATATTGGGCCTAGCAGTAAATAAGTCGAAACCTACAAGGATTCTTGTTTTACTTAAACTGCCTGCCCGTGTAAACTTTTGCAAAGTATAGAATATTAATGAACACGGCAAATTAACTAGGTATCCCGAAAGATAACACACGTCACGTGTTGTTTTGCTAACGAAAAATTGGTACGTGTGCTCGCTGCTAGCGCATTCAATTGTCTTCCGTTGCAATCTGGCGTCAACGAAAACAAACGAATATCGAGTTAGGAATTCGGGATGGCGTAATAAATGTTTACAAAAACATTATATAACATTTTTTCGGTACCAGGTATTCGGAAAGAACTAATTAAGCAGCGGAGTAAAGCAATGAAAAATTTAATCAACGGAAAAATTATGTTGTATTCTATTGTGAAGCGAAGGGGAAGGATAAGGACTGCTGTGTGTAAATATGGAGGCTGCCGGCTGAATAAGTACTGCAATATGTAATTTTCTGAATTGATAGGCGTAATTTTTTCTGGCAAATAGAAGACGCTAAAAGACAGCTAAGGTGTTTTAAAATAAGTGGTATTTCCAACCTAATGTGTGAACATCGTATTTTGTGACATCGCGCACATAATCTTTTATAAAGTCGCAAATAATTCATATTTTAACATTTTTTTCCGGAGATTTTCAGAATTTCGCGTTTTATAGTTATAAAAATCTTTTTTCGCGAAAATTCGCTGAAAAATCGTTACACCATTTTTTCCCATCTCTAATTATAACATTAATATATAATTGAATTAATTTGAAAAACTGCATCACAAGTACAGAGTAAATATAATAAAAATACTGTTTACAAATAAAAGTCATATGCATTGGAAAATTTTTTTATTAAAAATATTACACATTCATTGTAAAATGTTACACTCCCACAATGCATTTAAATTAATAATAGTTGTTAAAGTTATGGTTTGTATAAACTTAGCTGCAAATAGCAAACAGCCATATAAAAATGTAGTTATGTTAACCTTAAAGCCTAATACACACAGGCCTCATTCGTGAGCACAAAAGTGAAAACTAGTTTATAAAGTAGTGGATAATTTAGACTGTAAATTTATGTGCTAAACAAGAAAATTTTTTTTTTATACTAAATGTTATTTAATGTATACAGTTCAAAAGAAGTTTCATCACCATTTTAAGCATTTTTACTTTAATCTTTAATTTTTATAATCAAACTATAGAAAAAGGAATAAAAAATTAATACTAAAATTATTTAATACAATTAAAATTTAGAACTATTCGCTAGCACACTTCACAAGTCGAAGTTGAAACAAAGGTGTGCACATTCTTATGTGTACAAGGGAGACTCATGTGTACTAGGCTTAAAACTGAAACAATATCACAAGTATAAAATGGTAAAAAAAGTAACATGACAGGTAACTTTTCACTACAGTAATACTATGCACATCACCACTGTTACTGGTTACAACAGCATTTCTAACTTTCAAGGAACATTCAAACGTAAATGCAAATAACTAAGCTGTACACAGAACATACAATTAAATGCATAAGTCGATTAAGTACTAATAACAGTCAAACAAGCAAAACTAATAAATTAGCTGAATTATTTAAGAGCAAATTGTACAAATAAAAAATCATGCTGTGACTCAGTTGATGCAGGAGTAAACCAACAGCTTCAACGAAGAGAGAAGGGGGCCACCTTGGGCATTTTTGTTGGTTTAAAAATTAAATACGGTGCATAAACCTATACATGTACAATCAGAAATTCATAACAGTAATATGTAATCAAAAGTTGTGTCAAAAATCAAAATAAACATCATGGTGGATTTATAACATACCTGGCCAAGGCCAACACATTTTGACACCTATTACAAAATGTTTTCAAGATAGACATGACACCATGTCAAATACATATGTAGTTAATTTTTACTTTGTAAAATATTGAAATTTTTGTCTATAATGCTCAAATTTTGCTTGTAATTAGGGAGTTCAAAAGTGTTCTTGCGAAACTAAATATATTGACTTTTTTTCCCCTAGCTTCTGGTTCGCCTAAATTACTAAAAACATTTTCCTAAAGTTTTTGGACAACAATTTCAGCACTGAAAATTTCGAAGAATCTATTTAAAACTAGCAAAATAACAAGGATGAATAGTCCTACCTAGTCATGAAAAACTATGAATTCTGAGCTTGTTTTATTAATGCAATAGCCTCTTGATGCATAGCTAAATTCTTCCAAAATCCTAATAAAAATCTATTATTCCCACCAACAAAAAGAAAGAATTTGAAAGCAAACAGTAGGCAGAGAGAATGCCCTCCTGCCCTGAGTGATACCGCTCCAGTACTAACACAAAGAGTATGCTTGATCACATGTGCGGTCCAGTACAATGTTCTAAAGTTCTCAGACTGTTGTAGCCAATAGGCAGGCAATGTTGCAGTGAGCCAAAAATTGTGCAAAATACAAGTGCATCTGCTACCTGTGTGGACGTGAGAGGAGGGAATGAAAACAAGGCAGTCTGAGGCAGATCAGAAAAAACAGATCGTCAAACACAGTCATCCAAAACGTCCCAATTGTTACTACTTGTATCCTTTCTGTGTTGCTGGACCTGGCCAAAAGTGGCAACAGTCTCGTGCTCAAGAGTAAACTGAACAAACAGAAGTCCTTCAGAAACAGCTGACCCTAGTAAAGACTACCTGCTGCTTTGTTCGAGCCGTAACAGACAGTAATGGTAGGTTAGCTTGGTGAGCGAAAGAAAAAGTCTTAAAACTTTTGGAAAACTTGAAATTCAGGAGTTGTTCATTAGCAGCGAAACTAGAATTACTTGCAATGAGAACCTGCAGCAGTGAGATAGGCTACTGATAACACAAACTGTGGAGCAGCATGTATGCATACTTTCTTGCTACGAAAGCTTCAAATTCTGGGCAAAAGTTTCTTTACATCCAAACAATCTTTTTCACTGCCAGTTTTGTTAAAATATAAGTAGTATGTATGCATGTATGCATACATTCTTGAACTATAAGAATCACATACTGTTAATTTAGTACACAGCAAAACATCTCTGCATGTTGCACAATTCGAAAACATTTTGAATGGTAATACATACATTTTATCACAAGCGAGAACACATCAGGTTAAACAACTGCATGCAAGCAGTAAAGAAGTTCACATCATCCCTGCATGTGTTGTTAACAGTACACACATGTACTGTTTGATCCATGCAGGTTTTACAAATTCTTTTATCAAAATATTCTAGCAATCACAGAAAATATATATTCATACTGTTTTTTAAAATTTACAAGTTAATTTAAATAAGCACCTTATCTCAGATTTAATTACATGTGGTTTATTTTACATTGCAGAGTCAATTCCAAACTCTGAAACTGGCAGCAAGCTTTATATTTCCTATTTAAAAAAAGTTTGAAGTTAGTAGAGGCAAAACGTTGTTTTATCTGACAACATGATTATGAAATGTTAACTAGTCACCCAAGTTATTTCTTTGTAACATTTATATATATATTTGGCCAGACAACAGCACAATGTGACCAAGAAGTACTAATAATTTAGGAAAACTAGGAAATAAAGACAGTGTTTTATCGCATAATTGCCGCACTCACATAACCGTCGTACCGTTATTTTAGGGCATCAAAATTTGTAAAAAAAAATTCTCGCTCAAACGTCACATGATGTTTTTGGTCTGTATAGAGTTTGTGCACATAGTCCATTATGATACAATAGCTCGCTGATTGCATGTAACGCGTGCACTCTGTCTAGTGCCAAGTAAACTACATTTGATAGCCCGCACTCTTTTGTGGTTCGTGTGTACTGTGACGATAGTTATATTAGTTTCAGCTCACGTTCGGGTCACAGTTTTAGTTTTTAAAGATGAACAAAATATGTTTTTGTTGCATGACCTACTTTTCAAACTTAATTTTATTAGAATAAAATTGCAAAGATTATGCGATGAAACACGGTATAGAACTATAATGCCATTACAGTACAATCATCATAATGTCCAGTTAATTTCAAATGGCATACTTCTGATACTGAACTAAACTGCTCTATTATACTTTTTCATTTTTGCACTCATTCACTGCAGAGGTGAGTTTATGAAGAATGAAGATAGCGCAAATAAATTATTAACATTTAAGTGAAACTAGAGTCCATTCAAGGTTAAAACTGTCTCATCCTGTTAATGCCAAATGTTACCTGAAATCCTTTCTTCCCACCTTGTATTGCATTAGCAAAAACTATCACAAGTTTCCCCCCTGCATTTTGCATCCTAAGGCACTTGCCAGCATATCGAAATATCAATCTTTCAGTATGGATGGGAGAAAAGCAGAGATGTTTTACCCCAATAAACATGGCCTCCCATGCCTACTAGTACCTACACAACATGCAAGAACCTATCAAACGAGTAACTATAAGAAGCGAACTTAAGATGTCACTCCAATTTGGAGAGAGACATTGTTTTAGTTAAACACAAATTACATGCAATACCGAATGCACCATGTTTAAGCGGCATTAGTTCAGTACTGTATATTTTAAGGATTTTAGCCTATACTGTAATAAAAGCTTCTAATTCTGAGCCTAGATTTAGACTGCTTTTTAATTTGCTATGTATTTTCATTTTAAGAAGTGAGCTCTGATAACTATGTTGTGACAGTTTCTTTTTGGGTTTTGGTAACTTTATTCACATATTCATTGCATTTTCATAAAAAAATTATTACGTAATTTTTTTTTAATGATCGCAAATGTTCTTTGAAATTGGTAGTTATGGCAGTTGTTTGTTACATAGTAGTAGATTATTTTTGAGCTGGCTATAAACTGAAAATTCAGTGCATAATGGAAAAAAAAAAACAAAAAAAAACAACAAATGGCAGCAATAACTTGCAGTTCATCAGGCAGAGATGACAACATTATAGCACGGAATACATAAACATACATTAAAAAATAACATTCACTGGTTTTTTTTTTTCCACTGTTGTATTGCCTTGTTCACGTTTGTTGTTTTGCTTATTTGTTACTAACTGTAATTAGAACATTATTTAAATGATGTTTATGTTAACAATAAAATTTATATTTGAGATATTTTAAACACAGACATATGTTTTGTAGTATTATCGAGAGCAGTGTTGGGGCTCAACATTGCTTTCACAGTAGGACTGCAAGCTGTTCAGACTTCAAGGCGTTTGTTAATAAACTGTTTTATGGTGTTACAAGTTTTGCTCAACCAGGGTTGCATGCAAATCAAACCATTGATGCTTGTCTCTATCAGATACAAGTGAATACAAAGTGGCAGAATTTGAGTGTAAAAGCGCTACAATTAAAAGTTGACAGAAATAGCCATTAAATAACAATAATGACAATAAACTGAAACAACATGCCAAGCGAAACAGCCGCAAGACTCCTGCCTAACCGAGCACACAATTTCGAAACAACATCCAAGTGGCATCTGTTTATGAAAAGCATTTAAGAATGTGCGGAGGGCATATTAGCAATTTTGTTTCAGTATTTACCTTTTAAACCGTATTTTTAGGAGTGAAAAGGGCTAAAACACATGTTTAAAATTAATTTTTTGTATAAAACACCCGGTACACATTCTTGAAAGCACTCAAGGACTTGCAATGCACAGTAATCTGTCATTTCTGCACCATATAATGTTATGTTTATTACTCAAATATCATACGTAGTTGCTCTATGCACAACAAGAAGACTGTGTGCCAGCTAAAGTGTAGTGCTTAATAGGTGACACTGCACTAGAAACACCAGTGAGTGTCACACCATCCCGGCTCACTAACACATATACACCCCTTACCAGGTAAGTCACCTTAAGTGGTCGGAACCCACGGATATTATCAGTCTTATACTGGATGTATGTTGTTTGTGCTTTTGATTATCTAGTAAATGTTTGTTCTGCAATAACAATCTGCTTATTTAGTTATTTTCCTTTGAGTACCTATTCCCTGTGTTTTTTCCTAATTGCATTCCATTCACCATTTTACCAACTTCATCCACCCATTCCACAAAACAATTACTTCACGTTTAATCAATCGCTATAAAATGTTCTAACACTTCATCATTCCTTTTTCCAAATTAGCCTACATTATTTACATATATGTCTATTTACACACATGATGGCTTACCTTCTATAGATAAGTTGCATAAGGGCACCTAATTTTTGTGATTTGATGGGTTTAAATGATGTGTTGTGGAGAAATCATAATGTAGTGGCAAGTTAGGTTTTCCAACAGCTGCAGTTGACAAAAAGTCTACTAAAATCTACTATCTGCAGAAATCAATTATTTTATGTGGAAATCAGAACAAACAACTTTAACAAAAAAAACATTCACCAACACATAAAAAAATACTTAGATAGTCGATAGAAAAGGCGAATAAATTCAGTCAATTAGCTAAACATCACCAACAAACCAATGAGTTCTACTACATCAACAAAATGGAAATAATTTCAGTAAAGAATTTGATGTTTCGTGTATGACAATCCTGTTGTGAAAACTCTAAAAACTGGGACACTAAAAATTAGACACATTAGATTAATTTAATAATTTGGGCTAAAAATCATAATCAGGGTTGCCAAAAATATTTGCATTAGAAATTAAAGGATTTCAAGGAACAAAATTGTGTTTTCAAGAATCAGTAAATTTAAGAAAAGTGATGAAAATAATTCAAAGCATAAACATAACTTACTAATCCAACAGGTTTTTATAGGACAGAAAGTATGTTCCTTTAAGAGCTAATATTTTCCACAGACAATGTAACTATACCTATATTCTGATGTGAAAGAAATAATGATTTAATTGCAGTAACAAACATGATGTAATTCTCTTTATACATTTGCAGCAGGCTGTCAAAAATTTATAGCTATTTTGAAAAAAAAAAATATATATATATAAAAGGAATATAATCAGACACACTTAATAGTTCTAAAAATTTAAGAATGTCTTCACACAATATAAAATGCACAGCAATAACAAAACATTGTTTGTCTGCGAGAAAAATAACCAGTCATGAAGTCAGTGATTATATGCTTTTTTTTTTAAATTTACAAAAATATATATTTTCGTATATAGGGACTGGCTAAATGCATATTAAACACATCATAATGTGTCTTCACATACCATTAATTAACAAAAATATATTGGCTTAACATATAACATTTCTAAAACTTTCTACTTTTGAGATATTGCAAAATACTTTGTTATTGAAATTTGATTGCTGTGTTTAAGATATATGACCTATATTTATGTTTTTCAGAAATTATGTCTATTAACTCGCAAAAACATAAATAAGCCTAGTAAACTAAAGAAATAGTTGCCATTTTTGAATTTATTACATTTCCTTAAACATCGAATCTTACAATTACTAAATAGAGATTTGGTGGGATTCAAGTATTTGACCGGCCATCTCCAACAAAAATATTAACAGCCACTAAATATTTCAAAATACAAGATTTACCAAAGTCAGTCGTGAACACAGCGATATGCGAACACATATATGGATCAGTACTTAAACAATGAATGACATATGACATGTATCAATATCTTAATTATTACTAATCACAGAATCGTGGCTCAGTATAAAATGTAGATAGAGTATAGTATTTATTTGCTATATGGATCAAAATAACTTACAAAACAATAAAATTCAAGGATTAACACCAAAATTCAAGCATTCTTCCTGATTTTTCAAAATATTTTTAAAATTCCAGGTAAATCATGCTTTTTAAGGAATACAGGACATGTGGCCACCATGTAATACATATGTAACACATAATATGTAACCTGTTTTGGTCCAAACAGTAGCAAACTTAAACTCTAGCAAGTACTACAACTTAGTACTGAAATCAGACTTTAAATGCTAGAAGAGAACTAGAAATATATGAATTGGTTGCTGCTGAAATTTTTTTAAAATTTTTTACTTAAAGTTTTTGGAGCGTAGTTAATATCTTTAAACAATTTCACAGTTTTGATATGTGGAGTCAAAAGGAACTAAGTAAAGTACAAATATTTTGTGTTTAACATTGCTGTTATGCATAGAAAGGTTTAAAGGTAATGAGAACAAGATTAAAATGGGCTCCAAACAGTTTGGAACCAAACTGGTGCTCACAGTGAATAACCACGATTGTTGTCACAGCCAAAGCTCAAACCATGACCCCATGTCCATACCTGCCAACTTTTACGTTTTAGCCGTAACATTTACGGTTTTGGCACAATGTTTACGTTTTTACGGGAAAGGACACAAATTTAACATTTTTTTAAATTTATTTTTGAGCAAAGCAACATTTATGTTTTGTTTACGTTTTTTACAAGGCCACAGATCACGCAGTAGAGATGCGTCAAGCGAACGATAAAAAAGATGGCTGCTAATCGCATTGTGCTTGTAGGTGGCGCTGAAATATGTATAAATTGAACACTGTCTTGGTACGTGTATCTTTGCATTTTGTCATTATGTCTTTGCCTCCCAGTTTGTTGTGGAATGTTAAGGTTATGTTCTGATGTTACGTGTGTTGTGCGTTGAATAATTTTTAACATGAGTGGAAAACGCAAGAAATCGTATTTTCAGACTTTCAGAAAAGAGTATACGGATGAATTTCCATGCATCTTAAAATCTAACAAATGAGAGAAGTTCGTGTTTTGAGGAGTTTGTAGATGTGATATAAACATTTCCCATGGGAGCCAGAATTTTTGCATAGGACTTACCTATTTAAGATACAACTGCAGAGAAGGTAAGACCTGTTATTGTGTTACTATTTAATCACTTTGCTTACTTTACATCTGGTTTTTAATATTTATTGTAAATAAGTTAATTGGGTTTTGTTTATAGTGTAAGGAAATGGGTCTCAATAGGAGAAATGTGCTTGAAGTAGGCCTACATCAACCAATTGAGTGAAAAATTATCGCGTCCAGTTTACGCTAAAATTTATTATATTGTAAAATTTTACTGGTGAGGAGTTTGGAAAGTTGGCAGGTATGCATGTCTCACCACACAGTGTAATACCCTTGCACTCTAGGTGTTATAGGTAGGGACAAGATTGTTTTTAAAATAGATTTTGGTGTTAAGTGTTTTTTTATGTTTATAAACCAACTTTACTCAAAACGATAGTTTTTTTTCAACAAATAATAGACAAATATATTTTTAAATACTGATTTAATCAAAACAGTACCATTTTGACTATTATGTGATGCATTTTTACAATAATAATAATTTGTAGTAAGTATGCCTAAGGAAGAACTATTTGGATTGTAAATGAGTTACTAGTAATAATGTTATAAGATATTCAAGCTTAAACAAAGTAAAATTAATTTTTTCCATTCCAT
The DNA here is from genome assembly GCF_032445375.1 of Bacillus rossius redtenbacheri. Classification (NCBI taxonomy): domain Eukaryota; kingdom Metazoa; phylum Arthropoda; class Insecta; order Phasmatodea; family Bacillidae; genus Bacillus; species Bacillus rossius. The sequence goes on from NC_086339.1 coordinate 35,857,723, forward strand.
TTTTAAATGGTACATTTGATAAAAAATTAAATTCATTTAATACATTAAAATTTAATTTTTTTTTGTATTTAAGTAAAGTTCTGCTAAACACTGATTGATTTCATGATTATAGTTACATTTCTATTTTATGTGGTGCATTGACTTTTCGGTGTTTTTTCTGTTTTATTGCAATTCACCATATAATCTTGTACCTACATATAGGGACTGATGCATGGATGAAATTCGTTCATTAGCAAGTTAAATGAACTATTATGTAATGTAATGGCTAAACTGGGCGAGTTTGAAATCAACCAATAAACTTTAGCTGCAGATTTACCACAAAAAAAAAAAAAAAAAATTGAAAATGATTTATGGTCTTAAGTGCTTCTCAAGGCTGGTATATGCCTTTGGAATTTATTTAAAAAAAAATAGAGAAAGTATTTAAGATGGAACACTGTGTCTGGATAATGTTTAATTAAAAAAAGTTTTACAACCACCGCCAAATTTGCAACTGTCGTAAAATGATTTCAATGAAATAATTATGGGTAACAACACTTTAGAAAAATTATGTAAAATAAGAGTGTTACCTACAATTGAGGCGGTCGACGTAAAAGGGGCACGTTGGTGTAAGTGCCCTTTTTAAGCAGAATTCATTTTCTATTCCGCTATGTTGTTAAGCATATGTAGTAAAATTTTCAACTGGATATCAAGAAAACTGAAGTTGGTACACCTTTTTATAGTAAGACGTGCAAACACACTAGTCTATGTGCCCTTTTTAAGCAGAACTAATTTTCTCTCCATGTTGTTTAGCATAATAGTAAATTAACTGAATATGTTAAAAACTGAAGTTGGTAGGTACACATGTTTGTAGTAAGATGTGCAACATCATGACAGTACACTGTTCTATGGTTTTATTTAAAGTTCTTGTTTATGTTGTGAAGCAATGTGTCTTGCAAGTTAGATTTATTTCACGTAGTTTTTAAGATGAATGGGTGTAATGAGAATACGGTAGAGTGTGATTGCACATCTGTAAGAAAAAGGAAGATTGTTAATAAACAAAAGAACAAACATCATGAGGAAGTGAAAAAGAAACGTGCTCGAGGAGAAGGTTATGTTTGCTCTTCAGGGAAAATTGTGTGTGACAAAAACTTCACATTTGTTTCTGACTGTTGTCAAAAGAAGTGTTATGAGAGGATGGGTTTTGAAGCACAGGTAAATATGTATGATTCGTTTTATAATGGTCAATCAAAATGTTTTCAAGATTCTTTATTGGGAAAATGCATGGAGGTTGCAGCAGAACCTAAGAGGAAGACTGTAAACCAAAAAAAGCCGCAGGACCACAGTTGGATATATGTTATTGTTGCAAGTGGTTGCAGGATACAAGTATGCCGTAAATTTCTTTTAAGTTTGTTTAAAGTATCTGTGAAACGTCTAAGAGTTATTCAGAAAAAACTATTATTGAATGAATCTTTCGAAGAGAAGAGAGGCACTCACAATAATCGACCTAGAAATATATCTGATGATGTGATTGAAATGATGGGTGTACATCTTAGTATGTTACCTCATGATGAAAGTCACTATTGTAAAGAAAAAAGTAACATGTATTTTGACAATACACTCCTCACTACAAAAGATTTATATGACATGTTTAAGAAGTACTACAAAGAAAAATGTAGTAAACCTTTGGGGATGACGTATAAGACTTAATATGAGTACTTCAAAACACGTTTTCCATACAGTGTGCGTAAACCAAAGACGGGTGTATGTGATTATTGTGAAGAATGCAAAATCAAGCTGAATAATGACTCCAGTGATCCATGTCGTCCACTCTTTGAATTGCACAAAAGGAAAGTTCAAAAACGTAAACAGTTGCGTGACAACTACAAAAATAAATGCAAAGAAGACCATTCACTTCTTATAATAGTTTGATTATGCTCAGAACTATCACATTCGAAAATTGAATGTAAATACTCAGTTTTATAAAAGAATGTTTTGGCTGTACTGCTTTAACGTACATGTTTTCAATGATGATTCCAGTTATTGCTACTGTTTTACTGAGTGTGATGGAAAGAAAAACCCTAATTCTGTTGTGTCTTTTTTGTACGATTGCCGGAAGAAACAGTTACGTAAGTTTGCTCTTGTATCTACAATAGTTTTCCTCTCTGATGCAGCTGGAAGACAGAACAGAAACATGACTGTGGCAAAATTTTCAGCCTGGTTTGCCAAGGTGCATAATGTGAATATTGTACATATTATGTTTCCTGTACGGGGGCACAGCGTTTCTCAGTGTGACCGCAATTTCGGATTGATCAGGAAGAAAATCAAGAAAAAGGAAGTGATTGGTAGTGCAAAGCCTTATCTTGAATCTATGGTCACATGCCGAATAAGTCCTTCGCCATTTGAGGTTATTATGGATAGGGGTTTGCTGAAAGATTGGGACAAATATCTGTCACAGTTTTTCTACACCAAGCCTATTTCCACACACAAATTTTCTTTCACCATCATGAAGTATGTGATTATCAAATACCAGAGGAATGGTGCAATTTTATGTTCTCAGACCTACACTGAACTCTTTGATGTCTTCCGTATCTGGAAACCTGCTACTGGAGACTTCAAAAATGCTTGTGCAGAGCTTTCGCCATGGCCAGAGGTCAACGAAGATGATGTGAAAAGCCTGTTTTGTTTTTTGAGTGAGGATGACAAAGACTTTATTGTTGGCATGATAAATCATTGCTAAAAGTTCCAAAGACTGCAATAATCAGTAATGTTTCCAACATTAAAAAAGTCTTACTTTAAAGATTTATGTTAGATCCCTTTGTAAATAAGACTATAGTTTGTACCACATAATGTTTCCAGATTGTGACAGTTCTCTTCTGAGAAAACGGACTGTAAACAGGATTGCAAAGTCTGGGTTTTTCCAAGAAACTCCTAGGGATTAAAGGTCAACACAATGGGGTTGATAAGCATCTTTCAAAATCTGGAAACCTTATGTGGTACAGACTCTACAACTCTATTGAATTTTTCAAAAATGTCAAAAAAAACATGTATAATGAAGTAGTAAGATGGGGTTGTTTTTTAAGTTATTAAGTTGTTATTATTACTTATGTTCGACAAAGTAATTTTTTTGTTTATTTTAAGATCTTTATTGTATTTTTAATATGTCGTAACTGTCACAGTCAGCAACAACAATCAGAACAGTAAAGTATTTATTGTTACTAAGCACACAAATTGCATTTATTTTTGCATTTTTATTATAAGCTAAAATTAATAATGTAACAGACAATATGATTATAACACAAACACTTTTATTTTAAACGTAAGGAAATTATCATTTAGATCTAGTACAATAGTAAATCTACTTAATGGCATTTACATATCTAATGTAATATGTTCTACGTAAAAAGGGCTCATAACATGCAATTTAAAACTATTTGATATATTATTAAATATAATATTTATCAACATATAATAAGATTATTTAGTATAAGAAACCTGTGTTATCCATTGCTTGAGATACTGTACAATTGGTAACAAACATAACAATATTTAAATTAACAGTGAAATATTAAAATCCATTTTTCTCAGAACACACATATAGCCAAAGTGCCCTTTTTACGTAGACCGCCTCAATTATTTTAATAAATGATTTCATGAGAGTGAATAGTTTTGCGGTGGTTGAACTTTGTACAATTAAACATTATCCAGATTCTCATGTTACATCGTAAATACTTTCTATATTTTTGCAATAAACCAGTTGTTCAGCTCTACCTTAAGACATATTCACATTCCCCTTGGAAAGTACTTTAGTCCCTATGTAATGTCGAATAATATGCATGCACCAGAAGAAGGAAATTAAGTAGAGTTGACAACTGTACATTGCGTCATGTGACATATTAGGTTCAAATTTAAATGAACATAGTGTCTGTATATTATTTTTCTGCAAGTAAAATTACCATTGACATGGGCCGTAAACATAGGAGTGTATGCACAATTTCATTTCAGAGAGGGTGGGGGATAGAACCACTTGGATTGCAGTTTGGTTTCAAATTCTTTTAACCCCAATGTACGCCCCAGCCAAACGATCCATGCCCACCTCATGCAACAATGGTCACCAATTCAAAGGTAACTGAATGAGTTGGGACATGAAAAGTTTATTAATTAGCAGTAAAGTGCCGTGATCAGGGAAGGATGAAAAATGATAATTCATTATAAAAATAATGAAGCCAATTTTTTTTTTCACGAATTGCTTCGACAGGTCGATTTCGAAAGAGTTCAGATTAGTACGATCTCTGTAAAGCTTTGCTGTCAGCGAGCAGATGGCGCTCAACGTGGCCGCCCGCCTGCCCGCGGGGCGTGATCACCATCGCCCCAGCTTCATCTCGAGGGCGCTCTTCTGGAGGCGCCCCGCAGGCAGAGCTACAGCTCGTCGTGTCCCGTGCTCAGGAACCTCCTGAAGGCGGCGTGGCTCCTCACGTGGTCCGCTGCTTCGCCCACAAGCCTCGAGAACTCTGTCTGGTCGAAGGCGTAGTTCGTGAACTTGGCGTGCGCACCACCGTCTGGGTGATGGCCCTGAAATATATAACCTTTTTTTATACGTTCACATCCGTAACTAGTTCCCTAAACATAGTTTTTTTTTTAAATATTTTTGAAGTTATACCTTTTTAGGAGCATTATGAAAAAATGAATTTTTATGATGTGCGCATCACGCAACAAAATTTTTACAAGATAAAAAAAAGGCCACATACAAATTAAAATTAAACGTACTAAGAACAGTATTCACAATTTGATTCGATCTTACACATATTTTAAACATTTAATTCAATATTTACTTCGCATCAAAAAAATAGTATTATGTAAATAATTGCATTATATTAATGAAATATATAAATTCATCATTATATATACCGATAATAAAACCACCAGAAATGTAAAATACAGTCCATAATCAAGTAAAGCTGACATGAGAAACAGTGGCCTTACAAAATTTTATGAAGTCCTTTCTTGGAGGGGGGAAAAATCACCAAGCCTAAATTAGAAATAAAAAAAATTAGGCTATTGTAAAAAGAAAATCAGAAATTTTTGCTTGTTTGTTTCATTTTACAAACAACTTTATGCAACAGAATAATTTTCAATGAAATTTTAACTTGAGAAACGTAAAATACAAAACAATCCGATCGTAAGGAAACAATAAAAAAACTGGTATATTCAGTTCAAAGATTAATGAATGCACAAAATATGAGATCCCTGCCTTGGTAAAGCGCGTACACCATTTTCATAATCATTGCTAGTTTGCGCCACTAGTCTCGCTTGGTGCTGGCCATAGATGCTACTACTGAAGTGTATAGTCTTCCTGATACTATCCATATCTATGGTGCGATAAAGTTATTTTCTCACATTTGCAAAGGTAAACAATGAACGTTTTTCAAAATAAAAGCATTAAAACGTAGTTTATCAGGAGGAATATAACAAAAAAAAATTGTGAATTTTAGGACTTATCCGCTTCGTAAAAACGTATGAAACGGGAAATTAATGATTTCATAAGTGTATGTTCCCGGAAAGTAAACCATTGTAAATATATATAGTACTTTCGGCGGGACTAAAATTAATAGGCGTTTGACACGGGAAAATGTATGAAACGGGAACGTATCATCGAAGTTCTACTGTAGTTGTATTTTGTACGATGGCGACTCAAAACTTAATTCAATACAAATGAACAAGCATTCCGGTATCGAAAAAATGTATCGAACTTACTGTTTCGATACTCGATACTTTGCGATACCGTCAAGTATCGAAGGTATCGAGGTATTGAAGTATCGAAAATCCCATCACTAAATGAAACTATACAACTGACCACGACAGATAAGCACAAATTACAGGCAACTCAGTCAAATGATAACTGATAAAACAACAAACAGATGCTATGTTGAAGCAACATGCACCAAAAAACTGTGGAGTGTGCGTTTACAACTACATGACTTTTTGTTTAATACTTCCAGGATTTCCAGATTTATGGAAAACCTGAACAAATTCGTTAAACGCTGCATGGAAATCTCTCATCAAAACCTTGCCTGATACTCGTTGCCCGTGACGCAATACAATTACCTGATCTTGCTGGAAGAGTTTAGACTTGTCCTTCCACGTGATATACTTGACACCCCTGAGCCTGGCCAGGTCCAGGTAGCAGCTCTCGTCCTCACAATTGTACCTGCAACACGACAATCAACGAGAGGCTTACCCGGTGCCTTCAAGCTATCAAAATAATGAATCAGAAGTACGTAATGACTAACGATAAGTATTCAGAATTTATTTTGCTGTCAAGCACCAGCTCAGCCACACCCAGTCCACCCGGCAAGACACAACCAGACACACAAAAATACAATTATCAAAAAATATGTTTAGTACTGTACACAGGAAACTCAATTTTCTAATCTTGAAGTTAATTTTTTTACAAATGTTAGGATAAGTTGAAAGTGATATGTAACACAATGTTGAATGACCACAATACAAACAAAAACAACAACAACAACAACAACAACAACAACAACTACAACCACCCCAATAATCTCCATGCTGGATTGTCACATGAACATATTGATTATTTATGAAAACATTTCAAAACGAAAACAGTTTAAATATATTTTTTTATATATAAAAAAACTACTTGACAAATAAAGATGGGCCCTGAACTATGCCAAGACAAAGCCATTTTTATAAAAAAATAATTGTGAAAAAGTTATATTTTTTATTTATTTCAGACGTTTCATACGGCAGCTTTTTTTTTGTTTCAAGATTATATAAGTACTTTTAAGTATTTTTACCCATTAATTAATAAAATGATTCAGATAAAATTCTACATTACCAAGACTTTCAAATCAGTTTTCTCACATACCCCAACAGCACATGATTTTTGTCATTTCTTCAAGCATTACAAGACACAATAACTGCTCAGTCATTTGCCAATGGAAGGCTCAGCGTGTGATGTCAGCGCACACCACGCATCTTGCTCATGCACCAAGATCATTGGTTCGACCCTTATACCCTGGCACTACTACAATTTTTGAGTTGTGAATTGGTATCGAGTGGTTCGGAGACCACTATAATCTTGGAGGTCCCATCAACGTAAGTCTGTGTGCCTAACCACATGATAAAAAAATATTATCAAATTCACTCACACTATCATGCATGTAATCAAATTCATTTTTAAACACAATTTGTACTGATGATTATAATAAATGTATAAGCCACCACGTACATGGTACAACACTAATATGCATATACACATTTTTCAATCAAAAATCAACAAAGAAAAGTATGTTTGTGTGGTGCTTTGTCTTTTAACTGTGATTTCCTCTCCATAATTATGTATTTTAACTGTGATCTCTCCAAACATTCTTTAACCTACACTCTCGATCAAAAAGTTTGGGGTCAAATTATATTCAGAGTCGCAGTATACACAGGTAAATACGGTATGTGGAACTGTTAGTTTCTGAAGTACTTCGTTCGTAATACATATGACACTTATATTTTAAAAATTGATTGCCTTAGTTTTTACAAAACCTTCAAACATTGTCGTAGCAATGTTTTGCACTGAGACGGAAATGAGCCGTTTTCATGCAAGGCCATATTGTAGGCTATACTATTTATTTTGTTATGCAAAATGTTTTAATAATTTTTTGAAATTCCATCATTTTTATTTAACTGTAAATACTATTATACTTCCATAGGAAATAAACTTCATGCCAGGACCCATTATGCTCTATTGTGATCAGTGGTTGATAGTTATAACAAGTTAACATTACATTGATTAGTTTGTTTGTGAATAAGATCAATGGAATTGCTGTTCTTAAGATTTTTCATTAAAATATAATTTAATTAATGCTTTGTACATCAAAATGATATCATAATGCCAGAGATTTGGAGGTATTAAAAAAATTATTTGAATTTTAAGTTTGGAAAAAAAGTGTTGTGTGAACAGTTTCACTCAAAACCACACTACCTTACTTTCACAACTGTCACTCAACTAATTGTGTTCTTAACGTTAAAGCAATTCTTGTAAAGCAAACAGCTCATTGTAAAAGATAATATAAATTTAAAATTTGTTACTACGATACAATTCTTGAAGCCTCAAAAGATGCATGTATTATGCAAGGTAGTGTTTTCTACACAAAAAATAATAATCTATAAATTTCACTGTAAGAATAACAATTGAAGTATTTGAGTGCAAAGTGAAAAGGCAACACGCTACCCATCATTCGGCATTGTGATTACATCTCGATTCTGTGTTGCGGTCATTTATAAATTCGGTGTGGTTAACGATCCATAAAAAAAAAAAACCTTTGGAGAAATGGTGGAGACGAGCTACAAGTAAGAGGAAATGCTTTGACGAGGCGGAGACAGCACGGATGCCTGGACGATGCAGCACTCACAGTTCGAACACGACGGCCCAGTCCGGCAGGAAGAGCAGGTGTGTGAGGCCGGCGCCGTGCATCCCGATGAACACGTCCGTGTTGTGCGTGCGCTCCAGCTGGGCACGGAAGTTCATGTTGCGGTTGTACGTCACCTGCAACGAAGCCTCCTCTAGAGCCGTGCCTCAGCCAACGAGTTCATTACTGCATCCAGTTGAGCCTTTCTTGTGTTACAACTTTACAAATATATTATGCTTAAAAAGGACAAGAAATATTTATAGCAGGCAGGTAGGATAAAATAGCTAATTCTGTATAATTTTAACTGTTGGCACTACACATTAATAAATGTTGCTTTATTACATCAGTGCTGCCCGTTGTTGGGATTGAACTCACGACCTTCCCGACATGAATATATTACCTATTACTATTAGCAATCATGGCTACTGGGCAACACACTATAAAAAATGTACATACTATCAATATTATATTTTTCAGAAGGATAAGTAAAATTTTTGTTCGACAGTACAGCACTGACGAGAATTTGTGTGTCAACTCTTGAAAAAAGAGGTGCAATAAACGTTTTATTTTTCCTTATAGTAGCCATTAACACATTTTTTTTTGAGATCTTGTTACACTTACCCGTTGGACAACATAATTTGGATTTTTCTCCAACTCCTCAATAAGAGCATCTTCATTCAAAATTTTTCTGTACATCGTGTCTCTAGAGAGCAGCGTCACATGAATTTTGTCATCATTCCTGCTGTGCAGAGGGATTCGAAGCCGGTGCAAAATATGTTTTGAAAATGCATGGAAGATCCCACTTTTTTCACAGCCCCAAATCTGTCAAAACATATTTTAAAATGTGTACATAACGATCAAAGTAACAGTGCACTTAATTTAATCACATAAATATTTTAAGTTTAGTTTTACCTACTAATGTTTTACACACAGACCCTTTGAAATGGATGGAGATTTTATTTGTTCAGCTAAATAATAAAATGTTGTCATTATTTTATCCCAAATCCCGTGGTTTACCGATTGGCTTGATGCAACTCCTGTTTTGCCTTTTTTAAAAAAAAATTGAATATCTACAATACACTCAATCTCAATTCTTAAAATAAAGACTAAATATTTATGTGTATCTTTCATTATATTTAGCAGTTTAAACATTAAACTATATAGGATTAGCCCTGGAGCCCTGAAGTAAAAAAAAATTACCACTTTATGTATTACATTTTTCAGATAATGGTTAAGGGGAAGGGGGGAAGGCTATTGTTAAAAAATTGTTTCTATATTACAGTTTCAAAAGAAATAAACCTCTAAAATAAATAACATTTATCAATAAAACTTACTAACGGTGTATTGTAGAACAGCCCAAAAATCATCCTGGGTAGCAGAGGGAAAACAACGTTCTTGAAGCAAACTGTTTCTCCTCTGAAAGTCTTCAGGTCCCAGATGGGATGCGAAGTAAAGGCTTCCCAAGTTTCCCGGAAACTGGACTGGTACGTGTAGCTCTCCCAGACCAAGATGTGGATGTCGGTGGAGAACATGCTAGGGTGAGAAGCATTCACGTGCAGAGATGCGTACAGGTTGAAGAAATCACAGAAGTGGTGGTACATGTTGACTGCTGCCAACAGAAATCCACTGTCACTTTACGAAAAGACCCAACTTTATTCCATTTAGTGGATGAAAATTACACACAAAACTACAATACTGTACTCACTGGCATCGATTTTTAGAATGAAGGTTGGTTTTTCGATGACAATGTCACAGTCGTTTTCTACAATTGGTCGCCTTGACAAGCTTGTGAAGTACCTCATTTCTGGCCCCCAAGACTGAAGTGGACTTAGCTGGTCGCATTCCGCTTTGAGCCTGTCTTCCTTCAGGCTAAAAACAGCATAAAATAAAGATATACATTATGTGGTCATTAATATTTGATATTATTTATAACTTAAGAAATAAAAAAAACTTCAACTGTGTGACAACATTAAGTCTATCACAGTTTTTCTTTTGAATATGTTAAGGAGTTGTTTTGAGACGTTAACTTGACCAGCAGTAGAAACTTCGACATGAGACACAGTCCTGCCAAATGTTTTTTCTAATTTAGCTTAAAACCATAGTTCAGTGTGTTTTCAATTGGTCTGTGTTAGGGAGGAGTATGTGTCTATACTCCTGATCATGCTGGTTGTAACCCATGCGTCTTGTGCTTTGTAATGTGATTGGCCAGGCGTGGCACTGATTGGCACTATAAACTTACTCCCATAACTGCCCACTCTGGTACAGAGTGAAATATCGAACAAGATTGGCAACGCGGGACTTATTATAGTTAGGTAAGCCCAGGTAAAACCTGAATGGATAGTCAAAAATAGAGAATTACTACTTGCATTTAGTGGTGCACCAGTGCAGATACTCTGATAAATTAGTGATTATCAAAATTATTATTAGTCATGATGATTACTGTTGTATCTGATAACTACAGTTGCAGCTGTATGTTTAAAGTCGACAGAATGCGTGCACGCTGCTCTCAATATACTTTATTGTACTTTGTTTTCCATTTGTCTCTATGGTGAATTTTCAATATTAATTCATCTATGCTTGATCAACCTGATGTTATGCAGTTTTCATTACCCCAAAATAATGCAACATCTTTAGAATGTGCACAGGTAAACTGTGTCAATAGGTTCAAGTAGCCTCGCAAAAAATCGGGATCCTGGCAGACTAACAGCCGGAAGCAATCCTCCTCTGAGGTTCTCAAGCTGGAAGTCTACAAAATGGAGGATCGTCTCAAGACCGCTGAGCTGCTTTCTTCGAAGGTCGACAACCTAAAAAATGAATAGTTAACTTTTCAGGACCTTGCTTACTGATTCTTGTTCAGAGGCTACCGAAATCAACCTAGAAATTCAATTCACCTGGCAAAGGTTGTGCCTTAAAAATGATAATGAAGTCACACAGTCAAGTACTCAAGAAATCCTCAAACGGTACGCATGGTAAGAAGTCAGAATGTGTCAAAACTCCTGTTGTCTCAGCAACAACAGTTCCGACCTACATCTGACTCCGTGAAAAGCGTCAATGTCAGAAGAAGTGACAACACTCAGCATGCTAAAGCATACCTTGATGGAATTACTGTTGTGCAACACAGGCCTAAGTCCAGGCGAAATGTGAACTCTGATAACAAACGTGATGTTGAAAGGAAGAAAAAATACATGCAAATGTAGATTAGGAATGATCCCATTCTAAAAACGGTTGGCAAGCCTGCATTGAAAAAAAAACTAAGGCTCTTGTTTGTTACCTGTTTGGACCCTTCAGTTCAAGAACAAAAGATTGTTGAATATGTTTCTAATGAACTCATTTTATCTTATGTAAAAGTGTCAGAACTAAGGACAAAATTTAATTCTTATGCCTCTTTCCACATATCTGTTCTAGAAGAAGATTTTATTAGAATTACCTAATAATATTGTGTTTTGGCCAAGAAAATGTTTGATAAGACCTTTTTATGGCAAATTCACCCAACAAAACTTGCCTGCAATGACTCAACCACCTTTCATCCTGACCACTTAGAAAGGGCTGGCCCTAAACCTTTATCAGTCTATAACTCTGCCTTGATTCCAATCCAGTTGCCTGGAGGAGCAGTGTAAATTTCTTTCCTGCATCCAAATCCTAAGGAGTGGGAACTTTTCTATTAAAATGTCAGAGGTCTTAGGTTCAAATCTACTGAAATTTTTGAAAATTTTCTCAATTACCATTATGCCAATCTGTCTAATGGAAACATTGTTCAGTAATCATAGTTTCAATTCAAATTTCTTCATGGACCAAGATCTTACATTTAGAAATAACAAACACACTATTTGACAACTAAAGGCACAGTATCTGTTTAAGTTATCATCTAGTCTTGGACTACAACTTGGACTCTCAAGCACCCAAAAATCTTTTAGACCTTTGTTTTAGTAATTTATTGCAGTGTTCAGTGGTTAAAGCAGATGAAGCACTTGGCAAAGAAGATATACACCATCCTGCCTTAATTATAAATATTACTTTGGACAGTTTCCCCAACATGATCATTTCATCTACTGCCTTTAGGAACTTTAAAAACTTGACCTTTACAATTTCATAAAATTTTTTTATTGGTCCAGCTATTACAATCATCCTATGTAAATCATCTAGTCGACCAATTAAATACTTGCATATGTAATAACAAGCTGCCCGACCCGGCTTCGCACGGCTATACTAATGGAAAAAAATTAAGCCACATCTCCCATTTACAGTAATGGTAAATAAAAAAAAATTCAGTGAAAATTTATTACAATGCTGTATAATGTACCGGAGAGAAAATGAATAGCACCGATGGTTTCCCGACTCGTGCACGCAACGTACAACTGATGTATCCGTAATTCGCTACAGCAGTCTACAGGTAGATCACTCTTGCGCAGCTCATTATACGAGAGTTATTTTTTTTTCAACCTCCGATCGGCTGTAATAAAAAAAGGGAATGAATTGGGAAATTATTTTAATGTCAAAAGAAACGTACATCTTTACTCTATTTTTCCACATAATCACCGTGCAGATTGAGGCATTTGTCGTACCGATGCACCAGCTTTCCAATACCTTCTGCATAAAATGATGCCTCCTGCCTATTCAGCCACGTTTTAACAGTGCCCTGCAGTGTGATTACAGTTTCATTTCTCCATGGCATGCCCATTAATCGATACCCTAATCGCTCGTACACGAATCGACACGTCTCGTAGTGTTTACCCCCTTCCACCAACCATGTGGAGCGGCCAACTCACACCTTACAGTCCGGATTTGGCACCGAGTGACTATCACCTTTTCCCCACGTTGAAAAAGTGGCTTGGAGGACGACGCTTCAACACCAATGATGAACTGCAGAGCACTGTTAAAACGTGGCTGAATAGGCAGGAGGCATCATTTTATGCAGAGGGTATTGGAAAGCTGGTGCATCGGTACGACAATGCCTAATCTGCATGGTGATTATGTGGAAAAATAGAGTAAAGATGTACGTTTCTTTTGACATTAAAATAATTTCCCAATTCATTCCCGTTTTTTTATTACAGCCGATTGGAGGTTGAAAAAAAAAAAAAACCCTCGTACATGCCCCTCCTTGTGGATACACCACTGCCTGTTGCCATGGAGACGCAGAAGGCATGAACAATGCAAAATCCTGTTCTCATGCAGACAAAGTACCCACTGTTGCCTGGTTTTAACCACCCATGGGATCTAATTTTCGGAAAATGTCATCCTGCGTAACATAAGGAACATTACTGTGAAGTTTCAAGTCTGTAAAATATATATACTTGAAAAAAAGGGCAATAAAAAAACAAATTAAATACACAGAGAGGAAACAAACAATAGTTTAGGTTTGCAATTTAAAGTGATAAAAATTATTTAAATACTAATTGAACTCTTATGAGGGTACTGATTGCTTCGTTGTTAATATCACACGGGTGTTTTTTACTTGTATGGGAAAATTAAGAATGATAAGGCATTTAGTGCGTGGCAACAATGTTAATAGGCAATAGGAAATAAACTTCTAGCGCCTGCGGCATTGTCAACACACACTTCGTACATGTACTGCATGTTGTGTCTAACCCCCTCCAATGCATTTGATTCTAAATTGGACTTTTAGTAAGGATCCCTAATGTTATTGATAATATAATATAGCCTATAGCCTTCCTTGATAAATGTACTATCCAACACTGAAAGAATTTTTCAAATCGGACCATTGGTTCCTGAGATTAGCGCGTTCAAACAAACAAAAAAACAAACAAACTCTTCAGCTTTATAATATTATTAAGTATAGATATTAATGTCTATATTCTGGTTAGTACTAAAAGGCCTCTAACTACCCTGTTGGTTCTCTAGGGAGTTAATACTAAGCCCTTAAATCAAAGAAACACTTTCACAAAAATAACATGTTTTATGATTCATACTTTTCACAGTACCGGAAGCAAGTCAAAATCCTCATCAAGCCAGACCAAATTAATCAGTCTAGATTTATTAACAACATCTAAAAACTAAAAAGTTTTGGCGATTTGTCAAACTAATGAGAAATGGTTTTCATGAACACCACTCACTAAAAGTGCACTGGTGCAGCATCTTGTGACCCAGTCTTATTATCTAATGCAGGGTTGCCCAGGTGGTATGCAAGCAAATGCTTTCAAGTTAAGTTTCATTGAAAGTTTGATAATGGACAAACAGCAAGTTCACACTAAAAATAGCTTTTTTTTTTTTTTTTTTTTTTTTTCAAATCTTGATTTTTGAACTCAATTGGAAATAATTGTCTAATTTTTTTTTTTTATAATGTTGTTCAATTTGAATTAAATTCTATAACTATTTGTTTTCAGAGTTATATGTTATAAATAAAACTGCCATATTGCAATAAAAAATTTATTTTTTCCTAAATTTAAAAAATAACCATATAGTTTATATATTAATATTTAAACAAAAAGATTAAGTAGACCTGCCTAGTGGTACACCAATGTAAAGTGGTACGCAATTGCTAAAATGTTGGGAACCTCTGATCTAATGTTTTAGCTGAATATTTTAATAGTGTTTATGTGCCCTCTAACGATAATTTTCAAGCAAATAACCCTCACGTGTGATATGATAAACTCTCGGTTCCTATTATAAATTTTAATGAGAGGTAAAAGAACTTCCTTTAATATGTTGTTAAATGTTAATATGTATAAGTAAAGGTTGCCTTACTTAAACAAATAAGTATAACTAAGTGGTAAAAAAATATATAGGTACACTAGGCTGTTATTAACAGAACAGTTGTGTTTTATACTGTAAAAACAAAAACAGAAATAAAAACAATGCACTCTGTAACTTCCAAGTTTCTACATTCTGATCAGTGACCTTAAGTATCTAGTTAGGGAAAATTCTGGGAATGTTGGACAATAGGTATACAAACCAAAATAAACACACAAAAACACAAACACACACTCACAAACAAATACACACCCACAAACACAACACAAACACACACAAAAACCAAAACACAAACACACGCGAACTTGCGCGCTCACACACACACACACACACAAAAAATTACAAATTTTTTCTTAATGACTGTTTAGATGGTTATAGTTAATAAACTACATACTTTAAAGGGAAAAAAAAATTTGTGGCAAAATGATAATGCATCAAAATTGAAGCAGTTAGGTTGATTTTTTTCAATCATTGTGAAAAAAAAACATTAGGCAACATTTTGAGATGCTGGAGGCCACACACGTCCATTTTCATTTTGGTCCGCGAAGCAACCCAGCGGCTGCGTGGCCTGTTGCAATCAGAACCGTAGTCAAGCCTGCATTTCCTGTTGCCCGAGGCAATCACGCCAAGAGCCGCCCTGAAGGCCCGAGCCCGTTCCTCTCCCGCCATTCTTCCAATCTCGCTGAGTGCACACAGAAATACACATGTATGGTGTTTTGGAGAAACTCTTAAGGCTTGGACTTACACAAAATGTTGATTTTTTAAAAATTTTTTTTGTCATTCATTACATATTTCTAAGGGCTATTTTTTTTTAATTTTAGCTCATGCCTCTTTGCATTTGTCACTCTGCCACAAATATTTTCAACAGATATTCACTTAGTGCAATATAGTGGGTGTGAAAAGGCACGCATGTCTTTGTAATTATCATCACTTGCATACCCCTTTTACACACATGATGTTACACTGAGTAAATAACTGTTGAAAATATTTGTGGCAGAACAGTAAATGCAATGGAGGTACCAAGTTAACATTTGTAGAAATAGCCCTTAAAAACTAATGATGAAAAAAACAAAAACAAATAAACCCTTCCCGAGGGCCCTAGCACGGGCTCTCAGGGAAGGAAAGAGAAGAAAGGGTGGGCCCAGCAAAGGGCAGTTGGCCTGTGGAGGGCACCAGGAGGAAACTCCGAAAAGAAACCGAGCTCGCTCGCCACACTCCACCTCCACCAGCTGCGGAACAGCCTCATCGCGTTGGTACACAGAAGAATGCTGACTACCCCTGTGACATACAGACATAGATCGCTGAGCAGTACCTGCCTAAGTTAAGGCCGCAGTTAAGATCGCCCGAAGTAGTCCCACAGCCTGAGATAAGAAGGTGGGGTTCTCATGTCATTGTGTCGAACGCATCAATAAACCCCATGCAAGTACTACTTTGGAAAGTGTTCCTCGACACGAGGCGAGAGGAGTGCGTTCTTTCCGCACACCACCAGCACCACGAGGCAAGAGATATGTGCATCAGAGAGTAAGTATCTGCCGTCCACGCACTTCTCCCATACAGGTAAGGGGCAGAAAGCACCAAAATAATCTGCAGAGACTTCCTTGTTTTCCTCCTTATGGCTACCCCAGACGAGGCCCTGTGGGTGTACACTGAGCAGCAGAGTGGAGAAGGAGCGTGGCCACTCCTAGCCGGCCACCTGCCTTCTTCCCAGCACCGATCCAGCCCAACCCTCTACAAGCAACATGCTCAGGGACCATCTCAGGGAGAACCAAGTCAGAACCTCGGGAAGTCAACGGCTCGGAACCCAGCGAGACAACCGGACCGCTACCTTACAGCATTCCTGGATGGGAGTATCCCCAACTCCTCCCAGCAAACCTGCACTAAATAAGGTAATATAGTTGCAGACACTAGTGTGATCAGACAGCATGATCTTCAGAATGGATAACACCACCTACTTGCATTTGTTCTTTTTCCCCCATGCTTCTATAAGAGCGAAAATATCAAAAAAAAAATGTACAAGAAATAAATTTAATTTAAACATAAGAATTAACAATACAAAGTAATATGTTCATACATATCAATAATCCAAAAATAAAGTTATTCATTTAAGTATTTTTAGAAAATTTAAATAAATAGTTCTAAACCACCATAGCACCTCAATAAAACACATGAATAAAATGAAATTAAACTTCAAATCACCAAAAATAAATTCTCATAATTTTAGATATGCACAATACTAAGGTATTATTTATCTAATAACTACCAAAATCAATTAACATTATACCTTTACCACAGAGGTGGTAGAGGCTCTGCAATGTTACAAGCTGATAAGCTGATTCAGACATTCCCAAGGCAGAATCACAATTTAAACTGGAAGCAAATATTGTCTCTAACAGTACAATTGAAACTAAAATCTGAGTACTTACACGCAGTACCCTCCAATTTGATCTTGCTTCAGAACATCCATCTTGTATCGGAAAGGTTCTGTCCTGCTAATTAAATCCGTGAAATTAATCATGATGTTGCGGCCTCTACAAAATCTTAGATGTTTCGTACACTCAAGGGAAGAATCTTCCTAAAAAAAGGTAATTAGTATTATAAATATGTACATCATTTAGTTAACAAAACAATCCTAGAAAAATTTAATGGTGATATACAAGTCTGTTAATGGTGATATACAAGTCTGTTAATGGTGCCATCATATCATATCTACTACTTTAAACTGCCTAAAGCTCCTTATACAATGTAGTTGTAGTTTCTATGACAAGTAACTCAAAAAACTTCCACACACGTAAACAAATGACACCATCTTCAACCAAATTAGACATTTGCTTCTGCAGAAAAAAAATCTAAACGCAACAGCGTTAGTTGGCCAATATCCAAGTTTTTGGGTTTAGCATTAAACGCCAGCCAATCATAATTCGATGAGTCACCAACAGTCTAAGTCATAGAAAGATAAGCATAAAAAGAACACAGATTTCTATGATATTATAGTGTGTGCATGTACTAAAAGTGTTCGAAGACCATTTTTTAAAAATTGGAATTGAAGTTGAAAACGAAGATCTAAGTCTTCGCTGAAGATTAAAGTCAAAGATCACGTAAATATTTAGATACAGTAAGAAAAATAAATAGTTACAACTTTGAGTGCTTCAATAAGGTGTTAATATGAACATCCTGCATATCTATGCACTGAATAACAATGAAACATTTATGTAGCTAATTATCCAACTGTCAGTGCCACTAAAAATTACTTATACAATAGTAAGTTTAACATATGAAGTGCATTTGAAATGTGTACACATTACAGGTTATTGCATATAACTCAGCAATTTTCCAATATCTTAAAAACAGGTTTTTGTGCAAATGCTAATACACCGTGTCAATAATTTTGCTTTTTATCCACTGTTAAATATATAGTTATACTGTACCTAATAAACATAAAGTCTTAAAATTATATACAAAGAATTTTAACAGTTGCATATAGGTACTTGCTATATTTTTTACTCTTCTATGGACATATATAGTGAAATTGCAGCTTAATTTGAACAAACCATTAGTAAAATAACCAAAATGGTTGTAGTGCAAGGATTTTCTTTGTTAATAGTGCTATGCTTCTCAGAAAAGGCATATGGTTGGGAGACCGAGAAGTAAAAAGTACAGTTTCTGGTTGGGAGTAGGGCTGCGTTGAGGGGAAAGAGAAGGAGGGGGAAGGGGATAATCCCCGAGGTTCCAAGCACCAGGAAGAGTATATACTAAGGAAGTTATGAATTTTTTTTCCTTCAACTTTTGTTTTTTTTCCATCCCTTGCTATAATGGTAGGTCATATAAAAAAAATTTTTTGAACAAAAGTTGAGAAAATATTTTAAGACTTCACAATAAATAAAAATGGATTTGATAGTGTATGTGGTATGGAAATTATAATTTTTTTTAAAATTCTATCCATGATTTTTCATCCTTTTTTTTGCGAGGGTTCATTTTATCAAAAATTGTTTCAGATAAAAGTTTAAGAAAAAAAATTGTACCATTTACAAATAATTTGGAAGTTGCAAAATTTTTTTGTCCACCAACCCTTGTTTATTTCAACCCTTGCGGTTATGGTTGGTTGTATCAAAAATTTATTTTAACTAAAGTTTTTTGTATTACTCCTATGAATTATAATACATTCAAATGGATGCAATATTTGTATAGTTATGAGAGATATAGTAATTTTTCTGTTTTTTAAAAAACATTCCCCATTTCCACCCCTTTGGTGGAATTTTGCCCATTAACGAACTCAACCGAGACACACAAATTTTTGAGTTGACAATTTTGGGTCTATGGACCATGAAATAAAAAAATATATAAAATTTTTCTTGAAGTCCCACCATGGTAACGGCTATAATAGGTAGTCTTTCTTTGAAATCTACATAAAAGTGAGGGTTTATATTTGTTAGCATACATATAGACTATAAATGGTTCTAAGTGATTTAACTAATCAGACACTATGGAGCATAAGTAATCAAATATATCTAATAAAATAGGTAAAGTTATATCATATATAAATACCAGAAACAAAGGCTCACACATGACCATTAGTTCATCCAACTGGTCTCTGATGTAGCCAAAGTCTCCCTGGGTGTAGAAAGTGTTGAGCTGATCTTCCTTGGTCTTGACCCACCCTCGGTGGTCCCCGGGGCAAGACGGGACCGAGTACGCTTTCTTTCTGTCGCAGTCCCGCTCGTAGCCCCAGCACACGTCGCTGTCGACAGCATCCTGCGCAGGCAGAAACAGTCAGTGCCGGCTCCTGCCTGGTGCGCAGAGCTTCAGACAAAAAACCCACGGACAAACATTTAAGGATATGCTAAGGGCGGATGAGTAATACTGTTGTGGGCACACTGCAATAGGGCAGGCAGCCAAAAGTAAAGGACGCAGAATCTGATGTAAATTTTTCGCCTTCTGCACCGATGTCGTATGGTTTATGTTCACACCTAAGTACTTGACGGTATTCGTGTATGGCAGTATTTTTCCCCATCAGTGTTAATGGTTCTGGTGAACGTTTCCGATGTTAGTCGCAAACATGACTTGCATCTCTGGGTTAGGAAAGTCTCCCCACCTGAAGAAATACCCACAAACCTGGTTGAATACTGACTGGGAACGAGCTATCAGTTAAAGCCTCTTCCCCTTTCACTTTCAATAGAAGAGAAGTGTCATCAGCATTAAAAAAAATACTATTGATGTTCTCGTGAGACGGGTACATCTGCAATGAATATTGAAACAGCTCTGGGCTGAGTACGGTGTCCTGAGGTAAACCAGTCACGGCAATTTTAATAACAGTCAATTGATCATCCACATGCACTGCAAAAGTGCGGTCAGAAAGGAAACTGTGAATGAGGTTTGACTAGGCCCGGATGCATACCAGTTAGATGAATTTTGTGAAGAAGTGCAGTATGGTGAACAGAATCAAAAGCTCTTTTTAGATCCAGAAGGATGAGAATAGAAGGAAGATGTTCATTAAAACCAGTGGTGATTTTATCAGCAACATAAGCATTGGTATGGAGTGCAGAAACTCTGCGTCTAAACCCAAACTGGAAATCTGGCAAAATATGCTCAGTTATTAGATGTCTACTGATACGTTCCAGGATGATGTGCTCAAATACTTTAGCAAGACAAGGCAGCATTGAAATTGGCATATAAGCAGTAGGCGAGTATTGATGCAGAGATGTTTTTGCTATTGGTACAATGACTGCGTGCCACCAGGGTGATGTGAAGTGGGCTAACGTGAAGCAAAAATTCAGCAACTTTGTCAGATTGCTGCTTTTCTTGAGAGAGATTTCACCATGATCGGGTGAATACCACCAGGTCCTGGTGCTTTTCCAGCTTTCGGTTTGGTAATCACTTTGTAAACCTGACGTGGAGCAGTCAGGAGTGTTCCATCATCCGGAGGCATTGGAAGACGCTGAAATTCTGGATGATCGAAATGTGGCAATCTAGGATCGCAATGAGGTCTGAATGTCATTTCAAAATGAGAAGCCACAGCTGCTGCCTTATCTCGTGGAGAGTTCAGAGTGAGTTGTCCCTCTTTGAGTTATTTGAGCTATTTTAATGTAGCTGGTTGGCTCATGGTATTAGCTGAATGTTTGTCAGACTGCACTAACATTTTAGAATTGTGCCCTGCTGCCCCCTCCTCATTTTAATTAAAGGTGGATACAAATTATTATTGTGTTTGGAGTCTACAGAATTATTTTTGGTATCATAAAAATAATAGCTGTATGCGAATATATAGCGATGCATCCATAGCAAACACATCCCTACATCCCTTAGCAAATGCAGCCACTAGGTATGTAAAGGATGCATTTATAATGGATGGATAGTATCCAAATACTTTTTCTGCTAGCACCACCTGTTGACAATTGATCCGTACTAATGTGAAACGTATCCATTTTGAGTAGTGATATCTATGGATATTCAGCAAAATATACATAACTAACCACCAATTTTAAAAATGTAATGTAGCGTGACTGTTAAAAATGTCAGTGATTATTAATAAGAAATTTGTAATGAATCTCAAAATATTTAAGATACTGTACTTGTAATGAGAATTCAATGTAAGTTTAAGTTCACTTTCTTGGTAATTTGTATTAAAGTTTTTAATTGTCTCCAATTGAGTTATAACTCATGCATATAATGTTTTAAACAAATCTCATGCCAAAAATCTAAAGTAGGTAATATTAAATACAAAAAATTAAAACACAATTAAGAAAGCAAATGGATGTAGGGACGCATTAGTGGATGCGAGTGTCGCCTACCTAAAAACCTCAATTTTAGTGGACGCATGAAGGGATGCCAATGCATTCCTTGTGAGAATTCGGAAGCAATTATGGGATCCATTAGGCTATTACTCAGATGCAGCTAATGTTCATAAGGCCTACAACGTTACTAAAAGTTGTTGAGATCCTTTTACATGCTCTACAGCTTCCCTAATATTCAAAGCCTTCTCTCCTTTTTACTTCCAAGAGCAAAAGTTCTAAAAGGCTGTGCAAAGCTACAAAATTATTTGTAGAACATAAAAGCCACTTTGATATTTTTTTGTGCATTTGCTACTTAAAACCTCCATGATTTGGTAGTCAAGTCTGTTTCGTGCACATGTGGTATTTCAGGCAATGTTTATAGAGCCAATATGTGATACATGTTCTGAAAAAGAAACAGATGTAAAAAAATGACAGCATGGTAAATAAAATTAAGCTATAGTTGCAAAGTATAAACATCAACTTGACTTCTGCAAATTTTCTGAGAATAAATCATACCCAGAAACTTATAAGAACATGATTCTTAACTGCTCTCTCCCTTGAAAACTGGCCTTCAAGTCCTTTCTTGGGTTTTTGTACAAAGATTCAATTTCCTTGCAATACAGAAAAATAACCAATAAATAATAAGTAGTCTAGGAGGTAATGCTAATGTTTCCTTATGTCAGTAATGTGCACAGCCATTGGAGCATTGAAAACAGGCTACCAGCAGCTATTGGAGAGGCCGTCTAGCTTTCCCTGTATCTTCTAAGCTGAAACCACTGCTGACTGTAATGGGTGTAACCAATCTTTAAAGAGATATCGTTTTGAGAAGCGGAAACTTTCACTACCACTGCTGGATACATCACATTACCATGGAGTACAGTGGTACGTGAGATCAGACAACTCTTACGCTCGACAGATGCACAAATAAGAAGCAGCTTACTTTGTATGAGCAGGTTTCATCGGCTTGGCATTTCTTCCCCACTTCTGGGAAGTTACGGAAATAAAACGGCATGTGCTCATCCGGGAGGTCTATGCTGCTGTGGTTGAATTCGCATTCTGCTTCCTTGCACACAGCGACACACATCAGCAACAACAGCAACACTGCGTCCGCACAATGATTCATGTCCTGCAAAAGGAAAATACAACAGTCTCTCGCTAATCTGGACTAGACGGAAATGAATACTGTCTGGATCACACAAAGTCTGGATAGAACGGAATTTGCCTTGAAATCAGGGGCGTAGCCAGGGGGGTGGGGGTTTAGGGGTTCTAACCCCCCCCCCCTCCATAGCCACTATTTTTTTCTCATCTGAAAGCAGGTTAGCTAAAAGCCTCGGTGTCTTACTGTTATCACCGGCCACTGCACTGGAGGGGAAGAGTAAGCGAGCCCTACCGATTCTCCTTCCCTTCCCCTACCCCTGTCGCGAGCAGAAGCTATAAGGTTGTGACACCGTGACGGGTCCCAAGTTTTCAAATATCTTACACCTATTGTATTTAACCAGCGCGGTAATTATAAGCAGGTGTTGACTGGTTAACTCTTTAAGCTAAAGCTAATTGTTTCCAGGAATAGGCCAGTTCTGCCGAAACCCAACCATTTTTATTCCTTTATTTTTGTATTGTCGAGCTTTGAGCATGATTTATGATTTTGAGTGACGTGGACAAGGCACTTGGATTGATTAAAATATCTGTAATTAATTTCTTACTTGATCACTCAAACAATTTTTTTTTAAAAAATTAATAATATTTTTACCATTACAATATTTAATGTTAAGTACCGAAAACTGCTCAAATAGCACTATTTTACACCTTAAAATCCTATTTTTTCCGGGGGAGGACCCCCCCTCCCACGCTTTAATAGGTGCGGGGGGGGGGTTTACCATGCTTCTTAAACACCCCCCCCCCCCCCACACACACACACACAAATCCTGGCTATGCTACTGCTTGAAATGCATGTAGTACAAGTTTTAGATGGGTAAAACCAAGGTTGGAAAAAAAAAATAATTTTTTTTTTTTTTTAGGTTTAAAACCGGCTTTTATTTTTATGTTAATTTTGTTTCTCAGCATATCCAAATGAAAGCCATACAACATCCCGCTTTCTGCCACTCATATTGAACCCGAAAAATTATAACACCAAAGAACTGAAGTCCAGCAAATCTGAGTGGGACTTAACTACAGAAAGGGTATTTCCCCACAGGAGAATTCTCCACAGAATGGGTGTTTTCCACAGCATGGGATTTACAGCTCAGTCTGTGATTTCCCACAGAATAGGAATTAACTATTTAATTTTTTTTTTAAATTTAGAAGTGTATTTTGCTGGGTATAACTTTCCAACTTATTCTGATAATTTAAATTATAAGATATTGATTAGTAATCAATTTTTTGTTCCTGTAAATCACAAGAAATATTAATGAGCAAACTTTGTTGTTATTAGAGTTGAATTAGATATTTCACTAAAAATATTAATTTATTCTATTTATAAATAAATTATTTTTAAAAATTTAATTTTTTCTTATAAAAACCACTTGGTTTAAACCATTGTGGTTTAAATCAGTCAACAATGGATAAAACTACCAAAATTGGTGATTTACCGATGTAAAGGTTTTATATAGGTATCAGCTGATATTAAAATTTTCCGGATTTCAGATGTAAAGGTTTCCAACCAATAGTTAACAAACCGATACAAATAATGAAAGTACAATCCCATCAATTCAGGTGTCACCAATCTTTACAATTAACATTTTTACAGTATCAATGGCATCTGTTACTAAAATTAATTGCACAGTGATTATTTACAAAAAATATTGAATAGTTTTGTATCAGTTATGGGATCTGTTAAATAAATGTACTATTGTTAATTGAATCAATATCAGTTTTTATCCATATTGCCCATCACTAATAAAAATTAATTTTAGTTTTCATAAATACAATTCTACACCTTAATTTTTACTTTAACACTACTTTATAAGTAGAAAGTTTTTAACCTATGAACTGATGTATGATGGACATAAAAAAAATCCTTGCGAATAAATCCCATTGAATGAACCGAATATCCGGACGAGTGGAGTTTGGGTTAGCGAGATTCTACTGTAATTAAAACTGGCCCTCATTTTTGACACTTTAAAACATTGTGGGTTATGGCTAAGGGTCTTATACTTACTTCAAATTTTATTGTTTTTATGTGCTTCTTGTCTGCGAAAAGTTCAAACACCAGGTAATTAGTTTTATCAACTGATGTCCAATCATCATCCGCACATGTTAAATCTCCTGAAAGCCACACCAAGTCATTAGAGATTTATTTTGCAAAGTGCAGATTTGGGTCCCTAAGATTTTCCTTTGTTTGGTCCACTCAGGGAGAAAAAAAAGTGTAAAAAATTTCAGTATCAAGGTGGTCAAAGAATTTGAGGGAAAAGCAGCTTAAACAACAAGACAAAGACTTCTTTGCATCAGGTATAAAAAAAAACTGGTTTATAGTTCGGATGAGTGTTTTATATATTTGTGGGGATTATGTTGAGAAGTAGTAAAAGTCTCATTTTGTAAAAATACAGTTTTTCTTTCACATCAATTTGTCTCATTAAATATTGATTGGCCCTCGTAGTTGTAATTAATTTGGCCGATCCAGTGCAAACAAAGAAAAAGTAGACATCACACTGGTAATAATGCAGTCTCAAGGCTTTTACATAGGAGAATAGCCCTAATCAAAACTATGAAATGCCTTTTTCCCTCACTTTCTGACATGATTTTGAATTATTCTCTAAGCAGGCAATGTGAAACTTCAAGTAGTTTACCAGTAGTTTACATTAGTATTTATAATGTAGATAACCTAATTTGACTAAACATTTACACATTTTAACAGTATTTTTTTAATGTAACTAACATAACCTCACCAACCGCTCACGCTGTTTTAAAGAATTTTAAATATAGATATCCTAGCCTAACTGTCCAAATTACAATACCACAGTATTTGTAATATGTAAACCTAACATAAGTAACCAGTCATTAAAACAGTAAACCGCTGATAAACTATTTAAAGTTTCACAACACTCTCTTAAACAATGATTAAAAAACATACATGACAGTGAAATAAATTTAGAATTTTTATTCTTCTTGTTTGAAAAATCCCATTCAACTGCAGTTTTATCTTTACACCCATCTACCTACAGTATTTTAATCGCATGCTTCATGTTGTTTGAAAAAAAAATATTCAAAACAAAGGACAAAATAATACAAGTCGCGGTAAAAGTTTCATATTATGTATCAAAATTTATCCCTATATCCTGATGGCATGATCCTACATACATTATCGGGTACATGATGAATGCTGTTATAATTAAGTACTTATGTCGAAAGATTCGGAATATAAAAATCACTTGTCATTTAACAATTAATTATGATTATAAGTTGAATATGAAAGAAAATTTTTTTACACAAAACCTGACAATTTGTTTTTATTGTGTAAGTAATTAGAGTTTTTGAAACAGCAAGTATTATGTATCACATGATCTATCTACACAATAATGCCTACAGGATCACGGGATGAACTTAGATAAGCAATGTGGAACAATTACCCAAGTAGACCAGATAAAAAAAAAAATTACAAAATAAAATGTACCTCTACATAATCAGCAACACAGAATAGCACCATTTTCAGATTTTTTTTTTTTGACAGTAAAGCCCTAAACCGAACAACTATCGTACAAGAAAAATAAAATGACAATAGCTCTTTTCACAAAACCCTTTAACTCAGTGGAAAAATATCTGCAGTTCAAAATTATATAAATGTTTGTTTCTAGTCAACAAATGCGGCAGAGGTTAAGTTGGTGCTTAAATAAAATAAATAAATTACCCAAACGATGACCACCGCTCACAACTACAATAAAAACAGACCAAATAACGTAAGGTATGAGTGGAATAATATGTATCTAACCACTTGCGTGGCGTAGGTATTCCCGTTTAAGGAAGCCTCCTTTTCACAGACGAGAAAGCCAAACGCATGATCGTGCACCTTCGGTTTTTTTTTTGTTCATTGTAAATAAATATGGCGGTGTAAATAAAAGGAAAGAATATAAACAAAACAAGGCAACGGTATTTATTTGTAATTGTTTTTAGAGGAAAATACCTAATTGAAGAAACGTACTTAGTGGATTTTTATATTTTTCATACAGTATAAAATTTAGGAAGTCTTTGTCTTCCACAAATATTCTTGGGACGCCCCATATTCCCTTGCAATTTTATGCAACTTGTAATTTTCAGGTAAGGAATTATGCTATTTCTGATTGATTTTTAGAATACTGAATCGTTTTGTATCTAACATGTTTATAAAAATTACGAAGGCTCTATACAGTTATTTTGTTCTTTCACATCTTTGTGAAGATTTAGTATATTAAGCTCAAGTGATGGTAGCAGTTGACAGAATTCAAGCGAGAAAATTTCGAAGTAATTTTACCTGAGCTGAACTATTCAGTTTCAGGTGAGTGCAGTTAGTTAATTTAATTTTGGGTAATTTACAAACACATTATAAAAGCGTATTTTTTACTGTGGAAATTATTTTCTGATAAAATGTTTGGATACTTAAAGTGGTTTTTCTATTTGAATGTGTGAGCATGTTTGCAAGAGCCCGGGGGGAGGGTTCTAGAACGCGATACTATACTTTTTTTTCATGTCGTCATCAAGATAGCATCACTTATGTCATTACCCCCCCATCTTTCTTACTGAAGGGAGAAGCGCGGGAATATGATGGTTTTGGGCGCGGAACTATATTTAACACATTTTATATTTTCAATAATATATTTTGCTGGTATCGCATATTAGAATACAACCCCCCCCCCCCCCCGGGCTCTATTCTACTTTGAGAGATACCACCAGTATCGCAAAATAGAATAGAGTGGGGGGGATTGTATTCCAGTTTACGATATCCTGAAAATATTTTATTGAAAATTTTCACTTCCTAAAAAATATTTTCCTAGCATCTCAAAATAGAATTGACCGGGTAGAACTTTATTCCAGGTCATGATACCGTGAAAATATTCCATTGAGTTTTTTTCACTTTCTAATATATATTTTCTGGCACCGCAAAATAGAATAGATCGGGTGGGACTGGGTAATTATTTCGACTCTTCCCTCTTCCTTAAAAAAAAAATTAAAAATTTGGGAATACTTTTATTTTGTGCTACAAAAATTCCTCTATTTAGTACAACTTGCGGAGATGCGAAATTCTAGCTCATTTAGGAGATATCGCCGTTTATAAATTAACATACCTGTAATTTGGTGCGGCTGTCACCATTTTTTTCCTTAAAAAACGTTTCGTAGCTTCGTAATATAGTAGGGGTGGTAATGACATAAACGATGCCATCTTGGAGGCATCATTAAAAAAAATCTATGGAATCGCGTTGTAGACTAGTCCTCAAATTCTGTCGAATCATTTGAATGGTTGGTTAGCTTATCTAATCTAACCAAAAATGACCAGACACACAATTTAATAACTTTTTTTTTACGTATTTAACTTACCATTGACATGTTTTCATACTATTTGTATTATCCATAATCACCTGCTTGAATGTTGAACTACTGGTAACTAGTAAACCATTGTATGTATGTATGTATATTTAAAGACTTGCAGCCCTTGCCAAGCGCTATAATTTTTTAGTTTAGGTAGGTGCTGTTTTATAGAAAAAAATTGTTACTATAGGAAATTACTGAATCCATCTTAGCAGGATAATAAACTAATCTTTTTTAAAACTAAAAATACCTCTTGTTGCATTCCTGTATTATACATACAAATGTGTTTATAAATTCTTCCTGGTTTCTGAGATATCTCTGCTTATATGTTTATAGCTTACATTACTATACCTGTGCATTGATGAAGCAGCCACTTTTTTTTTTGTGGTTCTGTGTTTTTTTTTTAGAAAGCTTTAGTCATATCGTGAGTGGTTGATTAAGGTAGGTAAGCTACATTAAAAATACTTAATGTTGGATAGCTGGTTAGGTTAGTATGTAGCTCCATTTAAAATTCTGTTAACTTATATTTGATGGTTACTTAAGGATTACCATTTTAAGATGTAGTTATTTTGACCTAATCAACCATTCACGCGATTTCACAGTATTTTTAGTATAGCTAACCTAACCTATTGGACCATTCTCACAATTTTTCTACGTCTCCAATACATACATATGCACAGACCCTAAAGGAAAAGCAAAAAAAAATGTGACAGCCATGTCAATGCACACGTATTGTAGTGAAAACGATAAACTGAGATTTCTCAGAAACCAGGTTTTATATTAGCAGTTTTCTGATATAAAGAATAAACCTTTAGTACTTGGGTTGGGGGGAGGGTAATTTCAGAATTTTACTAACGTAAAAGCCATGATGTTGAGTATTAAAGAAAATTGTTATTTGTAGTTGGTATATAAAAATTAATGTTACAACTTTCAAGTTTTCATTACTTTTTTTTCTTTGATATGTTTATTGTTGATAACTTTTTAGTTCATTCTCTTTAAGTTAAATATATATCACTTACCTTTAATATATTTTTTTTTTCTGTTTCAGCATCTGAAGAAATTGACGGCTTCAAATCAACTAGTGCACTTTGTCATCCAACTGCTATGGTTCATAATTATTATTATTATCATTAAGGGGAAGAAAAAATTTTGCAGCTGTGGTCAAGGCTATAACAAACTTTATATTTTTTTGGAAAACTTTAATTAGAATTAGTTTGCTCACAATCATAGAGTAACATCATATTGTTCAATGAAAAAATACCGAACAAGTACGGAAAATATAATTATTAAAAAAATTGTCATAGGCCGAAGATATGAAAATGTAATTGATGATGTTGATTAATAGTGTTCTAATCTGTAATTAGGGGCAAATTAATCAAATTGAACTGTGAACCCAAAACTTTCCAGAATTACTAAAACAAAACTACCTCTACTCTTGGTTTTCTTGAAGCTGGTGCAGGAGACCAGATGCTGATAAACCAAACATATTAACGTGGGAACAAACTTGATAAAGTAAACTATATAACAAGGTTTTTTCAGGTTCTCAATAGATGAACTTCCTATGTTTTATTTACATGAAATAACTAACATTAGAAATAAAACTTATTATTTAGTTTTGCAGGACCAGTATTTATTACATTAATTGTCATCAGTTACTTTACATTCATAAAAAAATTCTTTTTAATCACAACTTGACATAAACAAATACTTTAATATCATTCACACCAACAAAAGGAAATAATTTTAAAGCAAACTACCCATATACAGTTCTCCTCCCTTCCCTTCTTCCCCACTGAAGAGAAATTTTTCTCCAGAATTTGGCTGATGCAGCTGAAAATTTGAAACAAAGTTGCAAAATAATAAATATTACAACACCCAAATTAGATGCACATACAAATGGTTCATTAAACAGTGGCACTTTCATATCGTAACATTTTCAGTAACCTATACTTTTAAGCATTCAATAATTAATTATAATTTAGGATAGATATCCAACATAACAAAGCAAAACCATACTACTCAATATTTTAAGTAATTAATTTATTGTATAGCATATGAAGTGTTTGGTAAAGGTGACAAGATTATCCAATGTATGGCTGCATTCCTTTTCTACCACCTTAAAATGTTTGCTACATAATTGTTAGTGGCAAGAGACTTCGGCATAGTTACCAACGGTAGAGCAAAAGTGGCATAGGCGTACCCAGGATTTTATTTCGGGAGGGATCCGTCCAATTATTTAAGAAAAATTCCATACATAGACAGCAAAAATGAATTTTTACTATAATATATAGAGACTATAGGTAGGTACATTTTAAATCTGTAACTTTTTTTTTTATTTATTCCCCATGTTTTATTTCACAATTTGACCTATAACAACACCAAATAGCATTCTTATTACTTAAAATAAAAATACCAAATTTAAAAATAAAAATTATGTTAACTGGTAACTCTGGGAACATGTGTGATATTTTAGCTAGGTTAGTTTATGTGAAAGATATGAAAGTTAAGTTGAATTAAAAATTTTCCTGGAATAAAACTTAAATTATTACAAAATTTCTTCGAACTTTGATTTTATTCCAATGATTTTTTTTTATTTTTTATTTTCATTCCTTAAGTAAATAAATAGAATAGCAATGAATTTAATTTTTTAAACCTGGGTTATTACAAGTTCATTTGTAGTTTGTAGACAATTTTCCTTTCAATTCTCAAGTAAGTATGCATTATTATATTTAAATACCACACAAACCTAGTAAAATAAAAAATTACATAAAATAATTAAAGTACTATTACGTTTGTTGTCGGACAAATTAATTAACCTAACGGACATCTTACCCCTAATAATTTGACGTTGACAAGACAATACAATTGTTATATAATTTTATTGTAAGGCTATTAACAACTAACAGCATAATTTAAAAAAAATATAAGTTTTGGACCTAATTGCCATGTTTTAGAAAAAAAAATTTTTTAGGGACGGTGAGCCAAAGAGAGGCTCTGGACTGTATCATATAAATTTATGTGTTTGAATATGTCCTTTCAAATACAGGGCCAAAAATTTTAACCTGTCACTCGTATAAGTTTAAAAATGTGTGCGCTCCACTTAACGATTTAGCAATGACTGATCTACAGAATATGAACACCCACACATTGAGCTGAGGCCACCAAGCCGAGCTACTGACTCAATCACAACTTCTCACCCCATCGCACTCCATGTGGTTCATTTCATTTAAGATGGGAAACTCCAGTTTTAGTGTTTGTAACTATCATTTAATATTACACATCTCTCAATAATCAAATGTTTCTCTTTGTGTTATACTAAACACATTTAAAGTTTTTTCTTAGTTTTTTTTTACTGTTTTATGAAGTTTTGTACGTAATTAAGTCGCAGCATTGCAATCACTACTGTTACCCAATACTCAATTCTGTTAAACAAAACTTACACACAGTTGAAGTTGAGTTAACTAATTAGTCCATAGAACAATCTCCACGATTCGAGAATTAAAACTGACCAATCATGAACCAACCACTGCGATCTGACTTTGTTTACGTTTGCTCAGTGGTATTATCTCGCTCGTCGCTTCAAATGTCATGAGCTTTCACAATTTTCTTGTCTTTATTTCCGGAGGGTTTGAACCCCCAAAACACCCCCCTAGGTGAGTGGAATCCAATTAGTGTTGAGTTGTTTGCTGCAAGAAGAGAATCCAGATTTCCTGCATTTTGAATAATGTATTGATGTACCAGCAATAAAACATACATGTCAGTTTTGGTACTTAGTAACTTAAACAATTTTTTTTTTAAGTGCACTCACAGCCACAAAGCAAATACATAAAGGCGTAGCAAGAACAATCACAGCTCTATACTATAACCAGCTACACAGTAACAAATGTATGCTTCTAACTTTAAAGCTCAATTATGTAAAGAGTGAGTTTTCTAGCTGATTGCTTGCAAACCAACTTGTACAATATAATCACTCATAGACTCTTTAATTCACTTTGGTCCAGAAAGTTAACCTAAAGAATAGTCTACTCTTATTGCCATTGCTGTATGTGGTGATAGGTCATTGAATTCTTTATATTTGAAGAATAAAACTGATTTATGTAAGCAATGTTGGAATTGCATCATTTAAATTTAAGCTGGTTATAATTATTACACTTAAAAAGCTGTGGTTTTCTTCTGATTTTGGACATACTTATTCCTCTTCATGATCCTACATTGCTTTAAAATGCCATTTATTTGTCAAATTTCTTAATGAAATGTCATAAATCTGCCATACTATATCAAAAGACAATTTTCCAATTGTTTTACAAAATCTATAGTCTAGACATGAAAATAAATAAAACTGTCTAGCAAATTTTACATGACAAAACTTAACTCTATTAACACAATAATTCCAATATTTACAAAATACATTATACTACATATCTAGGACACATGAATATGTACATGTAAGTTCATGTTTCAACATTTCCTTATTATTTAAACTTTTCATCACATCAGTAAATAGGCAATCACACAACATCCACCAGATTTAATGGAGATATTCTTTTGACTCCTGGACAAATGGGTTATGTTAAGACAGTAGGATGAAAACCAACCTCTGACATAATGTTTGTTGGTACACTGACAACTAATTTATAAAGCCACTATGACAACTGTTTTTACGTGTACATAACCACAAGTCTATTTGTAAATACTCATTTTTAATTTCTTGACATGTAATTATTTGATTAGTGAACATTTAGAATTTTGATACTGAGTTTACATAGGTTGCAAGAGAATATAATTTAATCAAACAATCGAAACAGGATGATGTAAAAAAATCTTAAGAGTTTTATTCCATTTTTAAAATTCTTATTGCGTTTTCAGACAAAAAAGGCAATAATACAAAATCAGGTTGAACTTTTTTTTTCCATTTCATTAATTCTGTCTTGTGCAAACATTGTTGCCTCGCAGAGGAAGGTACTGTCCTCACACACATATGATAAATCTATTAATCTGTACAGTTTCTCTCGAAAATTTTGTTGATGTTCGATTATTTCCGATGGTAGAGATACATCAGGTGTAATTTGTGTTCTTTGAGAGGTCACGTCAGAGGTACTATTTGCTGAGGAAGGATTGCTGAATCCTTCCAAGGTGCAGAAACTGTTCTCTGAATCAAGTGTGATGTATGGACTGGTAATGTATGCAGAATTTAGCTGAAGGAAACTCCAATTGGGCAAAAATTCAAATACTGCACACATATGTTTGCAAGGAAATCTAAAAGTCATAAAGTCCATGCAACTACACGAGGCATCATCAAAATTAACATAGTACATTCTTCCCTTATCTGTAGAACTCTCAACTGCAAAAATCCCATCTGAGACTTCTGTGATGGAGTCCTTTGTGAAATCGTACTGAGCAGCACTTATCCTGGTGAGAACATGTTTTATAAAGTGCTGTGGTCGGTTCATCAGGTATGATGGAATATCTGAATTAAACTCCTTGATAGAATTCTCGGAGCAGTATTTTTTGTATGCATCTGGTAAATAGTTATTTATAACAATTTTAAGCATCCCGGTCAAAGATTTGTCAGAATTGTTACACAGATATGAATGCTTTAGCACCTTATTTTGGCTTTCAATGCCATTGTTGGCATGAATTATAGTGACAAAGTCTTTTTCACCGAAGGCCTGTACCCACCTGTGCTTATGAGGTAGCCAGTGCGAAGCAAAATAGCAGGATGCTTTCGGATTTTGCTGCATGACATTACTACAATTCATTATTTGTACATTTAGTTCAAACTCGTGCTCGTTTCTTGAAGCTGCAATAGCACGCCACGTACTTAAAATCTCTTCTGCACCTGATGTGACATTGCCACTCTTCCTGACCCACCTCAACCAGGCTTGCTCTCTGTGAAATGCACATAAGTACACTGTGTTTTTAGGGAAGGCACTTTCAATCGCGTTTATTTCCATCTCACTAAAATCTGTCATCCAGAATTGTGATTGCCATTCAGGAAGCCATTTTCTAAATACATTCAAAGCTTCTGCAATGAGTGCCGTGCTTTCAGACTGCACAACAAATGTACCAACTACAATGTAGTCAACATTGGTCTTCACTGCTAAAAAAAAAAGTGGCAATGCATATTTAGTCGTTTTGTAAGTCGCATCTAACAGACAGACACCACCGTACCGCAACAGCATCTTCTGTTGCCACTTTGTTTGGTGACAAAACAATAAAGGCGATGGTGCATCACCATCAGCAACATCTGCATAGGGTCTGAAAAAAAAACAGTCCTCGCTGTTTTTAATTTTCCATTCACTGATTGTCTTCTGCAGCAGCTCTTGGTCAATTTGGTCTCGTTTCTGTAAAAACATTGCCCTGTATACATGTGAGTAAATTGTGGAGTCTTCCGGGTAAATGGCTTTATTGGGGCTGGTAAGTATTTTATCATGAGAAAATTTTCTTTCAACATATTGTTTGAGAAGAAATTTCACATCTTTAATGTTTGTAATGCCTTGCTCTACTAGTCTTTTTATTTCAGTGGCAACGTCAGTATGTATTTTCTGCGTAAGAGCAGGGCTTGTTGCGGAATGATTGTGGGTTTCAGCACAACTTACTCTTACATACCAACGAAGGTGGCTTGTAAGGGTTGTCTTTTTTTCCCAGTCTCCTTTTAATTTTTTCACCATCTGAAAGCAATGTAATTACATTAGTTATTTGCACTTGAAATGTTCAAATTATTTCAGTGATAGAGTAAGACTGAAAGGAAATAAAACAATCATTGATGGTGTGTAGTTTTACCTAATATAAATGGACAATTTAATTGTAGCTGAAGTAGCACTATGTTATTCACTAACCATTCAAAGTACAGAAGTTTACACTTCAGATTTATGAGTTACTTTTGGATTTTAATAATGTCGCCGAATTAAGTCTAGTCAAGTATTGCCTTTAACATGCTGACCTCTGTAGTGTAGTTGGTTGGAGCACCAATCCCACTGTGAGGGGTTTTGGGTTTGAAGTCAGGTTAAAGCTGATCATAAAACTATTTGCCTTGAGCATACAGCGACTTACAATTGAGAAATGTCTTAAAATGCTGGAGTTAGTATCATACAACACATGTTACTGTAAGTTGGTCAGACAGTTTATTTTAACCAATTGTTAATTTTCCCTGGATGAAATGACACACAGTTACAGTTGATAATTACCATGAAAAAGTGTAATGATAATAGTAGAATTTACTACAAACTAATACATTCAATATAATTTCAAATCAAACTGGTGTGTAACTCTTGATTAACGTCAATACTGTGAATTGTTTTTTTTTTAGTTGCAGAATTACTAGCAAATGTGATGTTCTTCAATTGTAACTTAAGAGCATATGGTGAATAAACATTGCTATGAATAGAGAAAAATTGTTACCTTTTAATTTTTTTCCATTTCATAATCATGTTTTAATTTTATAGTTTAATTTATGGGTATTTCATTTTACTTTAATATGTTAGGCAATTTAAAAGCTTGTCAGTGTGAGGTTCAGCCATAAAGATCAGCAAGACCAAAAGAGAAAATGGACACATATTTCAGTCTTTGTAATGTTCAAGCTAATGTCAAATTTCTTCAAACATATTGCTAGCAGGAAAAAATATAGGGTAACTAATATTTAATGTATCTAGTATACATTCTTGAAGAATGTAGTGTTTGGGAAATACTATTTAAGTAAGTAGCTATATAGGTATAAGTGAAACAGGTATGTAACTTACGGAACGTTTCTTCAATTTATGATCAGGTGCTGAATATTCTTCATACACCCGCACACAGTTAACAGACATAAATGCTGGGCATCCAAGTTTTTTTGTATTATGCATACAAAATCTTCGCTTAGCTGAAATTGGATGGTCAGACTAGAAAAAATAAATAAAAAACTGATGAAAGCTCAATTCAGGGTTTGAGTGATTTATATGTAATCCAATTTGAATGAAAAAAAATTATAAAAATCTTTAAGACTACATGTATTATTTAGTGACATATAAATACACACAATCATTTTTATTACTTGATATTGAGAACTGTCACTTAATTGTTTCAGTTAAACATATAAGAATCCAAATGCAAAACAGCCCTAGTATTCAATATATAAGTAGCAAGCAATAAAATAATCTCACAGTGTAACATGTCCTCAAAAATGTGGTGCATGATTAAATATCATATACATAGCAAAAAAGCATCGGAAGATGTGGCATGTTATAAAACATTTTTAACCACGTAAGCCTTACATTTAATACACTTGTCTGTTCAACCATGCTATTTTGAACAGACTGTGTGCAATAGAACCATAACACAATGTGGCAATGTTCTGCAGCATAAAATACAAAGAAAGACACCTATCAAATAAAAATAAAGCTAAAAAGGCTGGGTGACACTCAAATCTGTAAATTTCTAAAATGTGCAAATTTTTCTGTTGTGCTATATGATTAATATCTACATTAATATTAAACAAAAAGTATTAAAATTTATCATGGTTAAGTAGTAGAATAAAAACAAAAAATGAAATAAGGGAGGTATCCATAGAAAACCTTTAATTTTAAATGCAATAATCTAATCAATTTTGGAGTGGTTAAACAAGATTATATGGTTTTCTTTGGTAATGTAAAATGCACTCTTGCAAACCATATGATTTTGGAATCACAGTCTACCAATCTCTTGCATCAGTAACTACTTACAATCTAACTCAAATTATCATAGGCTACTTTGATTCAACTGACAACTTGTATCAAATTAAAAAGTTTCATATTTTAAATTATTCACTCAAAGAAAATCAACAAGAAATTAAAAGTGGTTAGATTAGCTGGACTACGCTATAAATATGTAATGTCAGATTGATATATAATAATGTTTACAAAAAATGAACATACAAAAAGAAATAACTTACCAGTTGATCAGACGTTTGTCTTGAGCAGTAATATTTTGGGCCCTGTGAACACTGCATAAATATTCGCTTCTCAATTGAAAATGGTGCCCCAAAAAAATCAATTTTTGGCACATTAATGCCACGGTGATATTTAAAATAGAAATTTGGCTCATTTATATTTTCACCTGTAACATATAAATAGAAACAATTATTTCTATTATGTAATGTGCATTGCATATAATCTAAAATCTTGATATGTAATGCCAGTCTGATGTAATACATGCCAGACAGGCCATTTTTAACTTGAATTTCATGAAATTATTGTTAAAATGGTTGTTGCTCTCTCTCATTCTTCACCAGAGGGGCAGAACATTAAAAAATCAACAGTACCAGAGAGGCAAAAAATAAAGAAATGAGAGTAGCAGGAGAGTAACAGAAAAGAAAAACAGTAACACAGTAGCAAAAAAAATCACTGCGGCCAAGGGCCTAAAGTAATTAATACCTGCGGCTGAATATGTTAAATTAAGCTAATAATTGTAATATTTAATTGAAATAGCAGTTAAACAAGCTAACAGTCAGTCTCCAATTTGAACTAATTTTGAACTATTAATTAAAAATTAAAACTATTGTCAGCTTGTTCTGAGCCTTCAGTAACTGTTTCAATGTCTTAATTATTATTTAAAGAATTGGCAAAAGGGGGTTTAGCAAGTAAGTTTTATGCATGTACAATATAAGTGAATAGGGCGCGGGGAATACGGGAGGAGGGACGTTTCCCTCCCTCGTTCGCCGCCATCTTCCGGCAGTTCTCTCCAACTCACGATCCGGGTCAGACCTGAGGTCCCGTGGGGAGCCATCAACTTTGCATTTCACTGATTTTTGTCTGACTGGTAATTTTTAGCTACAACCTAAACCTCTTTCATGAGCCCCCCACGTGTACCCGGGCCATTTTTAGCAGAGCCGGGCCTATACCGACCGCCTTAACTTAACCTGTCGCAGAGTTAGCAATTGTACGGTACTGACTGACTCCAGCCACCATTCTTAACTTTAAGGAAGCCGTTCATACGTCTGCTGGTTACACCAGACTAGACTGCAAAACGACTTTACAGCCACGCTTTCGGAGCCTTCTCTCAACAGTTAAAACTTCTGGGGTTGGCCGTAATCCAACCGGAAAACCCTCCTCTCCCGAGAATGCCGCGAGAAGGGTGAACG
The DNA here is from genome assembly GCF_032445375.1 of Bacillus rossius redtenbacheri. Classification (NCBI taxonomy): domain Eukaryota; kingdom Metazoa; phylum Arthropoda; class Insecta; order Phasmatodea; family Bacillidae; genus Bacillus; species Bacillus rossius. The sequence goes on from NC_086339.1 coordinate 35,896,185, forward strand.
TAGTGGTTTATTTATGTGCAACATTACAGTGTGTTTAAGTTCAGTGTAATTTTTGTGACGTAGCGTGTTCATGCCCTGTGCATAACGAGACGCGCCGTGAATAAGACGCACGTTCTTCAGCCAACTATTTAATTTAATAGTTCTGACCTATACTAGCTAGGCACCAGAGTTTTATGTTGTCTAGGGAGTGTGAACCTACTGCTCAGTAACTAGGGTACACCCTCTGCAAGCCGCCGAGCCTAGTGAAACACACTGGGACTGACGACCCACCAAGCAATTGGCCCAGTTTGCAAACTAGCCTGGCGTCCTCCCAGAAAACTTAACTAAATATTAGTTCACTCACTGAATTATAGGTGACGGCATATGTACATGCAGTGAGTAAATATATTTACAAAAAAATATTTTTGGTTTTAGTTTACGTTACAAGTAGTTAGGTACCATAATAATACTTAAATTGGCAATTAAGTAATAAAATAAAATTAACTTACTTGATGCAGCATGCACTTCACTGTCTCTGATAGAAAAAGAATAACCCGCAGCTTTCAGTTCATTACAAAATCGATCATATGCTTCTTTTGACTCAAAAAAACCAGATACCGTTTCATCTTCATTTAATGAATAATTCTTTAAATTACTTCTTGCTAATTTTAAGAATGACATCTTATAAGTTAAACCCGCGCATTTGGAGAATAAATGCCCGCGAATTTTTTGGAACTTCGGATGTGGCTTTCTCGTCTGTGAAATTATGGCTTCCCTTACCGTCTAACAATGTTGCCAGGTCTTTAATTTATTTATTTTTATTTATTTATTTGTATTCCATTGAGCCTTCTTTTGGTAGAAACCATAAGGCTATGGAACGATTCATTTACATATTTACAATTATACATATACACACATTATTATATGTACATAGTTTTAAATACACATACATATTTAGTTTTACAGACATATAACTTTGAAGTAAAACAAATAGTGATAAAATTTTTTCAGATGATCTGAATTACAAATATTACATTGTTCCTTTTATACATGCCCATGGGCATGATATGTCAAGCGATTTATTATATTTATTAAGTAAGAAAAAAAATTAAGCAGGATTTTGACTACATATAAGGATATTGAATTATTTTTATAATTATCGTTTTCAGTGCAAAAATTATCGTTTTTCGAAAGAAATTATGGTACATAATTATTTTTGCAATATATATATTTTTTAAGACTCAACTTGACGTCGTACCTCCTCTTTATTAAACAAAAACCCGGGTCACAGTCCTGTCCGCGGCGCAACACTCCGGCCATGGCCCTGGTAGTGCCACCACTCGTCACCAGATGGCAGTGTAAATATAAAGAGACAATGTATCATAGTTATTTTATATATGTTATTATTGTAAATATTTAGGTAGATTATTTAAGTGTATACTGGAAGTATGTTTTGTAGATGTGGAAATAATATTGTAAAATGCAAAAGATCATCATCATGCAAAAGAGATAGAAATATGTAAAACTTTAACACAAATGGTTCTAGAAGAAACTTGTATAAATTGTGCAGGCTAACAAGCCTAGACAGCTGACTGAAAAAAGAAAGAGGATTCCGAGCTGCGCTGCCGAGGAGAGAGGTCGTCTGACGGAGCTGTTCTGACAGACCATCCAGATCTTCAAGGAGCCGCCCTGAAGTGAAGAGCGAAGTGATTCGACAAGTTGTGCTAGCACTTATATAAGTGCTGCACAGCCACCGAAAAAATTCCTGTGCGCCGAGTGCGCACAGGGGGAAAAGTTAAAGCTGCTGTTAACTGACTCGGACTAAACAGCGCCCAACACACTGGTTACACCCGGGGACTAGTCCCCCTTGGCCTAGCCGCTTGCGGTCAGTGGGTGAACAGTGTAGATAGGCTGTGACGGACTTAGACAAGAGAGCACCATGATGGACTCCATGACGATGACTCCCATGCCCTCCGGCGACACCACGAGCGACGGCCCATGGCAAACGGTCCAGGGCAAGCGGCCGAAACGAAATCACGATGACATGGTAGGCGTGGCCGGGGGCCCCTCACCCCCCGCGCCCTCCGCAGCGCCCTCAGCGCCCGGCGCGCCCGCAGCGCCCGCACAGCCGCAGCAGGCAGCGGCCAGCAAGAAACCAGCAATCAAGCCGCTCTTTGTCTTCCTGGACAAAGGGCACAACTACCCGACCATCTTCAGCGCCCTGAAGAACTCCCTTCAGGAGAAATGGTCGGTGTACAACCGAGGCCGCGATCAACTCCAGGTCCAAACGGCATCAGTCACCGAGTACCACACCGCGATCAGGGCCTTAAAGGCGATCGGCGCCCAGTACTCCGTCCTTCTCCAGAAGGACGAAATTCCAAAGAAATTCGTGTTCCGCGGCGTACATCGCGAAACCCCGGCCGAATTCCTGACCGAAGTCTTCACCGACATGCAGCTCCCAGTCCAGTCCTTCTGGTTCTTGGAGAATCGCCAAACACGCCAGAAGTGCGACAAACTGGTTGTCGAGGTCCCTCAGACCTGCGACACAGACACAATTCTCGCGATCAGAGAATTCGCGGGCATGATCATCCGCGTTGAGGACTACCGTCACCCCGCGGGTCCTTCACAGTGCAGCACCTGCCAGCGGTTCTCGCATGTCGGCAGAGGCTGCAGCGCAAAACCAGTGTGCCGCTGGTGCAGCGGGCCCCACCGCGCTCCCGACTGCCCCCACGGAGGACACCGCGACCACGTGAGGTGCGCGAACTGCGGCGGGCCACACGCGGCCAACTACCGCGGCTGCTCGGTGTATAAGGCCGAGACTCGCCGACACCTCCCCCTTCAGCAGAGGAAAGAACGCGAGCGCCAGTCCAAACTGGCCATGCGCGAGAATCGGCGAGCTGCGGCTGCCTCACAGGCGCAGCCCCAACACCCAGGCCCCTCAGGCCAGCATCCAGGCCCGTCAGGCCAACAAGGACCACCGAGGCCCAACCCATGGGGCCCGCCCAGGTACCCGGAGCCGCAGTACTTCGGCCAATACCTGGCTCCACCGCAAAACCGGTATGCTCCGATTGCGCAGGAGCCATCTTACAACGAAATCGACTACCCGGCCATCGCAAACGATTACCGACCGCGCCGCCAAAATCGGGGACAACCAAAGCCCCACTTCAAGAAGCACCACAGCGGCCACAAAAATGGTGGTGGTGCTTCCCCCATGACGCGTGCAGAGAGAGACAGGCAACCGGCCACACCCGCGGCACCTGCCCCCTCACCCAAACCTACCCCGCGGGCCAAGCCACAAGCTGCCCCCGCCCCACCACCTCCCGAAACAATGGCAGTAGACGCGGCCCCAGGCCCATCAACCGAACCACAGGCCGTGCCTCACAGCGAGCCCGCACCAGCGCCAGACATGTCGCAGTTCCTCCAGGTCTTGGAACAGTCCGAGACCTTTAAGGCTGACCCAGTTCTGGCCGCGACCATCCTCCCTATGTGCCAACTCATGGCCATATGGTGCAATCCCGCAACGGAGCTTAAAGAAAAAATCAGAGCCACAATGGGCTTTGTCCAGGTCATCACTGCTCGCCATAATGGCAGAAAATAATCAGGGACCCGACATAACACAATCGACCAACCACACAAACTTACACAAAATCCTTTTCTGGAATGGAAATGGAATAAAAAATAAAATGAACGAATTTATTCATCACCTTGACAAATATAAAATAAATATTGCGGCAATAAATGAAACACACTTGCAACAATCCGATCGGTTCACAATTTTAAATTACGTCACATACAGATGCGATAGACCAAATAATAGAGGAGGGGGCGTGGCCTTAGCTGTGCATAAGAGTATAAAACACTCAGAATGCCAGCTCCCTCCCTTTCCAAATTTAGAAGCTGTAGGAATTAATCTTGTAATAAATAGGCAGCAAATTAAATTAATTTCTATTTACGCGCGACCAGGCAGATCACTAGAAGTAGCGGACCTAGATTTACTATTTGATATAGGCCCTTCGTTTTTAGCAATCGGTGATATAAACGCGAAACATATAGAGTGGAACTGTAGGTACCAAACAGCGAATGGTAGACTACTCTACATGCACCAATTAAATAGAAACTATCATGTCTATGCTCCCTCAGAGCCCACGCATGATTTTGGTAGACAAAACACACAACCAGACATTTTAGATATTGCACTTAATAAAAGAGTAAATTCCGGATTTGAACTTGAAGTTGTGCATGAAATGTCTTCCGATCACTTTCCGGTACACATTGTATTTGATGATGCAAAAACAGAGTCAAACACGCCTCGTAAAATCAAAGATTATAAAAAAGCCGACTGGGGGGGTTTTCAAAATTATCTCCGAAATAATCTACCGGACGCGGCCGAAATAAACATAACAGACAGTGAAAATCTAGAGGCAGCAATCACTGAATTAACAACAAAAATTCAAACCGGAGTAACCAGGTGCATTCCAGAAAAGGAGATTAGGTTAATGCATGACGAGCTGCCAGCACACATAGGCCAATTAATCACACAAAAAAGTCGACTGCGCCGCGAATACACACGACGTAGAACGGCCCAAACCAAGCGCCGAATAAATGAATTACGAACAGTAATATCAGACGAAATTGCCCTTTGGCGAGCGAGCACATGGGACGCAAAAATTTCTAGGCTCAAAATCCAGGACAATAGTGCCTGGACTATGACCAGACGTCTCCTAAATAAAACAGATAAAATACCACCACTACAAACAGACACTGGTATTGCCTTCCAACCCCGTGATAAGGCAGAAGCCTTAGCGAATACACTTGAAGCTGCGTTCCGGCCTCACAATCAGCCGTGCGACAGACAATTCACTGCCCAAATATACAGGGAATTACGCCTGAAACTACAACAACCTGTAGTTGCAAAACCAGTCCCTACACTAGCGCAAGAAGTCAAACGTGTTATTAAACGCATGCGACCTAGAAAAGCCCCGGGGAATGATAGTATACAGGCTATCGTCCTAAAACAACTACCAGATGAAACACTCGAATACTTAGCAGCATGCATAAATGCTATGCTAACACTACACTACTTTCCGACACAATGGAAAGAGGCTAATGTTATAGTATTTCATAAGCCAGGAAAAGACAAATCCTTGCCGCAAAACTATAGGCCAATTAGCCTACTAAATACACTCTCTAAAGTAGCAGAATGTATATTATTGAACAGACTTAAAACACACATACGAGAAAATAACATATTGCCTGACGAGCAATTCGGTTTTCGTAGTGCACACTCGACTGTACAACAGCTAGTCCGCCTAACGGAAGAAATAACTAGCGCATTTAATGTGCGGGATTATGTAGTAGCTACATTCCTGGACGTAGAAAAAGCCTTTGATCGAGTCTTTCACGCAGGTCTAATCTATAAAATGTATGAAACAGGCTTCCCTGACTGTTACATTAAATTAATAACATCTTACTTAGCCAATAGGACATTTAGAGTCACAACAGAAGGCTCTAAATCAGACATAAAACCTATAAATGCAGGCGTGCCACAAGGCAGCATTTTAGGCCCTGTTTTATTTAATATATACGTGAGCGACATGCCAAAACCTGCACACCGCCTTGTAAAATTAGGCTGTTATGCGGACGACACAGTCCTCTACAGCCGATCGCATAACCTACAATTAGCCACAAATAGGCTACAAACCGCACTGAGCTCCATGCAAGATTGGTGCACAAAATGGCGCATAAAAATAAACACTACAAAATCAGAAACTGTAATTTTCACGCGTAAAAATCTACCACCCCACGATCGCAGGCCTGAATTAAACCTGTTCGGCGACCAAATTCCCCATAAAGACGTTGCTAAATATTTAGGTGTTCAAATGGATCGCAAACTACTATACAGGATTCACATAGATTCGAAGAAGGGACAGGCACATGGCAGAATGTGTGCATTGTACCCAGTAATGAGTAGGCGCCTCGGAGGCACAGTTAAAAACGGACTGCTGCTCTATAACGCCCTCATCCGCCCAATAATTACATATGCAGCCCCTGTGTGGGCTATAGCAGCTAAATCACACCTTGCAAAACTACAGCGAATACAGAACAGATGCATTCGCATCGCTACAGACGCTCCCCGATACTGCCCAGTCGAGGCTCTCCATCGGGAAACGAACACAGAAACATTACATGATTTTTACGTCCGAACCACACAGACATTTTATGACAAATGTGCAACACACGAAAATCCACTTGTTTCATCACTAGGACAATATGATCCAGATGAAATAATTAAATTTAAGCGACCGAAAATGGTACTTGCGCACCGACCACCGTAGAGCGCTGTGATTGGCCGGACCCTCCGGCCAATCACAGCGCGCGCGCGCCCAGAGTCCGGACCCCGACCAAATGGTTGCGGACTGTTCAGAGAATTCCGTCCAGCGCCGAGTGTGGCTATACTGTAATGGGTGGCCATGCCGCTGGGCACAATACACGAGCCTGCTGGCAGCTCAAACACTTACATCAAGCTCTCACACAGCCCGTACAACACCGTTAGAAATAAAGCGTAGGAGTTGTTGTTAGGGATCCGCGATGAAGGAGTGGGCAATTTCTCTAACCGACCGACTGCCTTTTGCTGGCGACAGGCGATCTGAAGCTATGTCCTCTCCAGAGTGTGTCCCGACACATCAACTTGCGGGTAACACAATACAACTTAATTACTCGTAGCTTCATAGCGTAGATGTTGCGGCTAGGGTCTTGCAATGACGGATCAGGTAATTTCTCTAACTGACCGACTGCCATCTTGGCGACAGGCGACCTGAAGCTATGCCTGTTCCGGAGTACGACCCAGTGCCAATACTCGCGGTTAATTAATGCAATGAACAACACCGTGCGTACACAACATATCACTCTTATTTTATTTTAGGTACGCGAGCTGACTGGCAGCTTGGTGGGAACAACAACATGTTGCCCCTAAAGACCAGTGCCCACCAAAACAAATGCGGACAAAAGGTCCAAGCTCCCAAATTGCTTAGTAGAATTTTTCTATCTGCCCAACTCTTCTTCCAGGACCATCCTTCTTTTCCTGTACTCAACCTGCCTGCTAATAATGCATGATATTTTGCATCCCGCATGAAAGTGCCCAGGGTTTTCCCTGTGTCTATGCAGGTTTTACCTGGGCCCAACTTATCTAGTAATTAGTCTAGAATTAAGATAGGGGAGTTAGCCATGGCGCCAATTGCTGCCATGGTTGGCCAATCCCCGAACAAAGCACACGATGCATGCCTCCCTTTCTGCATGGCTTAAACCCAGCATGATTAGGCGTAAGGGCTTCGGCCTGGGACGCACCTAGAGTCTTCCCTAACCCAGACCCCTCCCAAACAAAATACACTTAGTTTTAGTTAGGTTAGGAAAAAAAAAATTGCCTAGACAGCTCTTCTCTCCCGGCCAATCTGTGAGTAGAAATACCACTGTGAGCTTTACTCTCTCCTAGCTAATCTGGGAGAATAAAGTTTACCCTCATTCAAAAGTGGTATTATTGGCTTGAATTCCTCATCTTCCTTTCCTCAGCTAGCGACTCTTCGTGAGACCGCGGGCTTTCCTTCTCTCTCTCATTCTCTCGCACCTATTTGCTAGCGATTCCTTGTGAGACCGCGGGCAATCCTCTGCTAGCGACTCTTAGTGAGACCGCGGGCATCCCTCTCTCCAACTTCCATTCTTTCCGCTAGCGACTTTTCGTGAGACCGCGGGCATCCTCTCTTCTACACCCAATCTTCCTGCTAGCTACTCCTTGTCAGCACGTCCTCGGTCAGCTGCACTGGGCCGAACGGTCCACTCCCGCCTCAGAGTGTGAGGCTGCTCTACCCAAGAGCTGGCGCCGGGCAAACAACACTACAACTGAACGACCGAGCGACGTCCACCCCGTCTCCACATCTTCACCAGAGACGAGGCCGCGACAAACTCTTCACAAAAATGTAAAAATATAAAATTATATTCCAAAACAAATTGTAAAATTGTCTAAATATACAAATTAAGTCATATCAAACAAAACTGAGTAACAACTGAGTTTACTCATCATTTTGAATGATTTCATCTGCATTCTCCAATAAATATGTTTACGATTTTCACTCGTGCATTTTCTCATTTACACATACATGTCCACTATCGCATTGCAACAAATCTAATATGTTTAATAATATGTTTACGATTTTCACTCGTGCATTTTCTCATTTGCACATGTCCACTATCACATTGCAACAAATCTAATCACTTTTTTAACTTTTTCCCCCCCCAATTTTAGCACATAACAAAGCAAATCTGATTACTAGTATAATTTCAAGTATTTATTCTTTTATTATTAAAATAAAAATTGGTTGTCTGTAAAGTCGGTTTACGGAATATAGTTTAACGTGACAATGTCATAACAAAACATTGATTAAATGATTGTGTACTTTATGAATAAAATTGAATCATTTTTATTTGAATAATAAAAGAATAAATACTTGAAATTATACTAGTAATCAGATTTTTAAAATGCAAGAATAATAACCTTTATTGCCGAAATTGTTGTTGTAATAAACAATGAAAACAATATTAACTTTTCACTTCACTTTATAAACAGTCGAGAGAAAGAGAGATAGATGAGGCGCAAGAGTACAATGAGTGTAATGGGACACAGCGTAACTGAACAATATGTGTAATGGGACACAGCGTAACGGAACAATGTGCGTAATGGGACACTTTTTCGTGCGTGCAGCCGGCGTTCATCGATTTATTAGACGTCACGTCAAAACTTGCTAGTTAATTTTGTTGTTTTAACAAACACTGGGTAACCTCAGGGTCCACGATTCATAAATCTTCAAAACTGAATTGGTCATCTTCTACTTCCACTGACATTGTTGGTGTTGAAGAGAAATTTTAGGGATAGAGGACATTGGCTCTCATCGAAGCGACCATTGCCGCGGTGTTGGCTGGAACTGGTCGCAACCTCCGTTAAGGGACACATGCTGTGATGAGAGCAATAATCCATTCAGAGTGTCTGTCATAAGTCTGTTGCGACTTTTAGTTTTATAAGGTTCACCTTAGAAAAAACTCGTTCACATACAGCACTCGAATGTGGAAGGGCCAATACATTTAATGCAAATTCCGATAGCTCTCGGTATTCGTTTTTCCCGCCTAAGTCTGTAAATGCACCAATTTGGGTCCAGAACTTATCAGCGTCCATAGATATGAGTTCTGGCGAAAAATTGGAGAGTACCATCGCTCGCCATTGGTCATCTATAATTTGCAGTTTACAGGTGTCTTGCGGTGACAACACTCGTGGAACACATCCTGCTAGGGATTGCAGTGTAGATGGTCGAGAATAATCAAGCGATAGAGCTACTGCTGGTTGCAAACATGACATTTTTGCAAAAGGTGACTGTGGTGAAAAATCAAACCTTTTCTTCATTTCTTGACAAGCAACAACGAGAAAGTTCTTGCAGTGCAATAAAAATATGCGTAGTACATCTCTGGATAACACATTTCCCTAGATTTTCTGGTGAATTTTAACCCCAAGATAAATTTGCTCAATGTGTTTATTTTGTGTCTCGTTAGCAGGATAAACTGAACTCAAGCATCGTTTAGTGATGTAATCTCTGTTCATGAATGTATCCACCACATCCTTAAATGTGCTGCTCATCTTACTACGTGCAGCTGCTACCAACGTTCGGTCACTTTGAAATAGTTCATTGAGTCGTACAAATTTAGGAAGTACCCATTCCAAAAAGTAAAAATACAACTCTATGGAAGGTTCATTCATTGTTTCTAAAATATCTCTGATAGTCCCTAACGTGTCTTCAAATAACTGTGAACAGAAAAACAATTTAAGTGGCTGCCATTGTTCTACTATTCTCTGGACAACACTTAAAAGAGAAAGCCATCTTGTCTGTGATGGCCGCAAAATGTTGTGTGGTTCAACATTACAAAATTCTTGAAATTTTTTTAATTGTGTCTGTCCCTTACGGCTATGTTTGAAATAACCATAAATATTCCTAGCGAGATGTTCACATCTGTTTGGCAATTTCGTGCAAGCTTGATTTGTACAAAGATGCAGTGAATGACAGATGCACTTCTGAATAATAATTCCTGGCAGCAGTTCTGACAGTCGCTGGGCTAATGAGTTTTCTGTCCCCATCATTGTATTACAACCATCACTTGCGAAACCCATGCTATTGTTTACAGGAACCCCAGCATCACTGAAAGATTGAATCAAAATATTAAACAATCGTTCGCCTTTTGCACCCTCATTCGCTGCATCTGCAACTTGGCCCGTAAAAATTTGTACTGTTTTCCAAAATCTAGTAACTACGCCTTCTTTCAGAGTAGCACAGTGCACACAAATAGCGAGAGTTTTGATTGTACCTATGTCAGTTGATTCGTCAAAAATCACACTACATTTGTTCTGGAAAAGCTGTTCGTTAAGTTCTGTAAAATGAGACTTCCCGATAACATGTTTATAGCTATAGCTGTTGCCTTCGTTCGCCCTAAAGAAACTTGTTGAGCTATTTTGGAATCTGGATAGCACTACCTGTTCGCAGAAACAAGATGCGATGCGATTTGGAGCGAAATGTTATGCTCAGCAATAAAACCTGTCAAGTGAATTTCTGCTTCTTTCACTTTTGTTTCGGAACTGTTCAACGCATCAAGTTTACAAAATCTATTTTCGATAGTTTTTTGAGACGATCCAGAACCAACATTTCTGCATATTTCAAGGTGTTTCTTGCTAATGCTATGATTTTTTTATCACTGTAATATCTGCTTTAAATACTGCTTTACAAAGTAAACAAGAAGCTTTTTGTGAATCGTCTTTTACTTTCTGTAACAATCCCCGGAATTCCGATTTTTTTAGCATTCTCTTCTGTAATGTTGTTCTCGTTTTGTTAGTGCACCAACCGTTTTTGAGGCCCTCTTACATTTTTTCGTAACACCCGATGAACCACAAGCACTTATTTTAACTGTTTCTGAATCCTCCATTGTAAAGCAGCAATGCAGAAAAAAGTAAGTAAAAGAAATTATAGTCACTCACCAAAAATATCCATAAAGTATATTCACTACTCAACGAATTGTGTAGTAAAGCCGACAAAAATTGCACTTGGTGTTTAATATAAACCGTGGCATTAAAACAGAACAATCCCGTTGCGCAAGCCCGACTCTATTGTGTACTCAGCTCACATCATCGAGGTACTAACTGCCGATGTCGAACCAAAGCTTACTGTGGTGTGATCGATGAACTCTAAACTAAGAGTGGCTTTTGTAACGGAACACGAACAGTAAACAAATGTATTTATTTCACCTTTATCTGCATAGGACAGCAATATCGTCCTTACTTGTAAAAAAATTGGTTGTCTGTAAAGTCTGTTTATGGACGTTAGTTTAACGTGACAACGTCATAACAAAACATTGATGAAATTGACATCGACCCAAGTGTCGACCCAGCTCTCACAGCCCGTTATGCCACGCCAACGCCTTCTCCTGCCCTGAGTTGCGTGTGCGACGATAGTGCTGTGCGGCTAGGGCAGGGGAGGGAAGAGAGATTCGCGCGCCAGTGGAAATTTAATGTAAATACATAAGAACCAGACGTGACTAATTATTGTAAATATTCTTTAACATTCTTTACTGTAAATAGTTTATTTTATTATTTGAAGTGTGATGTATAATAAGTTTTTGCTTGTCCACCGGGCGCCAAGGCTGTAGCTTCCGCCTGTGACCAATGAGCGTGTTCCTTGGGCTCGCGGAGAGGGGTGGGACGCGGGCGCTCGGGCGCGCGAGGCGGGGAAGTCAGCAGTCGGCAGCTGGGCACGGGATACAGCGGACGTGTCTGCGAGATCGCTTCAAGACGGTGAGAGTGGAACGGACGTGGTGTCTTGCTGTAGTTCAGGCCTTGCCGAGGGGAAGGAATTTCACTTCTTACAGTCGTATTGTAATTCAGGCGAGTGTGTCACCTCGTCATTCAGTCGCGGTTTGCAGTTTGTCATTCTTCTCGCGTGCGTGTCTCTCCGTAGGTTTGCGAGTCGCGGAGTTCTTTTGTGGACTGGATATTCGCCATTGCGTGTACAGTGATTTACGGGCCCTCCCGGACACTGTGTTGTCCGGTCAGACAGTCAGCTTATTGCGCGAGTCATAGCGAGTTTAAGTCTTAGCGGCGTGGGTAATGCTCGTCACGAGCAGGACGTCACGTATTTTTCCCATACAGTATAAGTGCGCGGAACCAGGCTTCACCCTACAGAAACAGTCACAGGCAGAAACGCGGCAGCCCCCTGTAAAGGGTTCGATTTACCGTGTATAAAGAATCTGGAAACTGTTTTCGAGTGTGTCAATTGTTATTCTGGTGACTAAGTCCCTTGGCCACACGGCCCGAACCCCCCTCTACCGAACACTGAGTAGCTGGCAAAATAATATCATTCAGGGGCTAGTCGACCAGGCGACGACAAAATGATTGCATACTTTTATGAATAAAATTGAAATCTACAATTTAATTGATAAATTTAATTTTATTTGCACTCATTAATTCAAATATGTTTATTACTTTAACAAAGATATTATTTTAATTATAACTTTTATACATGTTTGCTATTTAACTTCTTCCAATCTGTGTTATTCTGTTAAGGACAGGACGATGATAGAAAAAGTAGGAAATGAATGGGAGTGTTTCAAGTTTAATGTGCATCGAAAAATTCAAATCGATGGTTGTTCCAATCGAGTGGAAGAGAGATAGATGCGACACAAGAGTACAATGAGCGTAACGGGACACTTTTTTGTGTGTGCAGCTGGCATTAATCGATTTTTTAGACGTTGTCACGGTGGCGTCTGGGGTGGTGGCGTCGGTTGCAGCTGCATCGGGAGTATTGTCGTTTCAAGCAGAGACATTGTGATCAACGTGTCGGCATACGCACAGTGTGACCACTGGGCTTTCGTGGTCGTTTGGTCTAAAGTAGTTGTGGATGTGTGAACTTCCGGGGGCGGCATCGTGACTATTGTGGCAGCGTCTATACACAGCTTTGCTCGGCACCGGTCACACATAAATTCAAACATCTACGCCTCTTCTCGAGCGATAGGATGGAAACACTCCTCGTTTCTTAGACTTCCGCACTCCTTGCAGAACCACCCATCAGGTGTCCTCCGGGGCATGAATGCGCACCCCACATCGTCATGCCATACACCCGGTATTCGAAACAAAATCCACATTCTTAATTTGAGAAGTGCTCGCAACTCTCGCCTGGCTCTGAACAGTCCGCATTGGCCCAGCACTCATACGCTTCCTGGAAGTTGTTCATGTTTATAATGACATGCAGCCTCTGTAACGCGGTCGCGGCAAACCGATCCGAGCGACGGATCGGGGCGTCGATGACAGGGCGCGAGCAGGTAGGGAGGACCACCTCTTCTCACCCCCGAGTCAGTGTCCCGTGCTCGCAAGCGGCCTGTACCGCGGAAGCCCTGTGATCCGTTCACGACAGCGAGCGTGCCCACGCGACATCACCGTTCAGCTCGAGCAGGTGCCGCGCGGTTGAGATGCGTCGTTCCCGCGGTGCCAAGCCGTAACCGAGCCCGGTGAGACACCGCGTAATCGTATTCGGCCGTTGCTCGCGGAGCCGGCGTTAACGTGCTGCAGCAAAACTGATCCTTGTGTCTCCCGTCGCTATCTCGCGGCGTCGGCTCCCGTGACCTCACGGTGCGCTAGCTTCTGCTGTCGCCTTGGCGTAAAACTGTTGCGTCGGAGTTAAGAAAATAAAATAAAATTTTGTTAATAGCAAGTATTCTTTAGTGAATGGTCCAGAATTATTATAAAATTCACATAAGTTGAATGCCACTTGTCGGCCTTAGAGCTACCTCGTGTTCGATTAATTTTGATGCACTTTGAAGTTAGAAAGCAGTTTGAAAGTTCGTTATTGAAAAGCCACACTAGTTGGGCGCCATTTGATGCCACTCCTGCTGCCTGATTATGTTTAGAATAAATATTGAATTGAAAATGATCTCAAAGGGGGGGGGGGGGGAGGGTTTGACCTCGTGGCTGCAGGCAGGAGGTACGTCGTTAGTTTAAACTACCTGTGCTGTTCAGGCCACCCAGGACGCCTTGAAATAAAAGGAAACTGACTGAAAAGACACTGCACTTTATTACGGTTTGATACACTTGCTGGTCTAATCCTGGCCGAGTCTGTTAGATCGTCTCTACACGGTCGGTTTAATAAACCGACGTTGCGCACGAACAGGTTAGGCGGAAAACGTATGTAGAAGTTCTATCATGAGGCCGGCACTGACAAAACTAAGGCCGCGGCGAACCACTGCAGGACTGAAAAGTTGCAACTAAATTTATATTATGACTGAATTTGAATATGAAATGGCAAAAGTACATGATCAACAGTTCTTAAACAGGAATGCAACTACATATATTAATAAGACTAAGTTCGTGATGGATTTAAAATACGCTTAGATGTACGTGAAAAATATACTGCGAGGCGTGACTGTTACTGATGACTGCCATGACGCGGCTGGATTATGAACATATAACACAAATGAATTATAATAATGTTAAATAAACTATGCCGTCACCCGCGGTCTGGTGATCGAGAACTGGGGCGGTCGTAGTGGTTTTCAGTGGTTCTAAAGGAAATCTCCGGCGGGCGCCAGGTTAATTCGAGGATTAACCGAGGTTTTCGTGGGTTTTTGCCCCTGCGTTTCCACTAGGATCGCCGGCTATTGATGGTGGGAGGGAGTCCCTGCTTCTAATATGCAATGGCTCTAAACAGTATAGAGGACTGTTTCCTAATTGTTCAGGAGGCGTTTACGAAATAAAGAAAACAGTATTTAGGTGCTGGTTTTTTAATTTCGCATCTCACATAGTGTGGATGGGCACAAGTTACACAATTACACTAGACAAAAATACGTTGGCACTACACACACTCGCACTGACAATTAATTACGTGTTACATATTGCGGCACTTGCAAACAAGGTCCCTACATTGGCTTGAGGGTCGACGAAGAGTTTGGGTGTTTTAACGGCCACTCCCGTGCTGAACTGGAGATAGCTTCGTGCCCGGGCTCACCTGTGTGAGTCGTGGGCCCACGAAGATAATATTAAGGGGCAAAGTCTTTAAGTTTGCAGTCGACAGTCGTATGCTCAACGAATTACATTAACTACTGTTCGTGGGAGTCGGTCCGGACCGTAAAGTGGCTGCGTTGCAAACCGTTGTTCCGCGACGAGCAAAAATTAAAGCGGCCGGGTTAAGCCCTGCACCGTAAAAAGGCACGGGGGCACGTGGGGGGAGGAAAAGAGGTTTTAGTGAATTATTATATTTACCAGTAAGAAGAATCAGGAGTACAAAAGTTGAAGTCTCCCCACGGGATCACACGTCCGCCCTGGCCCGTGAGTAAAACTCTACTGCCGCGTTGTGCCGGCTTGGGAGGGGAGGAAGCATCATGACGCGCTGAACTTTCTAATGTGCCGTTATTCCAATTTTATAATTATAATTAGTCATTATTATTTCTAGAACCCTCGTAAATTAATGACATCTGTCTGAATTAGTTGGCGGAAGGCCTATAATAATAATATATAAAAATTGAGATGAATAATATTTGAAAATAGAAAGTCAAGCTGGAGACTGTCTGTCAGTTGTTGATTACTCCAGGGGCTATTTGCAAGTAAAACATGGAGGTGAATTAGGTTGATTAACACTGTGGTTAATTATTGGCACTTTCACTATTAAGGGTTGTTCTGTTAATTAAAAATCGCTTAATTACTCACAGTAATTAATGATGCATAAGAACTGTTTGGTGGTGTTGGCCTATGGACGTAATCTGTGAAGGCACTCACCGGCGTCGACGGCTCGCTTGACTCACGTGACATGGGCTAGGGGTGCGTTCCGTTAGCGGGGTTTAATACTGGCGGGTGGAGGCCGGGCTTTATGGCCTTCGGAGGGACGACGACAACTATGAACCTAGAAAAGCCTAACTTGATAATGAATGCTAAACATGAAAGTTACTGTAGATCACCATGACGAGGCTGCATTGCGAATACAAAAGTCATTAGTTAGGATCTTCTTATGCCATATATGTATGCTGGTATTGGCGCGATGATGTCTGCGCGACGGGCGCGGTGCGACTGCCCTGGTGAGCGCCGGAAGGCAACTGGCTAAAAAGCGCAGCGCGAACCCCCGCCAAAACGCGTGGAGCGCGGGAAAACAGCCACGACCAGTTATGGACTTAGTTGTTAATTTGATATATAAAAGAATTATTCAACAATGGTATAAGTACAATTCTTATATTACTTTATTATCTCTAAAATTGTTATTATTTTTGTTTATGGAAAGAATAGAAAATTACACATTTATCACACACTAGCGCATTGCCACACCCGGCCGGGCGCTTCTGTCGGCTTGCTGTTCGTCACGGCACACATCACGCAAGGGCGTGTTCGTTGCACATGCAATTCGAGTAAGTGTTGTTGGGACGTAATGGCCTGGGCGACCCAGAGGGAGCACCGGTGGCTGGCGTCATAGTATTGTTACCAATCAACATCAATTTGACAAGAAATATAATATTCTCTTACCTGAAAGATGCGTAAAATTGTTGGAAAAACAAAAACAAAATTTTCCAACAGTTTGTGATTGATGTGTGCATACTATCCAATGTATTTTGTTTACAACTGAAAAAGAATCCGAAAATGCACGAACATGACCGAACGGGAGTTCGATCAAAACCTGTGAATTTTAGGCTATCCCAAATAGTGTTCTTGCAATTTGAAATTGGTAGGTAATTAACATTCGCGTTTCGTTCTACTTGTTAATAGCGCCAATAATTTTAAAAGAACTATTTTGTATATAGCTTAGATAATTACTTTTTAGGTTAAGGCGTAATATTTGCAAAATCAAACCATATAAAAATCCAGTTTAACTAGCTTTGTTGATTGCTATAATGAATCAATTTCATCTAGTTCACAGGCATATTGTTTTCGTGTTAAAATAAGTCTTGACTAAAAGTGCTAAAATATTTCTTATTGCCATTCTTGTATGATTATTCACAATCTCTCTTAATCTTATCTATAATCTTTTTGGTTAGCGACACTTGTTTTGAGATTAGTGAGGTATAAGATTCCATAACATCGATGACGTCTTCAAGATACACTTCACCCAGTGTTTTTCCTGCTGCTTGGAATTATCAGATTTTGAATACCTACTTTATCACACGGTTTTTTAATATAACTTATAAACATAAAGATATACAAATGATAAACTTTTTTCTGATTCAACATCTAATTGATAAACTTGTTCTGATCTGAAGTTCAGGAGGATTGGGTTCGAATCCCTATCCATCCATCCTTCTACCTAACCATTCATCCATCCAACCGTCCTCCATCCATCCATTTTTGGTTTTGCATCGTTTCCCAAAACTACTCCAAACTAATGCAGTGATGGTCCTTTTTAATAGGAATTTATTTCCCCGGCTTTTTGTGTAGGCTTAAAGGTCATTCTACAATGACACATACCTACGCAAAGATGTATCATGTAAACGAAGATGGATGTCTTGAAATGGAGTATCTAAAATGGCACTCGTGCAGACGTAAAGTCATAATATTATATGCATCATTAAGTATGTGTGTGACCCTTTAAAAGTACCTGGTTTGACGAATGTCTTAATATATTTTGCGGCCCAGGCCAGATTTAATACGTAGTGCTCACTGAGTGTATTTAATAATATATAAATAATTGGGCTCCAGGTAACAGAGTAGCCCACGAGTGATGAACAGTCTCTGGTTTGGCTGGTGTTTTTCAAGTAAAAAATTACCATATAAATAATATGGACATATTTAGACCTTCTGTCAGTCATTCCCCACGTGAGGAATTTAACAAAGTAAGTTGTAAGATGTTTGGACGTAAAGTTTGACGTAAAACATTTAGGTATTAGTTCTTTATGGATGTGGCATGCTAGGGTGCTGTCCCTCCCCTCTAACGCCGCTCCCCTCTGGTGGCAGTCTTCAAGAGTTCGTGGTACAAGGCGGAGGTGACCGTCACGTGGAAAAGCTGCAACGCTTACATCACTGAGATCTGCGTGCCAGTAACTCTTATTAATCTACCAAAACCTTTGGTACTTAATTCACCACGAATACCTGGACCCGTTTGTGGTGTAGGGTGCAACCCTTCCTGCCGTAACTTCTCCTTCGCCGTACGACTGTGCCATGGAGTTTTAAATAGAGCTCAGGGCCAACTGATTCGAATTGCAATCTTTCTATAGTGGGACTGCCGCCAGAGGCAGTAGACGAGTAACATGAAGTGCAACATGTGTTAACAGTGTTTCCAGTGTAATTTGTAGCATACCGACTCAAGGAGCGTAGCCGGGGGGGGGGGGGGTGGTTAGGGGTTAAACCCCCCCCCCCCCCCCCCAGCACCAAATCTTTAATTAATTTCTTATTCATCACTCAAACAAATTTCATATTAAAATTAATAAAATTTTTACCATTACAATATTTAAATTTAAGAACCGAAAACTGCTAAAATAGCACTATTTTACACCTTAAAATGCAAATTTTCCCGGGGGGAGGACCCCCCACTTTAATACAGGGGAGCCATGCTTCTTAACACCCCCCATACACAAATCCTGGCTACGCCACTGACAGACTCAGACTCAGACTCAGTACTTGTCCCTCGGCTCAAGTGAATAAAACCACAGCCTCCAAAAAATTTTGTTTCATTTAGTAGTTTGCCGCCCAACCTACTTAGGAATCAACTACCTATGTGGAAAATGGAGCGCTCAAGGATGTCGTTAGTTAGTAGGGTCTTCACCTACAGGTGCAGCTACCGAGCTTAGTGAGCCACACTGGGGCCGGCGACCCACTCCAACCCTTGGGGGTTAGATGTCCGGGCTAACCTGGTGCCCTCCTGGACCAAGCTCATATTTAAAATATTGTAAATTACTTCCGCATCTCTAAGTTCATCCTGGTTCTCATTTACAGGACCGCCGGGCAGTGGAAATGATAACTGAGTTCGAACTACGAAGGTAACGAAAGTGTTCAACAAGCAAGGAAAGAACCTGTCTTGACATCACCAGGTTATGTTTGTAAATATTAGCACTGGTTTTATGTTGAGAAATAACTGTGGAGAAACGTGGGCAGGCCTACAGAAGAAGTAATGGAAGAACCAGCAGCTGCACAATTTGTCGTTATTAACGTAGAACAATGCGTGCCAGGCTCAGGTAAGTAAGTCATACATAGAATTTATTATTAAAATTTTTAGTTCTGATAGCCTCCTCTATACCTACAAACTTACTTTTGATGGGTTTAAATTTTAATTGGAATAGGTAGTTTTTCAGCATACCATTAAAATACTAAACTTAATTACCTTGGCTAGTTTGTACAACCTAGCGGTTATAAACAACCACAATGACAACAGGATTAACAACAACACAGTAGGAGTGACACTGATTGAGGGTATTAACCAGGACTTGTGGACTTATGAACTAGTTGTCTGTTGGGGACATAAAACGAGGCCTTTGCAATATGGGCTGTGATGGAATACCAGCAATCAGCACCCACCACATTTCTGACAGTATCTGGGGTTGATATTCAGGCCTGTAGCAACAAAAACATTATTTTTGGTTGGGGTACAAATTTTGATTTTCAAGAAAAAAGTACAAAGTGAAGTAAGAGATTTACGATTATATTTTGGTTGACTTGGAACATTTTTGTGGACTCACGCCTTTGCTAGTTTTCACTATATGCCATAAAGTAACCATTGGAATGGACAAGAAAGATGAATACACAAACATACAGAAAAAAAGGTGAAATTCAGCCAATGCAAAATTTTAAATGAATAAACAGCACAGAGAATTTCGGGGGACGTATTATGTAGAAAATCGCTGTGGCGTAGGTCCATAAAATTTTTTAAAATCAAACTCCCCCATTGCAAGAATCACTCAAAAAAATACATTTTGGTTATCACTATTTATGTTCAATTTTGTGTTATTTTCTCAAGCATGTGGCTCTAAAATTAAGTGTTTGGAATCATATAAATATGATAGGAGTCCGCGCAAGACAGGACAGGAACTTCTGTTGGGAAAGAGCTGGCTGGACCCAAGTGGCTAAAGCCCTCTTGTCAATTGCTCAGAATTGAAATCAGTTCATGAAGGTAAACTTTAGCCCTCTAGTGTACTTTGGTCAACACAGTTATTCTTTGAGTACTGTGTAATCAGTATTCATGAGCTTCCAACATGTTTCCTAGAACCAAGTGTTCCAGCTCAGTACAGATGTTCTTTTATGTACTGGTCAGTAGGCACTGTTGCATTCTCGGTGATGTGACTAACGTGTGTGGTCTTATGTCCACAGCCACCGAAGTGGTTCACAAGGAAACAGACAGTTGCCGTGAGGGAGGGGCAGCCCCACCGCCCCGGCCGGAGTCCACCGGAGAAGTTGCGAGCAACAAGCTTGCAGAGGTAAACTGCTTGGCTTTAGTCAGCGAACTCACTTGCCTGTTCACTTCAATCAACTGGGAGGCCAAATGCATCAACATCTAGCCATTATACTCACGGCTAAGGAATCGTGATTATGTGGCCTACTTGCAGCTTCTGACGGTGCTTCTCACAGTAATTATTATAATTGTCTTGATAGCACTTTTGCCAGTGCTCTGCTGATACTCTGATACACTTATTGTCCCTCTACTTGTTACGCATGCTTTCCTCTGTATCCTCGAAACTAATAAAACACTTTAGCATATCTCGCATGAGTAAGCACATTACTTACAAAAAGTACGTACATTCATGTACTTGTACTGGCTATGCCTGTAACTTTGTGTTCACGTGGAATTAGAATGGTTGGGTTCTTGCATGATTGTCAATTCTTGGCAAGCTAGATCAACATTGCAAACTGACATGACTATTTTTTTTTTTTAAATTTATTTAACACTTTATTTAACACTAAGAAGTCACATGAGTTTTTAAAGAGCTCTGCTTAAAACTAAACCAAACAAAAAATGCAAACTAAAACTGTATTTAAAGCATAATATAAATAACTTCACAATACATTCATTCATTAATTCAATTAATTCATATTTAGTTAATGTAAATTCTTTAGTGCTTACAGCCAACTTACAAAGCGATTGAAGCCGTTAGTGTCGCAAATAGTGCCTAACCTCCGCGTCAATCTGGCTGGCCAGACATTGCCTCTGGCAGCCTTGTAACAGGATCTTATTGTTCCTACCCAAACTAATTACTGCTAATTTAACTCAATGGTTTTATTATTGAAAAACAAGTTTTATGGTTTTTCACCTCCTTTTAAGTAAAATCTTTTAAATATATGTGGCCTGTATGTTAAGCTACCAAACAGTTTTTGCATTCCGATTTCATTAAATAACAGATGGATAGACAATTTTAATCTTTTTCTTGGCCTCTTTCCACTTCTTATCACCAAATATTAAAAATTTTTTTAAATAATTTTTTTTCTGGAGACATGACTGTTACATATTAGAATAATTGCATAGTAAAAATTTGAAGGAAATGATAACATTAGTTTAAGATCAGTTACATAACTGATATTTTGGGCATACATTTGCAACAATAGATTTAATTAGTATAGAAAGTCTAAAAGGGACAACACACATTGTCTAGCTGATTGCCCTTCATCTGTATTTTTCTGTGATAGTGTTTTTGTTTGCTTAAGTAATGTTGCTGAAGTAAAAGAGGAGTAATAGAGAGAGAGAGAGACAGAGAGAGTTAGAGAGATAGAGAGAGTTAGAGAGAGTTAGAGAGTTAGAGAGAGTTAGAGAGTGTTAGAGAGAGTTAGAGAGTTAGCTGATGTTGCTTATTTGTCTTCATAGCACAGTCCTTGGTGTATGTGACTGCTGAGCTGTTTCACTCATGTCGTGACTTCTAGTAAGACTCAAACTTTTTTTTATCGAGTTGGTATTTAATTGATTTCATTATGATCTTTATTGGGAATATGCACTATAAGACTTGGCCCATTTTTTTCAATCATACCATTAGATAAATTATTGTTGTCCATAAAAATTTGATCACAATTATATTATGATTACAATTATTTTATTATATTATATTATGAGAATATAAAAAAAATTGTAAATAATAAAAAAAAAGTATTTTTCTGTTCCATTTAGGTTGTGAGTAAGACCTCTCAAGATGTACATTCGAGTGTGACCGCATCACGCACACAGTACAAGGGCTACTACGGCGAAATTTTCTCCTATCTTACATCCAAGAGCTTTCCTGAAGGTGTGTCAGAAAATTCAAAGCGGATGGTGAAGAAGAGCTGTCAGTATTATTGTGTAAGTAACCACAAGACTTGTTTATACCGTATTGGCATACAGTTTGGTTTTTAATTTGAACTCCTTCAGTGGATCGTGCAGAAGTGAGCAGTGTAATCTCAGTAGCTTTGTGCATGCAAACTTATGCCTTTAATACAATTTTGTAAAGATAATATTTTGAGGTTTTATTCATAGCCCAATTTCATTTTTAAAACAGGCAATTTCTGCATTATTGTTTTTATTATTAAAAATAAAAATAAAATTTTGTAATTGCACAAAAATTACATTAAAATAATATGTAATACATATGCCACAACAATAGTATAGTTTTGACTGTTATCATGTTTAATTGTAACAACAATCTATATTCTATACAATAATAAAACTGCAGAACCTTCATGTCTGAACATTGAAAATATTTGGCAAAAACTGATTGGTGGTGCTGTATGGAGTGTGACGGAATACAATAAGACTATTTTTAAAAACTTTGTCTCTTTGTCTGCTTAACATGCTAATCTCAAAAAACTACCCGACTAATTCATGGGGTTTTCACAAATTACTGGAGCATAGCTTGGGGCAACATGTAGACTTTATTTCATCAAAAATGGGTCTCAGAAAAAAAAAAATACATCTTAATTTAAAGTTTTTTTTTGTCTTTTTAACTTGGTTCACTTCGGAGATAAGTCAAAAGATTGAGGTTCGTTAGTTGAGTTTTAAAAGGCACTCACAGAAGTTTCGGATGTTTACCTCAGTGACTCATATATCACGGTGTACTACACCAAAGAACAATAGATATAGTGGTTAGTGTTTTTACCTCGGTGAGAGAAGTATTTTCGTAAATTTACATCAGTGACAGAATTAAGTGAAATTACAAATACAAACTAACATTGAATTTTCTTGGCTAGCATTGTGTTTTAGATATCAAAAGCTCTGCTTCTTTGACTAGAAGAAACAAATTAATTGAGTGTTCTTTGTGATTTGTGTGCCTACTTATTACATTTTGAGAAGAAGTTTGTAATTTTTGAAGTTAGAAATATGGAAATTGGTGTTTGGGCTTCTGTTTATAAATAAAAGACAGTTGTATCAGCAGGTTTGGAAAGTCTTAAAAAATGAGGATGAGAAATAATATTGGGCTAGTTATTACAGAATTTCTCTGGTTAGTAAAAATAAATCAGCTATTCTTATTATCTATGTGTTCGAAAAACATACCAATGTCAGTACAATAAAAATGAGTTAGTAAGAGATGCAAATTCTGACAATGATAATTCATTTTTTTTTATATCATTTAGGCCCATACATTTTGGGTGCAAAATTAAAGCTAAATAATTGGGGTTGATTGAATTTAATATTTTGAAAAATTACGTTTTTGTGAATAATATCATGATTTTACTTGCATTTCGGTGCTATACGATGATAAACTGGTATTTCGGTGATATATGGTGTATTGACATGCTTTTAGGGATGTGCGAGTACCCAATATTTTCAGGTACGGTTCGAATTCACAATTACCTGAACCCGCAATCGTTGTACGTACATGGATTCGAACAGTATTACGAATATTCACAAAAGTTATAAATTAATTTAATACGGCTCAAAAATACCAGCAGTGAAAAATAAAATTAGGCTACTATTACGTAAGTATTTATAATATGATGTATCAAAAAAAGATATGTAAATTAAATAATTAACACAGTGAAATAAAAAGAATTTCGAGATTTCGAGAGCTTAAACTATAATTACGAATTTCGTTGTATAGCCAACTATAAACTAAAAACAATTACATACCTACAAGAAAAAAAGTCTTGGCTCTTTATTGGAGAAAAAATGGTTTCGTTTGCTGAAACGTTTATAAAACTGAGATTTCCCTGTGGCGTGCAGTTTATTACGATTGAGTTGGAGAATCGAATATGTTTTGGTTTTCATATTTTAAAGTTTTTATTATTAATTAAGTTTACATAATTATAAACATTACAATCTCAGTGTAGTAGATAATTGCCAGTAGTTACAGTTAGAAAAAAGAGAACACACATTATTTTTAAATTAATCAGTTATTTTTAATTATTCTGTGCTTAATATTCGGAATCGGATTCATATCTGAAATATTGCCAGGGATTTGAATCAGATTCGAACCGAACTGAAAATCAAGGATTCGCACATCCCTACATGCTTTTTTTTGTTTCGGTTTTATCACAATTCACAGTAAAATATTTTCCCTATGTTGTTTCATGACATTTATGTCTATTTTTAATGCTGACAGATTTGTGATTGGATTTTCTTTCATTAGAAACTAAACAGAAGCTCACAAGTGAAAGTTTCCTTATTGCAGTACGCCCACCAGGAGAGCACATGTAGCCGTAGTCTGACGACTTTGAGGTGTAGCTGCCAACTGCCCAGCAAGTATGCTTGTGGTTTTATAGTGCTTTCAGCTGCTCTCAATGTACAAGAATATGTCATGATATTCCATGAGCACTAGGCAACATTCACAATGCTCGCATGGTCAGCCATGGTAGCATGGTCGGCTTAACTTTGTTGTGCAGATGCTATCCAAAATATTAACTTGAAACATTTTAAAACACACATTATAACACTACGTAGGCAAATATGTTTGTATATTGGTGTTTACAGACTGATTTCAGTCATTTAGGCAAACACCAATATACAAACAAACCTTAACCTTATTGAGCTGATATAAAATTATTATTTAATATTATATTATAATATTATTGAAAAAAAATTTTTCAGTGACGAGATTTGAACCATGTCCCTTAAAGTTAGCAAGCGCACGCTCTGCCGCTATGACTCTTGAGAATTTAGGAGTAGATCTGTTGTAATCATTGTAATTCCAGTTTTCTTAGGTATATTAATACTTGAGATTACTTCTTACTGTGACCATATTTTATTTTACCAAATATATTTCAGAGTAGTTTCACTATCATAAAGCTTTGTTTGACGCACAAATACGTTTGGTTTGTACCCTAATGTCTAGGAAAAGTAACTATATATGGGTTTATGTTGCTACACGTGGGCTCACCATCTTTGTGTCACATTTCTGTTCATCTGCTTCCGTTCCATTTTCACGAAATTACTCCCACCAAATGCAGTATAACGAGAGCTAAAGTGTTTTTCACATCAAAAACTATAATAGGTACAATTTTTTTATGTCTAAAATTTTTAACTGTTTTTATTTTCTGAATTGTTTCATTGTAGGTGTTGGATGGGGTTCTCCATTATGGTCACAAGAATCCAAAAATAGTAGTGTGTGAAAAAGAAGAACAGAGGAAAATACTAGCAAGAGTTCATATTGAAGAAGGGACAGGTAACAATATTATTGAATGTACATAGAGTAAGAATATGAAAAAAAAAAACACAGTCTTATAGACTTATTTTATATATATATATATCCATTATAGTAATGTAGGTTGACATGTCTCGAGACATCTGTCTGGAGTGTGGGTTAGGGGAGGAGGTTGCTAGTGTAAGGAGGGGTTTGTGAGGGAAGGAGCAAGCCCCGAAAGACACTTCCTGGGAAAGAAGTTAGAGAGGTTCAGAGCGAATCCCTAAGGGCGCTTCTGTAGCAAGGAGCGTTAAAAACTACAACTTTAAGCATATTGTCTTTTACTAGGCCGATGCCCATAGTCATATATACAACTTGATACAACTCTTGTTGTTATACACATGCAAGGGGATGAAAACATAACACAGCTGCACGGAGTAGTATGTACGTAATGTAGGTGTGAAAGGAGACAAGTACACTACATTCTACTCCCTCTTAATCTTAAATGCATTCTATTGGTGTGTGGTATAGAAATGAAAATAAAGGTGTATTTCGTAAACGGACCCCTATCTGATATTTTGTGCAGTTTTGAAATTGCGTAGTTTTTCCCAAGCTCTGCACACTGTATATGAGCCAGGGCAGATGGGGCCCCTAAGAAATTTTTGCTACTTTGGTATTATTTATCTACAAATACTCTGGTTTACTGATAGATGCCCGAGATATTATTGTGATATTAACTATTAAATTTAAGTAAGATGAGAGAAGTATAAAAAAAATCTGTAATCAAATGTTTAACACTGTACACTGCAGAGAAAATTGTATTTGAAAAATATAAAAAATATGTCAAAACCTAATTATTTTTTTTACATCCCTTTATACATTATTATGTATTATTTCAGGTGTTCACAGGGGAGCAAGAAAAATGTATGAACTGATCAACTCTACTATGTTTTGGCGCTACATGTATGTGGATGTATCTAACTACATTAAGGAGTGCAAAAAATGTGTTGACTATTTCCACGAAAATGAGATGTGTGTTGCGGATAATGAAGATACAGTTAAATCATTACACGTATGGGAGAAGGTAAATGCATTTTTGTTTCAAATTTCAGCTACACACATATTTTTAGTATTAACTTTTTATACAGATGGTAATACACAGTGTATTTCCATTAAAATACAGTTTATGGGCTCATTCTTGGGCTTAGTTGCTTAGAACACATGTTTCAGCCACTCTTTGTGTAGACTTTTAGCTGTGTAAATGTTGTAGCATACTGGGCTACTGCCCTTTCCACATTGTAAATGACTTAATTTAAGATTTATAAGGATTTTTATAATAGAAATTATAAATGGTTAGGTTTATTGTTATGATGTAAATAACAGCTTTTTATTCTTTTGAGAGTTATGTGTTTTAATTTTTTTTATAGGTTTTGTTTATTATATTTCAATTATTTATTAATGCTTGGATAAAGTGATTGTTCTAGAATGTTCTAAAACATTAGGATTGATGGAATTGTTTTTATCATTTATAGAAGGGAGGGAGAGAGAGAGAGATAGATAGGTATTGTTTGAGTTTGTGAAAAAAACTTGTGGTCTTGTGGGCAAAATCGCAAGGCATCATGTGTTAGATTTATTATATTCATTGTCGGATACAAAGAATTTTTACATACACATCCTAACACAACACACCAGCATAACCAACTGTTCCATAAAAAAAAACGTCAACAGTATATACAACTTTACCAAAGATAATTCCACATCTTAACACTCCCTCTCAATTACAAGTCTTATCTATTCAGTAGTGAATGACTATAAAACGGACTTGTAATTGGATTATGTATTATTTATCTTCAAGCACAGTTTGTTCCTAACCTCACAGAACTTGGTTGGTCTCAGTGGCTTGGTAAACATATCTGCAATATTTGAATTTGAATCTACATACACAACATTCAAAACCTTCTTAGCAACAATGTCCTTAATGAAATGAAATTTGATGTCAATATGTTTTGACCTTTTAGTGTTTTCATAGTTTCGCATCATATGTATTGCCCCTTGGTTATCTACAAGCAAATGACCTTTTATGTCGTTTTCATGACCGACAAACTCGGACAAGAGTCCCTTTAAGTAGAGGAGTTCAGCAGCTGCTGTACTTCCTGCTGCATATTCTGCTTCAGCCGAGCTCAACGCTACTGCCTGCTGTTTTTTTGCACTCCATGACATTAGATTTCCGCAGTGAAACGACGCCATCCCACTCATGCTCTTTCGATCCATCCTGTCACCTCCCCAATCTGCATCTGCATAGACTATAACCTTGTCATGCTCTTCTGGATGTTTTCCGTACACCAAGCTGATATCCATTGTTCCTTTTAAGTAGCGAAGCACCCTCTTTGCAGCATTCCATACAGGTCTTGTTGGACAGTCCAAAAACCGGCTTAGATATGATGTTGCGAATGTTATGTCTGGTCTGGTGGTTTGGGAGAGGTATGTTAAGCTACCTACCAGTTCTCTGAATGGAACATTTACAACTACAGTTGTGTCTCTGACTTCAATTCTTTCTTCTATTGGCGTAGGACAGGTCTTGCATTCTTCAATATTAAATCTCTCTAGCATCTTTTTGATAAGTTTACGCTGACACAATTCAACTCTGGTACCGACCCACTTTACTTCTGTTCCTACAAAACATTGCATACTCCCCACGTCTTTTGCACCAAACTCGTCTATTAGCCGTTTTGCCAGTCCTTCTGTTGTTGATCCCTCACCTATGAGTAGAATGTCGTCTACCCATATTACCAACCATACACTCTTTCCAATATATAAACACACATCTACTTTGGATCTCCTTAAACTATTCTCTTCTGTAAACTGATTAAATCTCTGGTTCCAACAATGCGGTGCTTCTTTAAGTCCGTATAGGGCACGTTGGAGTTTCAGTACCTTACTTTCTCCTTCTACTCCCTCTGGTTGTACAATATACACATCTTCATCGAGCGTACCATTTAGGAATGCAGTTGGTATATCCATTTGTTTAACTGTCCAATCCTTCTGTAGAGCATACGAAATTGCAAGTCTAATTGTAGGCATTTTTGCAACTGGTGCATACAAAAGTCCTTTGCTGTCTCCCTGTAAGTCCCTTTGGAAACCTTTTGCCACTAGTCGAGCCTTCTTTGTTCCGTCTGGTTTTGTAGTGAAAACCCGATCTTGTCTCGATTGGATTAACGTTTACTGGTAGCTCTGCTTCGACCCAAGTCTGGAACTTTTTATGTGCATCCAATTCTTTCTCTATTGCCTTTCTCCACTCATCACTCCTGTGCACTGCTTCATCATAACTCTGAGGATCACTGTCTGACATCAAGCAGTATGCCACATATAGTTCATAGTTTTCTAGATGTTTAGGTTTCCTCACTTTCCTCTTCAATTCCAATGTTGGTTCTTCTTTCTCTTCAAACCCTCGGAACATTTCGTTTTCTATTTCATCTGATGCTGTCTCTTGGTTATTGCACATATTCTTCTTTTTTACGTTCTCTTCATCTAATCTCAAATGTTGGGTATCTGCTTTTTGCTCATCTTTGAATACTATGTCGGTTTCATCAAAGGTCACATCTCTTGATATGTGTATCTTATTTACTTCCTGGTCCCACACTCTGTACCCATTAGGCGCATATCCTACTATTCTGCTTGGAGTAGCCTTGGTATCCAATTTATCTCTTTTTGGCAGTTTGATCATCCAGGCTTTGGCTCCGAAGACCTTCAGTTTTGACAGATCATTTTTACCCAAGTATATGTCTGCTGGAATATTTCATCCTAGAGCAGCTGTGGGTGACCGATTCAGCTGATACGCAGCTGTGCGAATCGCTTCACCCCACAAGAGCTTTGGCAATCCTGTTTCAGCAAACATGGTCCTAACCTTATCCATCAAGGTCCTGTTCATTCTTTCACTAGTGCCGTTCATCTGTGGTGAGTACGGTGCGGTATATTCTAATGTAACACCCTTCTCAGCACAGAATGCCTTCAGTTTCCCAGACATAAATTCTCCTCCATTGTCACATCTCACTCTAGCAGTGCAGTTTGTTCCAAAGCGAGATTCTAGGTGTTTAACGTAACTTATCACATTTTCTGCAGCTTCTGCCTTTGTCTTGAGTAAATAAACTACACAAAAATGTGAGAAATCGTCAGTTATGGTCTGATAGTACTGTTCACCGTTTATAGTTTGTGTGGACATTGGCCCTCCAATATCTGTGTGCAGAAGCTCTCCAATGTGGGAGGATTTTGGTGAAAAGCTCTTATGGAAAGGTTGTCTATTAGCTTTTCCTTGCCTACATGCATCACAAACCTTACTTGATATGGGTAATCCCATTTGTTTCAAACCCTTATGGTTTAAATGTCCAAGTCTC
This sequence comes from Bacillus rossius redtenbacheri, assembly GCF_032445375.1. Classification (NCBI taxonomy): domain Eukaryota; kingdom Metazoa; phylum Arthropoda; class Insecta; order Phasmatodea; family Bacillidae; genus Bacillus; species Bacillus rossius. The sequence continues at coordinate 35,926,106 of NC_086339.1, forward strand.
TTATGCCACAAATCACCTTCCTCTGCTACTGAGCACACACCCTCTATGGGCCTACACGGTGAGAACTTAGCAACATATAGTTTTCCCAGTGTACCACACTCCAATATCAGCCCATTGTTGTCCATTATCTCTGCCCTATTAGCCTTGAAAATTACTTGCTTACCAGAACATACCACCTTCTTGACAGACAATAGATTTAGCTTAAGGTTGGGTACAATGAGTGCTTCTAATTTTATTTTCTGTTCATCATTCCAGAGCCTAACTATCCCTTTCTGTTTTGCTATTAACTCTTCACCATTTGCCACCCTTATTCTGACAGGTATCTCCAGGTCTTCCACATCTGTCATAAAGTCTTTTATATCACAAGTGACCAAATGGTCTGTGCACCCAGAGTCAAGAACAAACCTTATCTCTTGTAGCTCACATCCTTGACCAACACACACTGACTCTTCTGTTCCTGCAGTTGCGATAAATGTAACCTCACTTTGGTCATTGCAGGTGTAACTTGAGTTATATCCATATCCAGAAGCACAAAAGTTTTTTTTGCCTTGCCCTCTCGAGCTCCTGCCAGACCAGTCATTGTTCCCTTCTCTACCTGAGCGATTATTTCTTACCTTAGGACAGTCTGCAATCAGATGCCTAGAATCACCACACCCATAACATTTTCTGGTTGGTCTGTTTCCTGCAACAAATGAAGTGTTTTCCACACGCTCCACATCTGTTTGTATGTGATTTTGTTTCAATTCTGCATCCAAAAGTCTTGACTTGACAAAGTCCAAGGTTAGATCTGTGTCTAATGTTTCTAACACTGTGATTATGTTGTCATAGCGTTCAGGTAGGGTTAGGAGCAAATGGCAAACTTTATCATCCTGTTCCATTTTCGATCCCATTGCCTCGAGATCGTATACCAGGTCATCAAATTTATTGAAGTGTTCCTGTAAAGTTGTTGTGCACTTCAGAGTCAGTAGTTTCTTTCGCACTAGTAACTTCGAAATCGCACTCTTCCTTTCAAAAACACTGCTCAAAGCTTTGAGCATATCCTTAGCCGACACTGCTTCCCGCACATATTCTATGTGGCGGTCTGTAATACAATTGATAATAATGTTTCTTGCTTTCCTATCTTCTAATTTCGCCTTTTTCAACTCTTCTCCTGTCAAATCTTCTAGCTTCTCTCTTCCATCCACGACCCGTCGAACCTCTTTTTCGTCTAGTAGCAGCAACACACGAAATTTCCAATTTTTAAAGTTTGTATCTGATAATTGTGGATACTGTGTCGACAAACTCGTAGCCATGATTGCACAAATCAAACTTGCCAAGATTATCTTCCTACCATGGTACACTATTTCATTCCTGTATGTTACTATCTCATTATTTCACTGTACACATATTTGCCTGAACACAGTGGCACTTCTTCTGGGCCCATAACCTGTTAGATTTATTATTGTTATCTTTTCTTTGTTTTTTCTTTGTTTGTTGACCATATTTCTGTTTCGGAATATTTTGTGGTGTTTATATTCTTGTTGACAACAGCAATTGTTTGCTTAATTTTGTGTGTTTTTTGTTTTTCTTGTGTATTTTTATTTATTTTATTTATTAGTTTTTCTTCAACAGAAAAAGTTCTTAGCAATGGCGTATGTCCAAAAACTTACATCAAGTTGTGCACCTGTGTTTCCGTACCATGTGCGTCTCTGCCTGAGGACGGGAGCAGATAGCAGTTCCCGAAACGTCGCTTGTTTCTGTTTTGGTAAAACTATTGTATTTTTTTGTCTTTTCGTTTTGTCATGTTTTTGTCTCGTTTCAACTGTTGTGCTGAATTATTTTGGTTTCAATATTTTTGTGTTTTCATCATTTGTGTGTGTTTTTGTTCACTTAGTACTTTTTTCTTTGTTTTTTCTTTGTTTGTTGACCATATTTCTGTTTCGGAATATTTTGTGGTGTTTATATTCTTGTTGACAACAGCAATTGTTTGCTTAATTTTGTGTGTTTTTTGTCTTTCTTGTGTATTTTTATTTATTTGATTTATTAGTTTTTCTTCAACAGAAAAAGTTCTTAGCAATGGCGTATGTCCAAAAACTTACATCAAGTAGATTTATTATATTCATTGTCGGATACAAAGAATTTTTACATACACATCCTAACACAACACACCAGCATAACCAACTGTTCCATAAAAAAAAAAACGTCAACAGTATATACAACTTTACCAAAGATAGTTCCACATCTTAACATCATGGTCCATTTTCACGCTAAATATGTGTTTTGTCATTGGTCATAATTGTAAGCTGCTCTGTAATGGGTTGTTGTTGGCGTCACGAGAGCAGTTTTTTCCCAGTAGGAAAGAAGCTGGATTCGTAGGTCGCCATGTCAGTCTTTACTTAGGTATCTGCAAGAGTAGGCGTGAAGAGTGGAGGCTTACCAAATTGACAATTTTTATGTAGTATGGAGAAGAATTTCATGCCTGTTGTCTAGGCCATACTGTTTTTTAACCTTATTTTGGCAGTCAACTAGAGTTTTATGACCATAGGCGGCAGCAAAGGCCTAGAGTGGAGCCATTTTAGTGAATTTATGGCCATCATATTCTCTGTGCCATTTTTACCATGCTTTGCAAGTGACCACGGGATTTCGTCGACAAAAATATAATCAAAACTGTGTGTAAGAAATGAACTGATTTGTTTGAAAAGTTTTTTGTGCTGTGAGTTTTTGTTTGTTTTCTCTATGTGAATGTCACTGCATCGTAAAATGGCGGCCTTGTTCAGTGTTTGGCGAAGGAAAGAATAAATCTAGACATCTTAACAGTGATTAACTAATGCTTGGATGAAGTGATTGCTCTAGAATGTTCTTTATCATTATGGACAAGATTTTATCAATGTTTTTTAATCTTTGCTCAGCTTAACTTGTAGAACACATGCCTCAAATATCACTGAAATTGTCACTTAAATTCTTGATAGGGTTTATCATAAAATTTAAAATTGCATTATATTTAAGGGATTGTGTTGTGCAGTTCATAAATGATACCACAGGTATAAACTAATATTTTAATGTATTTAATTGCTAAAACCACTGTATTCCTTTCAGGTTTACGTGCAGATTCTGGGACCGTATCCGAAAACGGCCAGCCGGAACGAGTTTGCGGTGGCCATCGTGGACCCAGTTTCTCGGTGGGTCGTCGCCCAGCCGGCGGCGTCCGACGGCAGCCTCGCGTCGCGGGTCGCGCGCTTGATCTTCAAGAGCTTCTGCGACCTGGGGTTGGCGCGGTGCGTGATGGGCAGCGTCCCGCCCCAGGTGAGCGCGGACGTGCTGGGCCAGCTGGAGCGGCGCGAGGGCTGCCTGCGCAAGGTCGCAGCCGCGCTGGGCGCGCCGCCCGCGGCGTCACGGCTCTGCCACCTGATGACGTGCGACGACGGGACCGCGGACTGCGCCTGGCTCGGCGACCTGTTCTCCGCCTGGGTGGCGGACAACCCGTCCTCCTGGGACGAGGACCTGGACGAGTTCTTGTTCGAGTTCCGCGCGTTGCCCCGGAACGGTGCCCCGTCTCCCTTCCGTGCCATGTTCAATCGGCACCCTGTGGCGTGGACGGATGCCGACAAGGAAAACAGTCATGTCTTGCGACAGAACTTCGGTTCGATGCCACCAAAGAGAAGAAAATTGCATGGAAGCGTGATGAAGGTACCACATTAGTAACTGTTTCTGACATGTATCAAGGAATACATGTGTCAGAAATAAGTCTTATAGTTTTCTGTCTTGGTAAATCAATAGTTATATCTGTACCTCGTAAGCATAACTTTGTTATTTTTGGGCAAAATATAGGCTACTTTTAACCTTCAACTCGACTCCCGTTTGAAATTCTTTCTTTGGCATACAAAACTAATATGTATCTACGATGTGTCAAAAATTCTGATATTTCGGTTGAGTAAATAAGTAAAGACTTTGTGTCTTATCAAGTAAAGAAATATCACTGTTGAATTATATTAAAAAATGTTATTAGTCTGTATATAATACATTAAGTTTGTCCATAGACAAGTTATGTAATCTATAGTTGATGTGATGCATTATGCGATGTACTTTTAATGAGAACCTGTGTTACCTATATTAGCATGTGACATAAGTGATTCAATGTGATAATGATAAAATAATTTAGAATTGAGATTCATAGATATTTAATGAATTGGAATTTCTTAATGTTTGATTGGTAGTGTGTGTGTATATATATTACACATAAATAAAGAGAATGAAATTTCATAGAGAATGTTACAATAGTAGTTGCACTAGTTAAGATCAACCAAGTTTAAATCACACTCAACAATCAGTGTCGCAGTACCTATTTCATTCCAGAAATAGGAGGGTGTGGGGGGGGGGGGGGGACCATTTATTTCACTGTTCACTTTCAAATTGTCTTCTTATTAAGGTGGGCATAATAGATTTTTATAGATTTTATGATGACTGTCAGCGGCTATAGCTATTATTAGAGGAATAATTTATCTGTCATGTTTTTACTTCAAAATTAATTGATATGGTTATAAATGTTAATAGGTACATTAGAAACAGATGTTTTTACCAGATATAAAACCAATTGGCCAGTCTGAGTGTCTGCTTTTAGGTTGAAATCATGGTTTTCAAACAAGGGTTTTTGGGGATATTATTGGCCTACAGTTGGAAAAAGTTAATTGGCTGCCTTTCTTATGTTTAGGAATGACCGCATCTATGATTTCAAAGATCTGATGGGATACCCCAAAGTACAAGACATACTCTCTGTGATAGTAGACATTGGTATGGATTATTGAATAATAAAATATATAGAAATTGGGGTATTATTGTTGTTCGGTGGTATTACAAAAAACACTAGAAAAATATTTTGCAAAACTATTAGCAGTAAGAAATTGGTATTTATTAACTGTATTATTGACCTTCAGGGATAGTTGGTAATCAATCATATATCTCTTTTATAATTCTCAGATAATGCCAAAATGTTTTTGAATGCTTTATTTTGTTATTTAAATTTTGAAGCCAATATTTTGAAATTTTTTTTTTGAGAAATGAGAGACTTCGAATTTTTTTGCTATTGATAAAACAAAGCATAGTAATTTAAATTCATGTTACGTTTGTGTTGTTTATGATAATGTTTTTTAAGTTCTGATGTCCATATCAGTTGCTTAGAGTACCAATAACGGTTACTTGATGTTTTCATAGATACAGGGATGATACATTTGATGTAATCACTCATTGCTGAAGTTAAATAATCAGCCATAATATATACAATACTTATATTGTAAAAATTAAACTAGTTAGGCTTTTTAATTCATTAAATAGTTAGGTGGCTACCTTATTATCCTTAAAAAAAGTCCTTCATTTGTCTTTAATTGAATAAGGGCCCTCAAAAGCCCTTAAATTTGAGTAAGAATTATTAAAAACTCCTTAATAAAGACTGATAGCTTGCAAGTAATGGATAAATGCAGAATTTTTATGTTCTTTTGTTTCTGACTTGGCAGAAAAGAACGCTTTGTGTGTGCACAGTACAATTGGCGAATTTTGGGCCACGTGATAAGTGTTTGTATATATAAAAATAATTTGAATTAATTTTTTGTAGTTTGCATCTCACCTTCAAACTGAAGTAAATATAAATGTGATCAAGTGAAATGTTAGCGCTTCAGATTTGGTCTGAATACTATGCTCAAGTTATTTATGTGTTCTAGAGATAATTCAGGACAATAAAGGTATATCTGTAAGAATTGCACTAACCAAGTAAATTATTATTTTTTTTGGCATTAAATAATTTACATTTTAGTTTTTTTTTGAGGGATGTAGTGATATTACAAAAATAGTTTTCTACCTCATGATAGTGGTGAAGGTGATGAATTAAAGGAGTCCTTAAAAAGTTATTAGTTTTTGATTGCATGAGAGGGTACGAAAAATGACCTATATCGTAATAAAAATATTCAATTTGATGTTAACTTTGACATGGCCGCGGCCTAACTGTCCTTATGCTAAGCGGGGGTTCGCGTCGATACATGTACTGAGATTAATTTGTGGGCGTCACCGTGCAAGGGGCACAGACCCGGGAGAGACTCTTTTTCAGGGCTGTGACGTCACCCATGTGAGGCGTGATTTTAACCCCCCTAAAGCCAATCCTAGTACTCGCCACTGGTCCGCTCTCAGCGTCTGGTACGCTCTTCACCTACGCAGTGGGCTCTTATGGTGTCCCACACGCCGTCACACTCAGGATGTTGAAATAAACAAATGCAAATAAAATCGTATGCCCTGGTTTATTAGTTGCTACTTTGCCTACACCTTTGATTAAATCACACAACGCCTGCGGCACGAATCGGTTCACATGGTGCGACCTGACCACGTGGTCACACTCTACAATTTGGTAATTAGCATAAAAAGGACCATAGTGGTCACTCATACAATTATTTAAACAGTCCCCCTGACCGAGAGAATCCCCAGGGAATTACGCACGAAAGATTTAAGATGATTAAGATTTAACAGAATTACTTAGCAGTGCAGGCAAGCGGTGAGGTCCCCGGGGTGCTGATGCGTCTGCTCTCGGTCGGTGCTGGCGAAGGACTGGTGTGAGCTCAGGGCTCTGCTAGCCTAACATGGTGTCTTCGCGCCGAACCAATTACCGTTATACCTATTTACGATTACATGCCACAGAAAGCTACAGGTAAAACATCACACTCTTAATAATTATATTACACCTAATCAGTGTTACCAACTCATGGACACACAATCCCCCCAAATGGTACTTGAAAAACCCCCAGATGAAGCAAAAAACCCCCAAAAATTTAATTTAAGGAAAAACATTACAAGAACTAAACACTTTAACGGTTTTATCAACTAAACAGCATACGCACATGTAGGCAAATCACCTCACCTGTATAATGTAGTCCTATTTTCGTTGCAATTTTTTT